>NC_090729.1:160469473-160491973 GCF_036898095.1 Palaemon carinicauda | reverse complement strand
AAAATCATTATACCCAGCCTCAGCCCAGTACAGTATTAAAACTAGTAATACATAAAGAGTTGTGCATTAACTAATTTGTCATTTTTGTTTTGATAACAGGATATTGACCAGCATATATAGAATTGCTTTATTCATTAAGAAATGCAGGTACTGATACTGATACTGGTTTTGGAATAACCTGAGAATTGAACGGGTCAAAAGTGTATGTCTGCTTGATACTGGAAACTATCCTATTCATGTATGTATTAAGGTCTCCCCTCCCTTGGAAAATATGCTGTGGTACCCATGAAAGGTATAACATTTTACTGAGCGTGAACTTTCCTACAGGTGGGTTTGTACTCCTGTGACTGGACTTCAGATGGAACGAAAACTGCAGGCAAGATCTATCACTGCTCATATTGCTCTTATACGTCAGTTAGGAAAGACTACATGTTAAAACACATTCGTATTCACACTGGAGAGAAACCTTATTCTTGTCCCCATTGTCCATATCGTTCAACAGTAAAAGATGCAGTTAATAAGCATTTAAGGGTGCACACAGGCGAGAAGCCTTATGCGTGCAATTTATGTAACTACCGGTCTGCTCAAAAAGGGACTTTAGATAAACATCTGTTATCCCATGTTAACCCATTTGCCTAATGTTAGAGATATACTTCATTTTTTCCTACGTACTCTGTAGTTCAGTGTAAGCAGTCATATCAATCTCTGAACTGGTTATGCTCTCTTTTGTATTAACACAAAATTTATCAGTATTCTAGCTAGTAAGGCCTGTAACCAGACTACATATACATTAGTAGCACCCCTATTTCTAGTCAATGCAATTACTGTACTTGAATTTTGCTAATTTGATATCCAGCCCAGTGGAGGTTGAAAGTCCTACCATGCAATAATTATGTAAGTGAGGGAGTACTGTAATATATGTGTTTGGAGAGAGAAATATACTTTTGCTAATGTATGAAGCTTTGTTGTACTCTTCCCTGACATTTTATCAATTATCCTGTATTCTATACATGTTTTTGAGATTACATAAACTTGTGCAAGCTGTAATGGAAATACAGTAAATGTGAAATTTTACGTTTTATATCTGATTAGTAGAGAAATTATTAGAGCTAGAGAAAGAGAAAAATATTTTGATTTAAGAAGCATGTATCCATCTATTTTTTGGATTATGCCATATTTTAAGCATTTCCATATTGTAAGTCTTTTTGTGGATTTATTTTGTCATCCACTTTATGTTCTATTGATCTAAAACATTATGAATGTTAGTCTTGTGGGAGTTTTGATAGAATTTCAGTGTAGTGTGTAGGGAGTATTTATCCTCTAGTAAATTCAATTAAATGGTTAGTGTGTTGCTCTGTGTCAGTAATAAGAAGCTATACAGTTGACAGTGCTATGCTATATTAAAAAAAGTAAATACGGTATCACCATGCATCATGCATCATGATTATACAGTAGTTTATATTAATTCTATTAAAATAATCTTTGAAGGACTTTTTAATTCAAAGAAGCTTCCCAAAGTTTGTCTCTTTCTTCTTCCAAAATGAACAGATTCAACCACCTATTCTAAGATAAAATTTTATAAAATCTCTCCCAGGTATGAAAATTAAACTTCCACAAATACTAACTTACCCATCTTACCCATACTTTAGTGTATCACCTCTGAGTGGTTACACTCAGGTTGAACTTCTGGTCATTCTCCTTTGGTTGACTTATTTACATTCACTTACGTGGTTTGTCTCATATTTTGGTTTCATTTCATGGTTGGTGCAGGATAGTAAGGAATGTCTCCTAAATTTGTTCAAAGCCAGGTTTGCTTGGAGTTCAGTGTTAGGAAGTTTTACAAGAGGCTTTTTTATACGTTTATGTAGTGCACCATATGCCGCAAGAAAGATAGTGTTCCGGGGGATAGAAAGTTGTGAGGAGTAACTATGGGGATGCTAAGCATAAAATAGGTACATAGTGCATTTTCGGTGCAGAGACCTCGTAGTTTTTTGTGAACATAATCTACTGGGTCATTTCTCAGAATTAGTTAGTTGGCAGTTTCAAAGTTGGATCCCTCTTTGGTGTTTTCTGTAGATAGTTTTGGAGATGAGAAATTAAATGAAAAGTGATGTGACATCTTGCTTGAAAATGAACTACATAGTTTTATGGCCAGGTCAGTTGCATGGGTTGTTGCCCCTAGCAATAGCAATAGCAACTCAGGACATTTTACATTAGGAGTTTTCCTGCTTTGGGTTGCATTTCACAGTGTACTGGTTGCGAGAATATTTGTAGGTGTGCCTTTCCTTATTGTTGAAGACCCTGGTGATGTATTAAAGTATGCAGCTGCATCAACACAGTGTCTGCCCGCCACCCATCTAGGGACTACTTTCTCATGTAGTCATGCAGTTAACATACCTGATCCCATCCCAAATTTTGCCACTCATCATAAGGCTTCATATGCACATGGCATGCAATCTTTGCTCCCCAGAGTTATTATCCAAGATGCCTAAGCTCTCCTCCCTGATTGAGAGGTGGCTAATACCAAGATCTTGCTAAATCCAAATAGGTAAATCTGGGTGAGTGGAGCAGAGTGGCGAGTATACCAGTTGTATATGGCTCCTCAGCCATCTACAGGTGCAGTCAACTTCTCTTCATCGGTGGTGTAGACCATAATGGCTGGGGCAAAGTAGCTCATTGCATTATTTGGGTTGTTAAGCAGGTTCAATTCATCTTCCATTCTGGACTAGCAACTACTGCATCTGGGATTTATACAGTAGTTATATTACCATAGAAGGTGTGGATGACTAGCTTGGTTGAGAAATAAGTGATGAATATGATAATGGGATCCTGCTGCAAAGCCAAGGTTTTGATTCTGAGGAAAATAAGAATAGTAAATCTCCATTTTATTCTTTGTTGAATATTTTTTTTTACAAATGGCTGTTTGGACAGCTTTATCTCAATTGGTCTTTTGCTTGGTCTAGGGAAGATGATTAGGGATAAAGGGCAGTCAGTATTGTAGAAGGATAATATAAGGGTGGTAATTGTCATCCTCTCCCATCATTCTAGTGTACCAAATGGGAGACTTGCTCCATATGGGTATGGATTCTTCTCAGAATATCTATGTGGATGTTGTGGTAGATCTTTCTTAGGAGAGACTGGTGTCATAGAGAGGACTATTGATCAGCAGTCGAGTTCAAAACATAGGCCAATTGTCTTCTGCCTCATCCCAGTCTCAATTTTGCAAGGTGCCTGCTTCCAACCTATGGGATGTACAATCTGTAGGAATCCTTCCAGCTGTTTTGGTACATCAGTACCAAGATGGCCATTCTTCCAGGCCTGATATGATTTGTAAATTTGGAACAGTCAGGTTTCACAAATGACTGTATCAGATTCCAACACTCGGTATGGGCAGATTCACCTGACGAAATTTGTAAATCAGGATAAGGCAAGTTCCACCCATAGCCTAACAGTATCAGACACCAACACCTAGTATGAGGCAGATTCTCTCATTTCCAGAGCAGCTGGTCCTGTCTTTGACCAGATCCATGGTTCTTACTGGTATTTCAAAGGGGTTTATAGCTGTAATTTTGTTCAAAGCCTTCCCTTTCCATTTACCTTACCTTGCAGTCTTTCTGGCACAACACAGACAAAGACTTAGCTTTGCTGCAGGAGGTTCAAAAGTTTGTGGAGAAATTGGTAGTAGAGGGGATAAAATGCTCATTCCTAGGTTTTTACTATATTCTTTTCTGGTAAAATATTCCTTTGACAGTTAGCATCTTGGTAGCTCAGCAAATGCACAGGGATTACAATATTCTTGGAAACTTCATCGTCGGTCCCAGCAGCAATTTAGAAGGGCAATTGGATCTTTCCAATAATCCCAATGGTCACATGCATAGTTTCACATGCCCCTGCATCCTCATTGTAGGAGCTTTTAAAGTTTTGTAGGTTGGCTAAGGTATTGTAGTTCAGGTACATTTGTATTAGCTTAACCACAGCCCAATGTGTCTTTACAATGGTCATGGCACCACTGGCCAGGTGGCTACACCTCTTAGTGATCTTGTATTTTGGACAAATGTCTAGTTTTGAGGCTCATCAAAGGAGAACTTTGTGGAGTTGAGTTCGATCTAACATCTGCTTCTGGATCTTTTAAGGAATTTGGGTTTACTGATTAACCTTGAGAAGTCTTATGTCTTGAGATTAGTTTTTCTTTTTATGTTGATGATGATTGCCTCAGTTCCTTTCCAGGCTTTCTGGCCCAACAAATAAAAATCCATTCATTCTGTAGTGTGCTTAAGCATTTCCAAAGTGGTAATGAGCTCTCAGCAGACAGGTGGATTTACCTATACCTGCTAGGGATGATGGCATCTCTGGGGAAGTTCATTCCACATGCAAGGCTGAGGATGAAGCCTCTTTAGTAGCATCAAAACCAGCATTGGTACAGGAAGTTGGATCTTGAATCAGTTTTGGCTCCTTTCTATTAATCAGTTTGTGGGAATGTTACCAGAGGTTGAGAAAGGGGTAAGCCTAGAGACATGAGTAACGGACAAGTTGATGTTCTGTGATATGGCTGCAGAGGGGTACCTAGTGAACATGGAAGATCATCTTTCAAGAATATGGCAGGGAGAAGAGTTGAATTGAATTGAATATAGGATTTAGGCATTAAGCCAAGCACTGGGGCATCAAAGGCCATTCAGCGCTTCAGGCAGGGAGAAGAGAGGGAGCTCCATGTCTTCTGTCTGGAACTCATTACAGTGAGTAGGGGCTAAGAACTTTCTTACAAAAGTTCTGAGCCCCTTATTCTTACTTTATAACAGCACTGGTTTACACAAGGAATTGGTGAAACTTAGTGAAAGACCCTATTCTTGTTTGATCTCAAGCAGTGTGGGGCAGAGACGAGGGACATCTCCATGCTACTTCGTTTTGTTCTAGACAAGCAGAATGTGTTAGCAGATCAACTGACTTGGTAGAATTAGCTTATACCCGTAAAGTAGTCACTTCTTCCTCTGGTTTGCCGTGAGTCAGGAAAAGTGTGAGGGAAACCAATGATGAACATATTTGCAATCTATCATAACATGAAAATGTAAATCTTCTGCTCATTGACACAGGATCCCCTGATATCAGTAGATCCAGTGCTAGAGGAATGGTTAAATTGATAATTTTCAATATTAAACTTACCCGATAATCATGTAGCTGTCAACTCTGTTGCCCGACAGAATTCTATGGAGGGATACGCCAGCTATCACAATACTAGAAGGGGGTGTTCTTACCAGCGCCACCTGTGGCCAGGTACTCAAGTACTTCTTGTTGACACCTCCTCAATTATTCCTCTGTCGTGCTTCTGACAAGACGTTCTGGGATACGCTTATGTTCTTGGAGTATTTTCACGACTTTGGTGAAGTATTTCTCTTTGATTTCGGCTGTCGCTTTACTGGAAACTTCTATTTTAGCTTAGTTAGCTTTTGGAATTAATTTGATTATTTTTGGTGACGAAGAAAGTATGAACTCTCGTTCACCTTTCAATGGCCGACCCTTCCCTTAGACGGAAGTGTTGGTGTCTAAGAGAGTATAGACTCTCTTTCTTAATTTTGCTTAACAAAAGTTATAGATTTATTTTATATCTCTCCGCCTCTTATAGGCCTCTTCGATTAACTTCCTTTTATTATAAACTTATTAAAATTAATTTTTATATTTGTTTATATTCGACCTTCCTAATAGTAGGCGGTCTTTTCTTGGTACCGAAGTTAATTATCGTGAGCCCGTCATTTCGGTTTTACCTGTTAACATATTATGCTATTTTAAGGTCTTTGAAAGAATTTCTTTGATAGTCTCGTACTTTTTCAAAGCTGAACTAACGTTTTGTTTGTCTCGGCAGTTGTTGACGTTCAGAACGTTTCAACTTGCACTCTATCGTTACGATAGAGAAAGAATGTTCACGGTTTCACATTGCAGTAAGAGTAACCGTGTCTAGCGTTTTGTTCATTCTTTCTTAACTTAATGGTTTTGATCCTAATAAGGAACTTTTCTTTTTGGGAAATATTTCAGTTTTTTTCCTTTAACAATAATATGTTTTAACGAAGGGACACGGCTGACGTTGGTTGCTCCCCTCTGGCCCGCGAGAGAATGTTTCACTGAGGTACTGCAATGGCTGGTCGACGTTCCCAGGACTCTTCCTCCTAGAGTGGACCTTCTGCGTCAACCTCACGTAAAGAAGGTACTCCCAACCTCCACGCTCTTCGTCTGACTGCCTTCAGACTATCGAAAGACTCTCAAGAGCTAGAGGCTTTTCGAAGGAGGCAGCCAGAGCGATTGCCAGAGCAAGGACGACATCCACTCTCAGAGTCTATCAGTCTTTATGGGAAGTCTTCCGAAGCTGGTGCAAGGCCAATGCAGTTTTCCTCAACCAGTACCAATGTAACCCAGATTGCTGACTTCCTGTTACATCTAAGGAACGTAAGCTCCCTATCAGCTCCTACGATCAAGGGTTACAGAAGTTTGTTGGCAGCGGTTTTCCGCCACAGAGGCTTGGATCTTTCCTCCAACAAAGATCTACAGGACCTCTTAGGTCTTTTGAGACCTCAAAGGAACGTCGGTTGTCCACTCCAGGCTGGAATCTAGACGTGGTCCTAAGGTTCCTAATGTCATCAGGATTTGAACCGCTCCAATCAGCCTCTTTTAAGGACCTCACATTAAAAAACTCTTTTCCTCGTGTGCTTAGCAACAGGTAAAAGAGTAAGTGAGATCCACGCCTTCAGCAGGAACATAGGTTTCACATCTGAAACGGCTACATGTTCCTTGCGGCTCGGTTTTTTTTGGCTAAAACGAGCTTCCTTCCCGTCCTTGCCCTAAGTCGTTCGAGATCCCAAGCCTGTCCAACATGGTGGGGAACGAACTAGAGAGAGTACTTTGCCCTGTTAGAGCTCTTAAGTACTATTTAAGAAGGTCAAAACCATTACGAGGACAATCAGAAGCCTTATGGTGTGCTATCAAGAAGCCTTCTCTACCAATGTCTAAGAACTCAGTTTCTTACTACATCAGGCTTCTGATTAGAGAAGCAAATTCTCATCTGAAGGAAGAAGACCTTGCTTTGCTGAAGGTAAGGACACATGAAGTGAGAGCTGTGGCTACTTCAGTGGCCTTCAAACAGAACCGTTCTCTGCAGAGTGTTATGGATGCAACCTATTGGAGAAGCAAGTCAGTGTTCGCATCATTCTATCTCAAAGATGTCCAGTCTCTTTACGAGTACTGCTACACCCTGGGTCCATTCGTAGCAACGAATGCAGTAGTAGGCGAGGGCTCAGCCACTACATTCCCATAATTCCATAACTTTTTAACCTTTCTCTTGAATACTTTTTATGGGTTGTTCGGTCGGCTAAGAAGCCTTCCACATCCTTTTTTGATTTGGCGGGTGGTCAATTCTTTCTTGAGAAGCGCCGAGGTTAAAGGTTGTGATGAGGTCCTTTAGTATGGGTTGCAGCCCTGTATACTTTAGCACCTTTGGGTTGATTCAGCCTCCAAGAGGAACGCTGCGCTCAGTAAGGAAGACGAACTTAAAAAAGAGACAGAGTAACGGTTCAATTCGACTTCCTTACCAGGTACTTATTATTTCATTGTTATTTGAGATAACTGTTATATGAAATATGGGATACTTAGCTATCCTTTAATCTTGTACACTGGTTTTCACCCACCCCCCTGGGTGTGAATCAGCTACATGATTATCGGGTAAGTTTAATATTGAAAAATGTTATTTTCATTAGTAAAATAAATTTTTGAATATACTTACCCGATAATCATGATTTAATTGACCCTCCCTTCCTCCCCATAGAGAACCAGTGGGACCGAGGAATAATTGAGGAGGTGTCAACAAGAAGTACTTGAGTACCTGGCCACAGGTGGCGCTGGTAAGAACACCCCCTTCTAGTATTGTGATAGCTGGCGTATCCCTCCATAGAATTCTGTCGGGCAACAGAGTTGACAGCTACATGATTATCGGGTAAGTATATTCAAAAATTTATTTTACTAATGAAAATAACATTTTTACTCTTTGATGCCCTTCATGATTCATCAAGTAATCAATAAATGTTGGCATTCAAATAATAACAGAATGAGATTAGCAGCACCATATTGGCCTCAAAGAAAATAGTTCCTGGACCAGTTGGCATTGCTGATTGAATGTACAATCACTTCTGTACTGAATAGATCTTATATATCCTCATTGTATCTGCAAAATCAAAACTCCTTATGGATATACTATTAATTGAATACTCTCACCATCTCCTCAAAATTAAAGGGTGTACCAGGTCTTCTAGAATGTCCAATATAGCATCTATAGCAGGAGACCTTTCACCTAAATTTTCATCAGCATATAGTCTACTTATTATAGTGGCTGTAAATCCCAACCATTGTGTTCCTGTATATGATAGTTTCTCTGGGACCTTCTTAAAGAGAGATTTTTAGTCCTTGACAGGAAGGTTAATCGACTCGCCAACATTCATTTTCAGTAGATATATATCTATTCTCTACTCTTATTCAACTAAAGGACTTTGGCTATGGCCTAGCCTCCATTTTCTAGGATTGTAACACTGCTTGTCCAAGGCAAGGATTTAAACAAGTAAAAATAATTTTGAAAAAAATATTACTCTACACTGGACGGTAATGCTGAGGAAATAGATTTATTCAAATGCTTGCCTTAGCAAGATTAACAGCGACCAACTTTTACGCAGTAGTTTTTCTTCTTGGGAAATAGGACATTGTGCAAGTACAGTATAGTGCATTTATAATGGAAAATGACAGTTAGTTATCAATACAGGACTATTACCACAGGCACAATAATCAAAAGATATTTTTATTAATTACGAAAAGTTTATCTATTGAGACTAATCAAGACTAATCAAATAATTGTGAAATATGGATAAAATTAGAAATGAAACTAAAGAGAAATTACTTGAGGAAATGATGATGGGTAAGCCAAAGACATTTATTTTATTTACGGTACCTATGAAAATGTTAGGAAGCTTACATGGCCCACATAAAATCATTGCAGTACTCTTAGTACCAATTTAATAAATACAAGAATTCACTTAAGATTGTCTATGATCGACATTGCTGTCAGGTCAAGCCATTGTGTTACAAGTGGAGTAGCAGATTGTTGTGGACATATGGTGTTGAAGATTCAAGATATTTATCATAATTTTATTTGAAAACTTAAATACAGTTCTGTAATTACCAAAGCAATTGCTTATAAAACTATTACTAAGTATCATTCTTATAATGTAATGTGCTAGTCATACCTTAAAGTTCCCTTATTTAATCTGGCTTAAGAGTTTTTTTAGACTAATTCGAGATTTGATCATTTAGTATGTAATTTCTCTCTAATTTCCTTTTTTGTAAAAATATTGAAATATGTGAAAAATGCAAAATGTAATAAATACTGTTCTGGTTGTGGTGCGAAGCATTTTGTGCAAATCACTGTCATTATCTTCAACAAAAGAATAAATGCTATTGTACAGTATTTCATATACTGTATGTACTGATGAAGTGAATAGAATCTCATGAACATAAGTAAAATTTATGTTGTGTTTGGTATATTTAGATACAGTACTAATTTCCCATACCCAGATTTATGAGTTTACAGTATAGTACATATTTTGCGTATTCTTAGTACTCAAGCTAGGTATTTTCTGCAGGTAACCCCGAACTCTGGAGAATTGAGGACTACTGGCATACAGGTTGTTGGCGACTCATACCAATGTTGCTATTGTTCTTATAGTGCTCCAAGGAGAGACTACGTTCAGAAGCATGTTCGAACACACACAGGAGAAAAGCCGTACGCATGCCCTCATTGTTCTTATCGATCAACAGTAAAAAATTCTTTGAATCGACATTTAAAAGTGCACCTGAATGAAAAGACTTATGCTTGTTATTTGTGTCCTTTCCGCACTCTCCAGAAATCTCGACTTGATTATCATATGCAATCACACTAATAATGAGAAGTAGATTACTGAACACCGTAAAAATCAAAAGAGACTATAATAGAAAATAATTCATTGCTGTAAAATATATCCAATGAAATGGTAACGTTCCAAGAAAATTATATCTCTTCAAATACTAAATTGTTAAATAAAACATTTACAAACTTCTCTTTAAGAAATTTACTTATGAAGTAATGTTGACAATTGTCCTAACTTAATTCCCTAAAAGCAATCTGATTCAAGTGGTAAATAATTCCCATTAGCGTAGTGAAAGCCGATTGATGTTTTGTTATATATATTTAGTCAAAAGACTAATGTAACCAAGCATAATTCAGGTTTAGTTATGTATCCAGGTTTTTTTTGTTTTTAAATAAATTATTTGAAAGATGTAAGAAATTGTGTTTTCTTTCCATAAGAATGCTTTATTCAGGGGTACATGTCTTACAAAGGAAAGAACATGTCTTACAAAGGAAAGAACATGTGTATTTTCTCTTTATATGAGGATCAAGCAAAGCCATGCTGTAGAAATAGTTGATTGGAGAGTGGTAATTGCATTCGTGGGAGAATAGTCAAATTGACTAGTTCGTTTTCCTTACTTTTTGTTCTCATTTTTGGTGTTCGTTTATGGACGGAAAGTAAACTGAATGATTGCCTTTTGTTAACATTAAATGTAAATTTTTAACTTTTCCATTTTTCTATTCTAATTGAATTAATTAATTTAATGTTGAATGTATTCCTTATAAGGAAACAAGTTTTGTTTTCCCATCTTTATTTTTCAACGTTTTTCGAGAGTTTCGGACAGAGTAAAAGAAAAACGGAGATGATGATATGTTTTGGTCCGACTCGGAGTTCAGGGTCTGCAGAAGTTAAGAGCCTGACTTTGAGAACGAGTGTTCTTTCTGCCATTAAAATTGAAGATTTAAATTCGAAAAACTGAGAAGCGATTGTTCTTGGAAATAGTGCTGGTAAGTTGAAACATAAAGACTTTCCTTAATTTGATTTGAGTTAGATAATTCTAACAATGCATACTGTATGTCATTCCTCTAGTTGCCCTCCTGGAATCAGAGGGAATAAAGATGATGCAATTTTTCACTTTTTATCTTTTCCTTTGCCATTTGCTCTTTATAGAACCTATTTGATGGCAGTGTATTTTATGCTGGGCAAGTTATATACCATTTCTACATTTTATTGAATATCGTACCTGGTGGTGACTTTATAACCACTTTTGGCTGTTTCATGGCTTTTTGCAATCTTTGGTTTTTGGTTTGCTTGCAGAGTCTCTATTGAATACTCTGACGTAGCCATAATAGATAATTTCATAAGCTTTATAATCAAGCACTACAGAGCTAAAAACTATAAAATATCGTTCATCGACAACATGTATGAAACTCTGGCTAACATCATGCGATTCAACTCAAGAGTTACAAGTACATAAAATGAGAGAAGTATTTCAAATAAAACTATTGAAATTAGTTTGCTATTTGGAAAATGATAGATCAATTAATAATTATTTCTTTTGGTACATATGAAATATCCTTTGGCAGCATGCCTTAAGGAAGTTATTTGATCCAAAAATTGAGGTTGTCAACTGACCATGCAGGGTTGATCAGCTGATTTGAATGTAAACAATCCATAAGATTATAATTTGCTATGTATTCAATTATAAATACATACTAAAAATGTGAATATTACATGCATTATTATTGTATACAGTTGAGTGGAATATCAATTCAATCAAAATCCAGTTTATTTCAAATATAGCTGTAATTTTTTACCATAGTAAATGGAGTGGATATACACTGTACAGAGCTAGGACCAGCTGGATGGAGAGAGAGGTAGTGGCGTGAAGTACTCCCAGTGTGAAGGAGCGCAGGCTATTTGAAATCATCGCTCAGCGAGAGTTTTATCATGAATATGAGTATTTTTATTTAATAGGCATTGCGTTGTTCTTGGTCGTGTAAAACTGAAACCGCAAAGAAAGAACCCGCGATAAAGGAGGGCCGACTATTGTATAAACTTAAATAATTTTTTTTTGATTTTCACAAACAAAATAGACATGTAGGTTATAACTTGTAGTACCAATAATATTGTGAAATAAACTACTGAAAATGGTGATGTATGAAGTTTTAAGATTTTTAGACATATCTCTTTGCTATGAGGGCCATCACTGACTGATTGACTACTTCAATTACAAGAGCCAAGCATCTTTTATAAACTTTTACTTTACTTTGTATTTCTCATATTACTGCCTCCTGTGACTGAATGAGAAAAATCGTTATCTTTCCTCAATAGAAAATCTGAAGTGATCAGAACTTTTTTGCGGATGATCAATGCTTTGGTTTTTTCTTTACTAAGCTTGGGCCTTTTCTGCAGGTGGAGAATAGCAGTAATGGTGGAAGAAGTGAGGAAGCATCCCGCAAGAGGCACAAGTGCCCTTACTGTGATCTAACCACAGTTAGAAAAGACAATATGCAAAGGCACATTCGAACTCACACTGGAGAGAAGCCATATTCTTGTCCTCTCTGTACCTATAGGTCTTCAACCAAACATGCTATGAATAAGCATGAGAGAATACACACGGGAGAAAAGCCTTATGGGTGCGCAATTTGTTCATATCGTACATCTCGAAAGTACACACTGCAAGTTCATATGATGAAGCAGCATGCTGTTCAAATGTTGAGTTCAACGTAAGTTGACAGGAATGTAAGTGATAAAGGCATAATATAGCTGGTTGTTAATATGTTGACCTAAATGTCTCTGTGATACCAAATACGCTTAATTTTTTTTCGAGTTTACAAGTGTAGTAATGGGTAGTCTGAAATTGTATACAGTATTTACAATGAACCTTTCTGTTGATCTTTATACCATACAGAAAGAATTAAAACAGATCAGTTTTCCTAGAACTAATATATCAATTAAAATTAAATGACAAGAATGTAATTAGGTTTTTTTATGTGGGCTGGGTCTTGAGAAATGACATAGCATTAGGTACAGTATCTGTTTATCTATTAAAAGCTAACTTGTCCCCTATGTATTTGTTGCATGATCATGCTTGATGCTTTTTTTTATTCATTTGTTGAATAACCATGCCTTTTCATATGGCTCTAAATGTCATTTAGGATTTTGTAATTTTATTTAACTAATCCAATGTACATGTACTTGCTTGACATTGGGGTGGAACAACTTTTTATGTTTTTTAAACACTGATGTTACATTATAACTTGTTTGCTTACAAATATAGTACAGTATATGCCTTTGACTGTAAATACGAATGGGATAAGTGTGAAAAAGTAGGGAAGGGTTCCAGTAAATGTCAAAGAATTACAGTTTTTTCTACCAAATGAAAAGTAACTTGCATTATCCTTATAGTTGTTGTAGTTCCCTGTACTCCTTTTTTAGTTAATAGAAATAGATAAGTTTCTATTGTCTGTCTTATAAAAAAAGGGAATTTTTTGGAATTCTTATGGTAAAATGGTAGCTTCTAAGAAAAGGTGGAAGGAATACCTGGGGTTTTTATATACACAAGACATTGCAGTTTACTCTATATCCTTACAATCTGTCTGTTTCATATACTTTATAGTCTTTATAAAACATGTATGGAATCACAATAGCAAAAGAAGACATTGGTAACTTTTCCCCTCTCAAACATTTTGTATGTGAAAACTTATACAGAACAGAACTATTAAGGTATTGAGTCTAAGGGAGATATTTGCCAAATAATTTATCTGTACTTTTATTTATACATGATTACCTGTACTTGGATATTTACAGTATGTCTCTGTTGAAGGTTTTGTATATTTTGATATATCTGGTCTTGGTTGTATTTCTTGCTGTATAACTCCTATTTAGGTTATGCAATAAATTATGGCCATAGATAGCATCTTGATTGATATTTATTCATTCTTTACTTTACATCAGTTACTTGAAAAGATCTATGTTTTCTTTTTGTGATGTCAGTAAGCAGCTCGGTTCATCATACCTTGATATAATAGAGTAGATGCAGATGAATTTAGTTGTCCTCTCAAAACAATGTAATTTTCTTCTTTTGGTGAGACAATTGTGAAAGAGTTACTGTTTACTGTAGTGTTATAAACAAGAAACACATTCTTTAAATTGTGTGATTACAGCATTGGAATAGAATTATGATTGTATTTACATGATTTCATAACTTTTTTTAGAAATATAAATACTTTCATGGTTAGTGTAGCTTAGGGAAAGATTTAGCTTTCCCCCATGCATTAGATCTGAAAACATGATGTAGCTTCTTTGTACAGTGAAGAAAATTTTGATTAATTTAATAGTTGCAATATATCTTGAAATTAGACTTGATATTTCATTATGCCTTTGATTATGAATGGTCTGGTTTCATGTCTTCAATGAAATGTGAAAAAAGGCTCCTTCAGTCTTACATCATTAATATGGGTTCTGCTTTGGGAGTTAAATGAAAAAAAAAAATATACTGTACCAAATTTGTCATCGTGGCATGACTAAAAGATTTTTCACTGCGGACAACTATGGATCGAATGAAGCTTGGTTAGCTAGATTATGGGTAGATTGTGATTTGGAATTCTCTCTCTCTCTCTCTCTCTCTCTCTCTCTCTCTCTCTCTCTCTCTCTCTCTCTCTCTCTCTCAGCTAGCTATTACAAAAGTGCTGTACTTCAATGTGGACATAATGGGAAACTGTATGCCAATTTATATACAGTATATATAAATATATGTACTGTATATATATATATATATATATATATATATATATATATGTGTGTATATATATATATATATATATATATATATATATATATATATATATATATCATCTTCTATGCCTATTGATGCAAAGTGCCTCTTTTAGATTTTGGCTGTTGTCTCTTATCTTGAGTTTTTAAATCACACGTCATAGTCCTCAACCTTGTAGGCCTGGGGCTTCCAACTCTCCCAGTACCTTGTGGAGCCTAGTTGAAAGTTTGGTGAACTAATCTCTCTCGGGCAGTGTGAAGAGCATGCCCAAACCATCTCCATCTACCCCTCACCATGATCTCATCCACATATAGCACTCAAGAAATCTCTCTTAAAATGTCATTTTTAATCATATCCTGTAATTTAACTCTCAGTATTCTTCTGAGGGGTTTGTTTTCAAATCAACTAAATAAGTTGGAGGTTGTTTCATTGTCTTACAATGACTCACGACCATACTGTAACACAGGTCTTACTAAACTGATATATAGTCTGGTTTTTTTTTATGTAATTTCAAGCGATTTGGTTTCCAAATTTTACTTAACCTAGCCATTGTTTGATTTTCTTTTTTCAATCTTTCATTAAATTCTAATTCTAAAGACCCTGTATTAGAGATTATAGTTCCTAAATATTTGAATGATTCTACTTCATTAATTCTTTCTCCTTCCAATAATATTTTACATTCCATTGCATATTCCGTTCTCACCATGTCTTTTTTTCTATATCTTGAGTCCAACTTTCTGCAGTATTTCATGCATTCTGGTAAGCAAGCATTACAAATCATGTGGTGCTCTGCCAATAAGGACAGCATTATCAGCATACTCTAGGTCGGTTAATTTTCTATTATCTAATCAGTCCAATCCTTCTCCACCATCCCCAACTGTTCCATGCATTACAAAATTCATGAGGAGGATAAACAACACTTTCCCTTGGAGTATTCCTTAGTTCACTGGAACTTCATATGAAAGGTCTCCCCTAAAATTAACTTTGCATCTACTATGCATATGAACAGAGTTGATCCAATTTACATATTTAAGAGGAAGTCCATAATAATGAGGACTCGCCACAAAATTGGCTGGTGTACTCTATTAAAGATTTCTATATTCTACACATTCCTGTACCTGTGTAAAATGGAAATTGGGTCAGTACATCTACCTTTTCTAAATTCTTCTTGTTCATCTCTCAAGTTTTCATCAATCTTTCTCTCTAACCTCTTTAGAATAAGCATACTACGGAAGTGTAATGCCTCTGTAATTACAGTATTGCAATCAGTCAGGTCTCCTTTTTTTTGCCATTTTCGCCAGCACCCCTAGCTCCCGTTCGTCAGGTTTTGCCTCTTAATGCTATACTCTACTAGCTCCCGTTTATCAGGTTTTGTCTCTTCATGCCATAATCTACAAAATAATCTTGTATTCTGGGGGTCCCTTCATTTCCAGCCAATATCATACCGGTAGTTATTCCATCGTCACCAGGGGCTTTACATCTCCTGAGTTTTTTAATGATAGCTCCGACTTCAAACACAGTCATGGGCACATAAAGGTCTTCATCAGGCTCATGTCATCATCATCATCCTCTACTCTTATGCTTATTGACACAAAGAGCCTCAGTTAGATTTTGCCAGTCGTCTCTATCTTGAGCTTTTAATTCAATATGTCTCCATTCATCATCGCCTATTTCACGCTTCATAGTCCTCAACCATGTAAGCCTGGGTCTTCCAACTCTTCTAGTGCCTTGTATGGACCAGTTAAATATTTGGTGAACTAATCTTTCTTGGGTACTGTAAAGAGCATGCTCAAATCACCTCCATTTATCCTTCACCATGATCCTTTCCTGCCATTGAACGCTCAGTTTCCTTCTAAAACCTTTATTCTCAAATCTACTAAGTCTGTTGGAAATGTTTTTTTTTTTTTTTTTTTCTTTTTTTTTTGTCATACCATGACTCATATTTATAGTCTGATTTCAGGGGATGTGATTTCCAAATTTTACTTGACCTAGCTATTGTTTGATTTTCTTTTTTCAATCTTTCCCTAAACAATAATTCTAAAGACCCTGTATTGAAGATCATAGTTACTAAATACTTACGTGATTCTACTTCATTAATCCTTTCTCCTTGCATACTCCGTTCTCATCATCTGTTGTCTTTCTACTATGTAGCTTGATCCCGACTGTGTGTGATATTCCATGCATTCTGGTAAGCAAGCATTGCAAATCCAGTGGTGTTCTGCTAGTAAAGGCAGCATCATTAGCATACTCTAGGTCAGCTAATTTCCTATTAGCAATCCAGTCCAATCCTTCTCCACCATCTCCTACTGGTTTGTGCATTACATTCCCTTGGAGTACTCCAATGTTCACTGGAAATTCATTTGATAGGACTCCAGTAGCATTAACCCTTTTACCCCCAATGGACGTACTGGTACGTTTCACAAAACTCATCCCTTTACCCCCATAGACGTACTGGTACGTCCTTGCAAAAAACTACTATTTAGATTTTTTTTTTTTTTACATATTTTTGATAACTCTGAGAAACTTCAGGCCTTTTCCAAAAGAATGAGACCAACCTGACCTCTCCAAAATGAAAATTAAGGTTGTTAGAACAATTTAAAAAATATAAGTGAACCCTCGTTTATCGCGGTAGATAGGTTCCAAACCCGACCGCGATAGCAGAAAATCCGCAAAGTGGGGACACCATATTTACGTATTTATTTAACATGTATATTCAGACTTTTAAAACCTTCCCTTTGCGTAGTACTGTTAACAAACTACCCTTTAATGTACAGAACACTTAATGCATGTACCACAGTACCCTAAACTAAAACAGGCACAAATATTAAAGGCGATTTTATATCATCGTTTCCTAAACACGCCAAAAAGCACGATAAAAAATGACAACCAATGTTTTGTTTACGTTTATCTCTAATCATAATGAAGAAACAAACGCATTTACACACCTGTGTATAGGTTAGTTTTTGCATCGATTATATTGATTATATGTTGATTTTGTTATTACCAATGTTTTACTTAATTTTTCTTAGGACCTCCAAATAAATGAAATGAATGCCATTATATAATGTTTTTCTTTATGACGCCGCCTGAAACGGAAACCTTCCATTTGTTTACTGTACGCTTCATCTTCGATCGTAATAAACAAACGAAGGCATTAAATCGTAATAAACAAACGAAGGCATTAAACGCGCATGATGAAAGTAATAAATAATGATATTAAAAGCTTTTAGTAGATATGTTATTAAAAATATTATTTACCGTATCTATATAAAATCCTACATACGTAGCAAAGCAGGAAAACAAATTTTTTTTTTTTTTTTTTGCGTTTAACCAACAATAACAAACTACCGCTAATGACCGAATGATAATTTACGAGAGAGAGAGAGAGAGAGAGAGAGAGAGAGAGTGAGAGTGAGTGAGTTGTTTTAAATGTAATATAACAAAAAATTATGATAAATCATAACATGTATATTCAGACTTTTAAAACCTTTCCTTTACGTAGTACTGTTAACAAACTACCCTTTAATGTACAGAACACTTAATGCATGTACTACAGTACCCTAAACTAAAACAGGCACAAATATTAAAATGTTAGAATATTAAAGTAGTATAAAAAAATAAAGATTGTTACTGTACTCACCACGAAAGAAGTTGAAGAAAAACTTGAATGATGATGGCGATGAATTTGCTGCACAGTAGAAATGATGATGATGAAGCTGATGATGTTTTCTACTGTGCAGCCAATGATAGTATTTTACGTCTCTTCAGACGGAGGTGTTTTTTCCTGAGACACCTCTTCAACTTCTTCCTGGGACACTTATTCAATTTCTTCCGAAGGCATAGTAGCAGGAGGAACTGGCTCTTTTTTGCGAAGCTGGAAGAACATTGTGATCGGAAGTTGCTGCCGCTGCTTCTTTTTTCGCTCGAAGAGCATCCTGTAGGGAGTCATGTCTTCATCGATTTTGTTGCAGAATTGCATAGACCGAACCATATCCTCGCCCCACTCTTGCGACATTTCTTTCAACTCCTTTGCAAGGTTGCAGAGCTTGGCAAGCCATTTTAATGTTAAGCCCGTTTCTTTGACATTTTCTTGGGTCTCTTCCTGTGTTTCCCTGTCTTCTTCACTGGCTGATTTCGTCAGGTCTTCGAGGTGTGCGTCAGTTAGCGGCTGGGAATGGCAGTCCAACAACTCGTCGACGTCTTCATTCGTCATGTCACCAAACCCGTCGCCTCCAATTATCGCTGCCAACTGCACAGATTTGCGTATTGCAGAGTGTTGAATCTCAGCAGGTGTAAATCCCTCGTCATCGTAAACAATCTGGGGCCACAACTTCTTCCAGCTCGCATTAACAGTAGCAGGTTTCATTTCTTTCAGTGCCTTCTGGATGTTCTGCAGGCACGTGGCTATTGTGTACTTCCGCCAGTACGCCTTCAAATTGAATGTTTCATCCTCATCATCTTGGGCAGCATCCATACACGCAACGAGGTCCGCCAAGGTATTCTTCGTGTTGAGGGCCTTGAACGCCCTGATAACTCCCTGGTCCATCGGTTTAATTAATGACGTTGTGTTGGGTGGCAGGAACTCAACCTGAATGCCCTCATGCGACAGATCAGTGGCGTGTCCACCAGTGTTATCCATAAGGAGAAGGATCTTAAATGGCAAGCCCTTCTCTAAGTGATATTTACTGACTTGTGGGATAAAACACTGGGGGAACCAGTTGGAGGTCAGCATCTTCGTAATCCATGCTTTTGGATTATGCATCCAGTACACGGGAAGGATATTCTTATTTTTATTTTTCAAAGCGCGAGGGTTTTTCGATTTGTAAATAAGCCCCGGCTTTAGCAAAAACCCAGCAGCATTGCCACACATCACAAGGGTAACACGATCTTTGAATGCTTTAAAGCCAAAGGCTTTGGCTTCTTCTTTGAACAGGAAAGTTTGCGACGGCATTCTCTTCCAAAACAAGCCAGTCTCATCCATATTAAAGACTTGTTCGGGCTTGTATCCACCTTCAGTGATAATGTTCTTAAATGTCTCATTCGCGTAATTTTCAGCAGCGTTAGTGTCAGCGGAAGCAGCCTTGCCATGCAGGGAAATGCTTTTCAGGCCGAAGCGTTTCTGAAACTTCGCGAACCATCCTTTGCTGGCGGAAAAACGTTGTTTCTTAGGCTGGGAATCAGTGGATGTCCCTGGTTGAGGTTCATCTACATCATCATCTTCAGCATGGTCGCCATCGTCGTCTTGAGGTTCCTTTGCCGCAAAATTCTCCTACAAGCCCAAAGCCTTGGTTCGGAATGTGTTCGTATCCAAGGCTATGTTCTTCTTCCGGCAGTCGGCAATCCAGACTGCTAAAGCTCCTTCCATACGGACGATCGTTTTATTACGCGTGATAACGACTCGCTTCGCTGATCTGCTAAAGGTGATGGCAGCCGTCTTTTTAATGTTCGCCTCGTCCTTCTTGATGTAGCGAACGGTGGATTCGTTCACTCCAAAATGGCGGGCTGCGGCCGCGTAACTTCTTCCTTCTTTTAACATATCGAGAAGTGTCACCTTCTCAGCAATCGCCATCATCTTTCGGTGGCGTTTAGGCTCACTACCAGCCTTAGTATAAGCAGAACGCTTGGGAGCCATTGTACATTAGGGGTTAAACAGAAAGTTCAACAAAAAGTTCAACTTAAAACAGTCACGCACAGCACAGATTAAAGTTCTCATTAACGTAGCAGCATCTACCCGGCGAGAGAGCTGCAAACAAAGTGGCTGCGAAAAGATGCTGCGGGTTGGAAAAGCGGTCAAAACACCAATCACAGGCTAGATTACAAAACTTGGGTTCTGAATCGTCATCTATCAGCACTTGAACCAATCACAGTCTGTCTTACATGCTACGTAGTAGTTACCAATTCAAATACAAGGTATCACGTATACAGCTTTACGTACGCTATTTTACGCTTGTTTTGTTGTAGGATTTGTACGGTTATTCGAGAAGTGATTTTTGCAACAAAGAATATTATTGGATGCAGTACTACGTACGTATACATACAGAAGATTCATGGAAAAGATGCACATCCATTACATTTGTAGTAGTAGCCATCAGCAGCCTTACACCATTCAAATACGGTATGACTGCATCTGATTTGTGTTTCATGTTCAATTTAATTTTACTACGTACTGTATACTGAATTACAGTATTGTATGATCACATTCTCTTTTCGTGTTTTATTTCTTTCTGTACTGAATTATATGTCATATGTAATGCAATGAACCATCAGTAAGAGCAGATATTACTAATTACAGTATTAATGGAATTAACGAAATACATATTTTGGGGTCTTCAACCATAGCTAAAAGCAAAAGTTACACCAAGGTGCAGTCATACCGACTAATCACGTGTGATAGTCCCCGGTGGTCCCGGCCCTCCCCCTCCCCCGACCGATGGCCAATCGGGGCGATGGGAGGGGAGGAGACGAAACAGCCCGGTAAGAATGAATGAGACTAAGTCACACCCCGTGGGTACACTCAGTCCTCAATATGTCGGAACGTTGAGGGAAGACTGAGGAACAAGCATACTTGACCCGTATGTCATAACCAACAACCATCGAGTGAGAGGAAGGGTGTACACTGGAGGAGGGGGGGATGGAATAGCCTCCCCAACCTGTGGGGGGGGGGGGGGTATGGTACCGGGGAATCACCAGTGCGTAGTGGTAGACAGGGCTATCAACTGGAGATCCCCTCAACATGACATGAAAATCCCAAAAATATGATCATAATGGAGTAAAGCAATAAATATAATATCAATGCACAAATACATAAAAATAATTAATGAATTAAAAGCGAAATCACGTAAGTAAGGTTAGGCATGCAGAAATAATATGGCGAGAGAGGGACTCGGGCGAGTGGTAACGGAGGAAGCATGACGCCATCAGCAGATGGAAAGCAGGGGTACCAACCTAGTTACTGAAGCGGTAGATCGAACAGTAAAAACAACAAAATACGCGAGTCCCACTCGAACCAAATGTAAAACTAGGTGGAGCGTACGAAATAAAACTAAAATGTTTAATAATAATAAGTGAGATGGTCGTCTTCCTAGAACTAGCGAAACAATTTCAAAGGTGACGCAATCCACCAATATGCACGAATGCAGGCATACCAACATAACCTACTCCTCGATGAAACGCTAACACTGATATCATAGGATAACATAAAATTAATGCTAGATGAAAGCATAAAGACGGTGTACTATATAAATGTAAGGAAAAAACTCCTAAAAGTTCGAACAAATATTAATGACTGACGAACTAACGAGAAAAAAGGGCAGAGCCGAACCATGAACGGTAAGAACGGGAACGCCGTTCATATATAAACACTTCTCCATTAATAAAAACAGAGGTTACACTGCCCAATCTCGCTAACATACATGGATAAAGTACTTAACTTCGATGGGGTATCATGGGAATCGGCCATCGATTATAAAATAATGATAAATCCAAGGATAAACACGAGAAAAAAAAAACATGTTGGACTTAATAACAACAAGTGCTATAAAGGAGTGACGTCACTGGCGTGGGTTGGGTTGGTGGTAGTAGTGTTGAACGGCACCTCGCTGTGGCGGGGATTTTGAAGAGGAGATATCTAAATAGTGCGAGACCTCTGGTTGTGAATTATCACGCCCCAGTATTTTATACCGACACCTTATATAGGTGAGCGAGCTGGGTTCAACCTGGCATTCCTATGCTTTTTTTCTCTGGTAATATATAGCAGTTATATTCCTTGGAAATAAGTGCTCTAGGAGTATTTCACTGCGCGGCACAGGTCGG
>NC_090729.1:160464473-160466973 GCF_036898095.1 Palaemon carinicauda | reverse complement strand
ATTTTTCATAATTCTGACCATCCTTTACATTCAGATTTTCCCAGACAGTACCATCTTGATCATAATACCAAGTATGCAGTTAATACACACACACACACATATATATATATATATATATATATATATATATATATATGAAAATATTTTTCATAATTCTGACCATCCTTTACATTCAGATTTTCCCAGACAGTACCATCTTGATCATAATACCAAGTATGCAGTTAATAAATATTATTAGAAGCTACTTACGTGGCTTAGCATTTTGCGACATGATGCCCTGCTGTTCGGCAATGTTTCCCGTTGAAGAGGTGGTGGTTGTTCAGGCACTTCTTCTTGGACTTGTTCCATTTCGATGCCCTCTGATTCTTCTGCTGCAGTTGGCATCTGTGATGTATGAAAAGGGAAAATAAGTTGATTTAAGCTCAACCTAAGAATTCCAAGTCGATAGATGAACTACAGGTATATATATATATATATATATATATATATATATATATATATATATATATATATATATATATATATATAATTTGTGTATACCAGAATAGAAAAAAAGTATGTAGGCCCACATACAAGAAAGCGAATAACTTAACTTTTTCCTTTTCCTTAGTAGGCCTACCTGATTTTAGGCTTTGATAGCCATGATAACCACCACTATTATATACCTTTAGTTCACACTTTCCTTAGACATCGTTGTAATAAAATCACATGATTAACTTATCCTAATTTTGTAGGAACCTTTAAACATTATTTAGCTAGACTTGTGGCTCCTAACGTAAGACCTATAGGCTTAGCCCTTACTTATATAAGTTTTTAATTATATTGTACTATTCCTTTTTGCTGTGATAGACACCCTTTGTAAATTACAAGATTTGATGCAAATATATGTTGTTGCTATCTGGCATATAGCCTAGGTCTAGGCCTTGGTATGTTATAAGGCCAATAGCATAGGCCTACACTCCTGAGCCATATTCTTATTATTATCGAGATACGTTGTTATTGTCTTTCTGCAGAATTTACACATATGAGCTGTGAGTGAATATGTCTGACCTGATTATAGTCTAATAGCGAAGATAACTCAGCACCTCGCTTTCTTGCTTATTCATTTGTCATTATTCCCTCAAGCTGATGAAATCCCTCTAGAGAATAGACCTATATAGGTAGCTATGACTTTGAAAAACGTATTGCAATATTTGAAATCACGAACCTAACTAGCATTTTCTTTATACACAAAACGACATAAGCAAAATGAGTGAACCGTAAAACGTTTCCGAATAACTTTGCTTATATTTTTGTTAACTTTCCCAGTCTCCTTCCATCCAGACAGATAGGCCTACTTCCAAGACTAAGTCTCATGGAGTCGCGGTGACAGAGGGATTCCCGTTCTACAATAACGTATTCTGCATAGCCTACTGCACCACTTTTTATTTCTATACCCAATTCATCAGATTCTACAGCAAAATTTATTCACCAAGTTCTAACTTACCTCCGAAACAAACATGGTTGGATGAATTACAGCCTGGATCGACGGGACTAAGATCGACGGGACAACCGATTACGTTGAACACTTAGTGTCAACTGAACTGAAGTCACTGGACTCTGGAGTTCGTTAAGAACTTGAATCACTGAAGATGATTACGATAAGCTTTTGAAAAGATTTCCTTTTCTGTTTTGATGTCGCTAGCGTTTATTGTCATTGAAATCGTTTTTTTTTTATTTGTTTTGCAGATTTTTTTAGGTTTTCTCAGAATAAAGAAATAGCTACTGAGAATATATTACAGATTTGTATTCACTCCTGTATTTTAATCGAGAGACTTGCTGATTGAAATGTCAAATATTTTTCTGAATTTGTACTGTATACAATTCCGTTTCTCTTGTTATTCTTATTCGAAATTTTAACCTGATATATCTAAAGTCAGCTTGAAAAGTGTTGCAAATCTGTGTTGGATACATTGATAATTATTTAGAAATAGAACTACTATGTCGGCTTGATATTGTACAAGCAAAGATTTCTATGTATTCTTATATTATATTGGTCAATATTACGATGAAATCTTCGTAAGCATTATGTCCAACATTATCAAGCTTTAGATTGTTATGATCTACAATAGATTTATTTATTCATTATTCTAACAACCCGAAAAATTAATTCGCCGTGAAAGTATCTCATTTGATTGTTCATCGTTAGGCCTATTTGTCTAGCCGTCTAATATGATCACTTGTTGCATTGCAGGGTTTGAAAATCGGATTTTGAGCGAGATAGCCATGGCGTCCTGATGGAAGGTTCCTTTTTGGTAGCTTCCTTGGGTATAGCCTATCACTACTAAATATTCCCAGAGAATTTAACCACAGGTTATCACAGAATTCTAACTTCTGGAGCAAGTATCCTAAAGGTTTCCCTTTTAAGATTCTAGACAAACAGATGTTCCACGACTAGTATCATGAAGTCACAGTGACAGAGGGATTCGTCCTACAATAACATATTCAGTTATTGTTCTGA
>NC_090729.1:160436973-160461973 GCF_036898095.1 Palaemon carinicauda | reverse complement strand
TGAATGGCGAGCGATTGTGACACAGTTCCGGTAGGCCCTGCTGCTTCCTCCGGTGCCTTAGATCAGTGGTTCTCAAACTTTTCAGCCCGCGACCCCCCAAACGATATTGCTAGAGGCATGTGACCCTCGCCTTTCCCCGAAGTGCTTCTGACCCACACACACACACACACACACACACACACACACACACACACACACACACAGTACATGCCTATGCCCCGAATCATAAGAACATAATAACAACAAAATAAGATAAATGCAAAAAATATACGCATTATAGAGTTAACTAATTTATTACTTGTAGAAAAAATCACAATTTTTAAAGACAAAATAGGCAAAGCAATACAGTCTATTTAAATTTATAGAATTAATGTTAAATCCGTACAGGCACTCACACTTTGCTAACTGCTTCAAGAGAAAAAAATAAGTATGAAATTAGAATTATACCTTTGTTGAAGAAAGCTACTGCAGATAGCATAAATTATGTCAGTGTTTGTAAACTTTAGCACAATAAAGGAAAAATTACTGGTATCTTTATACCAAAATTTAGATATTCAGGCTGGGCTTAAAATGATTAACAAAATAATTATAGCGTTTGACTTGGGTGCTGATATTACAAATTTGCTGAAACCTAAAATCAGCTAATGATCTATAATTCTCATATGAGACAGTATACCCACACAAACATCCAGTAGACTCAAAGCTATTTCATACCCTTTTGGTTTCAAAATCAATATTTTGGAAAATTTTGGAAATTATGTCTGAGATAATATTTTTTTTTTCTTTTTTTTTTTGGCTTTAGAAGAACTGTATGAATTTCTTGTGAAATAATTACTTATTTAGTAACTGTTAAAATAAAAGTACAATATTCATGGAAGTTTAATGACAATGATCAATATTTAGGCCCAACTATGGGGCTCCACTAGCAGTGATTAGTTAATTATATCCCTATTCCACAGTGAAAACAGTATTTACACAGGCCTAAGTTTATCATGAATAACTAACATCAATTAGTGAGATACATGGGCCTGCTTTTTTGAGCACAGTAACTCCATCCTGGGTTTGATACCAGAGATGGCAACTCGGAGATCATCCTCCACCCTGAGTCTTGATCGGTATTTGTTTTTTATATAAGTCAGTGCCGAAAAAGTCTTTTCACATAAATAGGTTGATCCAAAAGGAAGTAATACATCCATTGCTGCCATGGATAATCGTGGATATTCCCTTGCAATTGAAATCCAGAACTCATCCAGTGTGGTTGAGCCAAACGATGCCTGTAAAGTCCGATCACTGGAGAGCTCCAGCAGCTCATCCTCCATGTCGGATGATGAGTGATCCCCTGTAGCAGTGAATGGTTGCCGTATCCAGTCATATTGTTGTGGGGTTGTCTCTTTTGGGAAGTATTTCTTGAAGTGGTCCACAAGACCTTGTAGGTGAGTCGTGATCATTACCTTCACGTTATCGACTCTTAATTCATTCTCCGCCATAAATTCTTCCACCTCAGGAAACATTTCAACACTGCCCCCATCAACTCGCACAGCCCATCGTTCCAGCTTCCTTGTAAGTGCATCAATTTTGTCAGAAAGAATCAAGATGTTCGTGTTTGGGCCTTGTAGTGATAAATTCAGCAGATTAAGTCTTTCGAATATACAAGACAAATATGCTAGACTTGCTAACCAGTCAGGGTCAGTCAGATAGTCAGCAAGTTGGGACTCAGATTTGATCAGGAACAGGCGCACCTCATCTCGTAGTTCGTACAAGCGGCTGAGAACTTTGCCTCGGGACAGCCACCTGACTTCTGTGTGGAACAACAGTGCTTCATGCTCCGAGCCCATCTCATTGCAGAGTGTGGAGAACAGCCTGGCATTTATGGGACGTGTTTTGATGTAATTTACTATTTTAATCGCAGTTTGAAGAACACTGCTTAACTCTGGATTGAGTGCTTTGCTAGCAAGAGCTTCCCTGTGAATAATACAATGTGTAAAATTTATGTGAGGTGCCACTTGTAAAACTTTTGCTTTAAGTCCTTTCCTCTTACCCAACATTGCCCCAGCACCGTCTGTGCACACACCAACACACTGGTCCCAAGACAAGCCCTCCTTTTGTATTTTGGTGTCTAGCTTTGTGAAAATGTCACTACCTGTACAGGTCCCCTCTAGTATAGTGCAAAAAAGCATGTCTTCTTGAAGTTTTCCACCAAAACTGTATCTAATGAATGCAAGTAATTGTGCAGAATTTGATATGTCTGTCGACTCATCTAGCTGCAAAGCATACTTCTTTCCCTTAACCCTCTCAATCAGCTGACACTAAATGTCATTTGAAATGTCATTAATTCGTCGAGTAATGGTGTCGTTAGACAGCGGGTCTGTTTCTAGCTCACGGGCCATCTTATTACCATGCATAATCCGACTCATAGTCACTGCACCAGGTTTCATGAGGGTTTCCCCAATGGTATGTGGCTGCTTGGACTGTGCAATTAGGTATGCTACCTCAAATGATGCCATCTGAGCTTTGGCAGAGGTGGTGGTTTTCTGAGCTAGCACTTGTTTTTGACCCTGCAACTCTCCCTCCTTTCGACGGAAAAATTCTATTGGTTTATCAGCATGAGAAGGATGCTTGCTTTGCAAATGCCTTTTCATTTTCACAGGCTTTAAGCTTTCATTTGCAAGTACTTCTGAGCACATAACACATTGGGGGTACTGCATCTTATCAATGGTAAAACTAGTGAATCCGAATTTTATAAATTCTGCTTGATATTTCCGAAGTTTGGGTTTGGATGATTGGTCATACTGGGAGGTCTTACCCTTACGTTTGTCTTGCCTTTTATCTATATTTGAAGTAGAACTGGTAGATGGTAGTTCGGAAGGAATCTCATCAGTTGTTTCTGAGACACTGTTGTCAGTATCTGATGTTCCTTCCTTGTTTGCAGTCCTACGAATTATCCATCGCTCCATGTTGCTTAATATGTATATAGCTTGCTATCAAAAATTGTCCCTAAACACACACGAGGCAGCTGTGACTGAGGAAAGACTCACCGTTGACTAACTCGACTCATGTGCCGTCTTGGACTGCTGATGGTAAATGCCATATTGATAATCAGATAGATAAAATATCAATTAATTGTTATTTAAATACCAGATAAATTTGAAAGTATGTATACTGACATTTAGTTTTAAGCATCACGTAATCTGAGACCCTGAGTATCAAGCAAAAGTCAAAATTTTACTGTAAATTGGTGATGCATTGTTATTAAGCATCTGGCAACTGGTCACGCTCATTCACTGTGCGCCAACGGAGCTCAGGACTGGAAAACGGACAGGTACTGAACGTGTACGAGTGTAAATTGACAGTGAGATGGGGAGGTGACATCTCGGTTTTGTACGATGTTTCTAGGAAATGTAGGTAAAATATTGGAACTATTGCAAGTACATTGTATAATAAAATGTAATGCGTGGAAAAAAATTATGAATAATAGTTTAACACTATCAGTGGCTAGATATATAAATATATTATATTTATTGTTTTTTTTTATTTGCTTATCAACTAATCAGTTACTGATTTCATCAGTTGATTTATTTATTCATTAACTAATCTATTTATCAATCAATCAGTTTATTTACTTATCCATTAATTTTTTACATTTTATATATTCATTTAATTACTTATTTTTTCATTCATTTTTGTTTGCATTTATCTATAAATGTGTTAATTCATTTATTTATCTATTTAACTATTCAGCTATTTACTTATTTTCCCTTTTGTATATCTTAAATTTATTCGTTTATTATTTCATAATTACTATTGTATTTCTTTATATGTTTAGTTTGTTTTATTTAAATATTATGTATTCATTTACCCATACATGAAAGTCCATCAGCTTTAATAATTTTGCTTCGTTTTTTATAGTTAACAGACTCGTTTGCTTAAAGGGGAAAAATAAAATGACAAAATATGAGTAAGTTACGGCAAAACTAGTATGCTATTAGCGAGGGAATATCCTACTCGTATGAGAATCACGCGGACTGACGGATATACACCCTTGCTCAGAACTGTCAAAAATAGCAAAAAAAAAGACGTTTATGTTTGATAAATCATACCTTCCAAAACTAATAATGCTAGCTTAAAATCAATGACACTACTGCATAGAAACTTAGTCCCAGCGCAGCAGTGGGGGAATCACTAGTGTGTAGTATTAAGTTTAGTTTTTGCAAAGGCCCATGGTGTTACTATTGTCCCACCCGGCTCTCTTTTCAGTGTTATTCTTTAAGATGCGTAACAATTCGTAACTAGTTACGGTAAATGACAAAATATAAGGTGTATATGTATATATATATATATATATATATATATATATATATATATATATATATATATATATATATATATATTTGTTGTACTAAAATATAAACATTTGGTTTATTATTGATTTGAAATATTTTAGCAGAATTATTATGATTTAGCCTTAAAACTAAAGTTGACCATAATACTATTTTTTGCTTAATTATATTTATATTTTCTTAACATCATCTCGCGACCCCCCCAAAAGCATTTGGCGACCCCCAGTTTGAGAACCACTGCCTTAGATGACCGCGTAGGTAGCAGCAGTAGGGGACTCAGCAGTATGAAGCTTCATCTGTGGTGGAAATGTGGGAGGTTCGGCTATGGCACCCTAGCAGTACCAGCTGAACTCGGCTGAGTCCCTGGTTAGGCTGGAGGAACGTAGAGAGTAGAGGTCCCCTTTTTTGGTTGTTTCTTGTTGATGTTGGCTACCCCCCAAAATTGGTGGAAGTGCCTTTGGTATATGTATGTATGTATATTTTATCACCATTGAAGTTGTTACCACCTAACAGTAAGATTGTTTAAATCAGTGGATCACGCATAGTGATGATAAGAATTATATTCAGCAATAAAGGCTGAAAAGCTAATAGTGAAATAGTTTGTCATAAAAAGGTATTCATTTATGTGAAATTTGCTAACGAAAACCATGAAAAAGTGCAGTGAGGAATAATGGATTTTATAACGATATAGAAAGAAGGAAGCATTTTACTTTAGCCGAATGTGTTTTCAACATTGATATACATAAAACAGTGAACAAAGTATAGCCTTCGAAAGTGAGATCAAATCATACCTACACATAGGCATGTTATTTTTTTGGGCTAGTCCAATGAATCGGTGTTCCTTTGAAAACGCTTCTATTTAATGTAGAATTTTTAATCTAGGTCTGCAACATCTTAGTTATGCTGTTATCTGTATTGAAATACAGTGAAGATTTGCAATGTCAGTTTTTTTCATATACAACATGAAGCATCTCCCTCGTTGCTAGTATTTTTTATCCTTTTCGCATTTCTTTCTGTGCCAATTAATAAAAATATTTTTTTTTGAAAATGTGGTGCAGTACAATTTCATGTAGTGTTACCTAGTAAAGTGCTAATGTTGTATAGTATTACTTTTAGTGGAGCGAAGTTTACATAGATTGTAATGATCAAGTTAAAGTACAAACAAGTTCTCATAAAATACTTGCAAGAAATAAAGTCTAAACACACCTTTCTTATGTATAATCCGCATTCTGCTATTTGATTTTGTTTTTGTGCATAACTAAGCTGCACTGGTCAGGGCTACCCATACTAGGTTGGTTTTGCTGTGAGAGATCGTACAAAAGTCTCTCACCATCACCAGTCAGCAGTTGACCAGTGTGGTGATGAAAAACTGGCCAAAGCCCAGACATGAATAAAGACATATCTGAGCTCCTGGTCTTAGAAATGGCTGCATTTATATATATATATATATATATATATATATATATATATATATATATATACATATATATATATATATATATACATATATATTTATATATATATATATTTATATATATATATATATATATATATATATGTATATATATATATATATATATATATATATATATATATATATATGTTTACATGTATATATATATATATATATATATATATATATATATATATATATATTTACATGTGTGTGTATATATATATATATGCATATATATAAATATATATAGATATGTAAATATATATATACATATATATATATATATATATATATATATATATACATATATATATATATATATATTTATATATATATATACTGCATATATATATATATATATATATATATATATATATATATAATATATATATATTTATGTATATACATACATACATATATATATGGACTGGTAATCGGAATCGAGAATCGAAAATATCGGAACTCTTTCTGGTATCGGAATCGGTATCAGAATTGGAGAATTTCAATTGAATTCCCAATTCTGAAAATGATTCTTTGGAATTTTTATGTTTGAAACTTGAATTTTCATTACATGTAATAATGAAAAGTAAATATTTTTTTATGACTTTAAAGTATCAATATAAAGTATCTTTATTTCTAAATAAGTTGAGAACATTTTCAGAAGAAAGAAATTGCAACACTAAATGGTTGTATGAAGAATGAATAAGAAGAGGACGAGTTTGATACTTGACTAACAGACTTTATTCCCGTGTAGAGTTGCAAACTTTACTGCTGTCCTGCGTCATTTTTGTTTTTATAATTTCTTAGCTTCTAAACCTTTGTAATTTTAAAGTGGTGCACTAAGGTCCGTTACGTGAATTATTACATGTAAACAATATCCATACAACATTTACTGCTTCCTTCGCCAAAAAAAAAAAAAAAAATGGAGCTAACGCCTGAAAATGGATGATGATGATGATGAATCAAATTGCAAAACCAGGAACAAAAGAAGTTTAATAGAACATGAAATGTCCAAGTATATTTATTTGAAGAATATAGAAAATGACGACTCCTTTGCAGTGGTGGAGATTAAATAAAAAGCAATTTCCTATCATGGCACTTCTTGCCAGGAAGTATTTGTCGGCACCTTTGTTCTGTTGAAAGCAAACAATTAATCTAGCGTTGGGGGAACTATTTACTCGCCATAAAGAAATCAAGTGAAGGGGGAAACCAGTGAAATACTAATGTTCTTGCTTTACAATCTGAGAATATGGGGACTTGAATATGAATAAATACCTTCAAGGAATTTACTTGAGTAATTTTTTCTAGAAGCTTACCCTTTCCATTTCATTCTATTTCATAAGGAACTTATTTTATAGGCTATAAGACAACCATTTATGTTCCTTCTGAATGCATAATTACTTGAAATACTTAACCCAAAAAAATATTTGTTTTTTAAACCACAAATTCATTACATGTATCGAAATCGGAATTTTAATGAGGTATCGGGACTCATATAAAATTTGGTATTGTCCTATCACTAAATAAACCAGTATTTTTCCCTAGAATAAGTTTCCCAGTTGAATATACTGTATATATATATATATATATATATATATATATATATATATATATATATATATATATATATACATAAATATACATATACACACATACATACATACATACATACATACATACACGGTTAATTCGTTGCATGAGTGAGCTTGCAACCTAAAATGCTCGTATTCTTAAACAATTTTTCCCATAAGAAATTAATCAAATTCGCTTAGATATATTCCGCAGGTTCATAAATACATATATATATATGCACTCATTTTTAAAGGTTTGTAATGGAATTTTGTAAATAAGTAAAAACCTATAATGTCAGAAACAAATACAAATTAAAAATTCACAATAAAAAAGAAAATGACAAATTAGCTAATACTTTACCTTTGAGGAGCTTCGTTGTTGGTGTGAGGGAAACGAAAAACAGAGTAGGAGAAAAAGGGGGTTAATGCTCGGATGGAGAATCTCCCTCCAGAAGCATTTCTGTTAAAATACTTAGCGTTCATTCTCTTGAGCAGTGTTTACTATCACAAATTGAATCACTTAATATATGCTTTATGGACGGTCTTTTTTTTATTTTACACTTGCATCCAATTCTGATAAGGAACCTATCTAGAGATGACTCCTTCTACCTTTTCTTTAAAATATCGGTGAAAATAGGGTAAACATCACATGAACTCAGCCTGAACACTGCTTGTGTGGCATATGAACACCACATGACTGATTTTGTGCTAGTTTCATTAGTACTTGTCACAAAAGATGCCCACTAAGAGGGAAATTTTTACTCACAAGCGATACAATGCTTTTAATCTGATTTTAGTTTTTATGCTTGTATACCAATTTACTCGTATTCTGAGTTATTCATAAACTAAGGTACTATTGTATATATGAATGTGTGTGTGTGCATATTTATTTATTTTTTCTCATATCAATCAACCCAAATGTATATATTAATGAAATAAGTCCATTTTTGTGCCATGTGTACTTAACCCCCCCCCCCCCCTCTCTCTCTCTCTCTCTCTCTCTCTCTCTCTCTCTCTCTCTCTCTCTCTCTCTCTCTCTCTCTCTCTCTCTCTCTCTCCACATGATGTAGAAAAACTGAAAATATGTACACATGCAGAAAAACTTATTTTACATATCTTATTTACGCTTTTATGTTATTCATTTTTAAAATTGTCAATTTTATTATACATTAATTATGATGAGAGAGAAATCCTTAGAAAGAGAGTCTATAATTTTTGGTGGTGGAAAGGAAATGCTGTACTGCTTCATTGCCTAACAATCCTAATGTAAACCTTGCATTGTAGTGCTAACATATGTACATTAGTATAGTAATCCATAATTTTGTAGTTTGTCTGCATCCGCTATGTTATAGCTACTGTATTTTAAGTTTGTAGATTTCTATTCAAAATAAGAATATTAATTGAGTAGGGCATTTTTGGCAGGTGATAAAAAATGAAACGAAGAGAGGCGGATCAGGCAAGGTGCACCAATGTCCCTACTGCAAATATTCAAGCGAAAGGAAAGACCACGTCGTGAAGCACATACGAACACACACAGGAGAGAAACCATTTGTCTGTCAGTATTGTCCTTATAGTGCTACTACTAAAGACAAACTGATCAGTCATTTCCGAACGCACACAGGAGAGAAACCCTTTCCGTGCCCTTACTGTCACTACTGTGCTACGAAAAAGGACAAGCTGCGACAACACATTCGTACTCACACGGGAGAGAAACCATTCAACTGTCCTCACTGTCCATATCGTTGTTCAACAAAAAATACCCTGAACAATCACATTAGAATCCACATTGCTTAAGTAGAATGGTATGTGCATTGTATGTATTTGTTTTGTATCTTACTTAAAATCTGAATATTGTGAAGCTTTTTGCTTTAGGACCATTGGTAGTAGTATGCTGCTTTGAAATTAACTCTTTTACTGGAGTTCTAATTGTTACCATGTGAAGCGATTGTGTTTCATTACTTTCCTTAGGGATTACCTATCAGACAAACTTTACTACTTTCATATTTATCTTTAATCTGGGGGTCCAAGAAAAGAAAAACGAAGCTTTTTTTATTCACGTTTAAATCAGCTTTCTTGGTAGGAAAATTTAATCTTTTATTCATTAAAAAATATTTTAAATCCCATATGGGATTTGTATTGGATTATGTCATGGTAAGCAAATAATGAGGATTCATTGTCTGTAATTAGAAATCCGTGTAGGAGGTTAATTAAATGAGATAAAATTAGAAATTTAAAGCATCCTTATTATAACGGCTATTTTTTTTTTTTTGAAACGTTGTTTTAAAGCCATATTTGAAGAGTTACTGTCAGTAATGCAGTGCAAAGCTGCTAATTTGGATAGATATCGAGTTATTCTACATCCTCTTGAGGATGAACTAACTATATGACCAGATTCGTTCAGTTAATTTTTATACCCGATGATTTATGAACCATAATTCTCTGTTGTACTTCTCATATTCTGCATTTCGAGTTACTGTTGTTCTGGACGTTTATGGAAATCATTAAATTTTCTGTTACTGAGATGATGAAATTTGTTGTTTGGTAACGGACGATGGGTCACAACACTATTATTGCAATCTAAATATTCTTAGGCTTGAATCCTGTGGTTATCAGTTTAGTTAGTGACAATTGCTGTGAAATGCAACAAATTTAAAGACATTGTTATAGAATTCGAAATACATTTTCAGTCGGAAAAATAAGAGCTTGTTGGATCAGACCATGATCATTGTTAATTCTCATCCTGGACTTTGAATTCAATTTTAGAAGAAAATAAAGTATTTTTCGACATTACGAGATATGATATTGCTAATTTTTGCTTTAGGGAGGTCTTAGGTTTAAATCTCTCTCTCTCTCTCTCTCTCTCTCTCTCTCTCTCTCTCTCTCTCTCTCTCTCTCTCACACATGTAAGATTTTGGATATTTTTTTCAACCTTGTTCCTATGATATGTTTGTAAATATATTACTTTTTGTTCTGTTGGAATGTTCAATTAGAAAATAGAATGAAAGGGCTTCTTGGCCATTAGATTGCCACCCCAAAATTAAAGGAAATTCTGAAAGTTGTAAACAGTACAAAATGTGACTGCTATTAATACCGTGAACTTAATTTTTAAGAAAGGTCTCATTAATATAAGAAATTTATTTCCGTTTTGAGTCCAACATGTGCTTAAAAGATAATATAGATGGAAATTGCATGGAATAACTGCATATCACTCTGTAATTAATCTAATATCTCTCTCTCTCTCTCTCTCTCTCTCTCTCTCTCTCTCTCTCTCTCTCTCTCTCTCTCTCGATTACTATATACTGTGCTCTCTAGTCCTTGTCCTCTCCCCTGTTCACATTTTAGCTTCTTATATGTATACAGTGTGTATATATATATATATATATATATATATATATATATATATATATATATATCCACATAACCACATTTACACTAAAATTAGTGTACATTTACCCAAATAATAATAAAGCTGGGCATTCCCGACAGGTGGGGGCGAACAGTGATGGTTCAAGGACTAGCGGGAGAGGAGCAGCCGGCAAGGTACACCAGTGCCCATACTGCAGTTATTCCACAGATAGGAAAGACCATGTTACCAAGCACATAAGAACTCATACAGGAGAAAAGCCTTTTAATTGTCATTATTGTTTTTACAGTGCAACCACAAAAGATAAAGTTATCCAACATGTACGAACACATACAGGAGAGAAACCCTATACCTGTCCACATTGTAGTTATTGTGCCACTAAAAAAGATAAACTGATCCAACACATTCGAACCCATACAGGTGAAAAGCCATTTGCTTGTCCACACTGTCCATTCCATTCGTCAACCAAGAACACACTAAACAACCACATAAGGATTCATACAGGAGAAAAACCATATTGTTGTTCTTTGTGCCCTTACCGGGCATCTCAGAAATCAGCTCTTCAGAATCATATGCATAAGCACAAAACTTGGTGAAATTTTGTAGAATGATAATTCAAGTCCAGACATAGAGTGGCCAGTTGTTCCTAATTAAAGTATAAGTGACAATGCACAAATAATATCCACCCGGTGAATATAGCTTATTACAGTATACATTATATGTAAATACATGTGCCAATGTTTTTTTTACCCATTGAAATGTAAAGTGAATAGAGAGATTTCATAGTTTAATGTTTCAACTGCTTGTGAATATTTTGTTATGAAACATCCTATGGTGTATGGTGACCATTTAATGATAAAAGATTGATGTTGTTTGGTGAGAATACCAGTGATATTGTGTTTAAGTAAAACAAGCAATTCTGATATTCCTGGTTGATTTCAGTTGTGCTGATGGAACATGATAGAGATGGACAGTTGGTAAAAAGTAGTATACTTTGTATTTTTATATGTATGGGCTGTTGTTTTTTCAAGTTTAGACGAAGGTTTATTATTTTTGCAATAAGGTTATTCATCATGTAGCTGTGCTTTTGAAGTACAGTACTGCAAAGAATTAGCATTGAAATTATAAGTAACTTTTTGTATAAGGTGTGTGAATCAGTATTTTGTTTCCAGACCCTCTAAGTTAGGTCATGGTGCCAGAATTTTTTTTACTCTTGTCTTCCAAAACTAAGTTGACTATTGCGAAACAGCAAATTGATTGGCCATTTTTCTCTTGGAAGGAATAGAAGTAATTCTGTACTGTACTGTACTTCAGTGCTTTAGAAAAGATTTTTGGAAGACCTAGAAATCGAACTCTAACCCATTTTAAAATTTTACTACTACTGTATAGTCAATTCTTTTTAGTCAGGAAGATTTGCACTGACTCGCAGCGGTGACCATTTAGCTCGGTAAAGCTTCCTGATCGCTGATTGGTTGGACAAGATAATTCTAACCAATCAGAGAGCAGGAAACTTTTCTGAGCTAATAGGGCACCTCTGCGAGTCAGTGCAAATGCTCCTCATTAAAGAAATTGAGTATAGTACTTTTTTTATACTAAAAGGCAATGTGGTATTGGTCAATTTAGTAACTATGAAATATATTAATTCCATATCTGTATATATAATGTACCTAATTTCATTCAATTCCCATTTTTATGCAATATTCAAATTTATTTATGCAGTAAATTCCATAAACGGTTTGGTTTCAAATAGTTAGAACTATTGAATACCAATTCAGAGGATTATTATTCATCCTTTACACAATAATTCACTGGGTAGGAGAAAAGGTGGATGAGAGTGTTTATCTACACTACTTTCAACATCATGATTCATAAAATTAAAAACCCTTCACTTCCATCTTTTGCTTTGCAAAGTTTTGACCAACAATTAGACTTGTTTTGTGCGTGATAATAGTTTAGGTAACTATAAGGTTTAAGATTTGAGTATGCACCCTTAATGGAATTTGAAACACTTGCTCATTGAACTATGCAGTGTATTTATTGAAGATTGGTAGCTTTCAACGAAACTAAGATATAGTAAATGCATTTATGAAGAAAATGTTGGAAGTACAGTACTGTTGAGATGGTGTTATATTTTATAAAAAGATATTTTACTCTTGAAGTTGTCCTATTTTGAATTTGCAAGTCTGTGCACAGGACAAGTTGTGCTTCCCAAGATTAATTTTCTTTTATCAGATGTGTTAAAATATGAAGATTCATTATTCCCATTCATAACAAGTACAATTTAAACTGTAATCACACAATGGAAATCACATTGTACAATAGACTGCTTATTTTTGGAAGAAAAGAAAGATTCGTAAGAACAAGTTATTTTTATAAATTTTTACAAATCACCATCAAGCACCAAACGTCTCTGTATCTTTGTATTTTAGGAGCAATCTTTTTACTCTGATATTAATTTGATAATGTTAGCTTTTGCAGTACCATAGAATAATCTCATAGAGAAAATATATCCTGTAAGAAGTATTTGATAAGACTGATATTATTGACTAATAGAATATTGTGTTTATAGCTGTTACCTTTAGATGTACTTTTAAGGATGATTTATACTCTATTAATAATATTTTGTAGAAAATATTACAACAATCTCTCTCTCTCTCACTCAACTAAATTAGATTTTTTGATATTGGTAGAAACACGTATGATATATTTTTAAGAGGATCAGAGTTTTTATGTGCCAATTTGATAAGGTTCTTGTATTTCAAGAAATTATTTTATATGTCATGTTTTTTCCTGTATAACATTACAATTTGTAGATTGATGATAATGCTTATGTAGTGATGAATGTAAGTTTCAAACTTTTGGGTAATGTTGAGATAATTCGTACATACTTTTACTGCCAACTAGTTATTCCTTCAATTTTTGGTATTTTCAGTTCATTGTAACTTTGGGTTTGGGAAAATTTCTGCTGAAAAAATACTTCATTAAATAACTATGTTAAATGCCTTATAGCTACATTTTTTTTCTTTTTTGTAAAAAAAAAAAAAGAAGAAAATAATAAGGAGGATGAGCCTGTTAATATTGACAAAAGTGACAGTATTTTCTTATTATTTCAACAGATCTTCGCAAAATTCTTTGCTATTCCTTTGTATTGTGTAATATAAAAGATAATTTTAAATAAGACATCTTTATCATTATTTGTTTGGCTAAGATATTATTTGAAGTAGTTATACCTTTATTGGAATTCATTGCTCTTCTTCAAAAACCTGTAATATTTTAAGGGGAAAACATTTAAGGACCCATTGAAGAATAATGGGAAGATTTTTATGAGGTAAGGGGAACACAATTATTAAAACAATATTGAAACCTGAGCTTATACTGATGATACAAAGCAATTTAGAGAGTTACCTGAAGATGTGTCTTGCTTCCAAGGAAGATCTGGTTTTCTTAAGTCAGATGTGCCTATTTCCATGGTGATCTATCGTAGTATATTCCATAAAGAAATATTCAGGTAATTTGGAAAGAGCTCTTGGCATATTTTTTTCCCTTTTCTTTTTATTTGGTGGGAATTTAGATCATCTCACTTGAGAGTAAAATTTGGGGAGATCTATCCCGACATGAGATGGGAATAGATTTTTTTTTTCATGGTGCTGTTTGATCTCCCAATTTCCACTACCTGGCTGCTTCATAAATTATATAATTGAATTCTGTCGAATGCTGGGATGAGTGGTACATTTACTGTACAGTATCTAAATTTGGGTAGTAAATTTTGATATAGAGTTATGGGTGTGAAAGGTTTTAAGGAATATTAAGAGAAATCTTTAGATTTATGTAGTGAGTATTTCGGGTGAGTGATTGATATTTGTTATACAGCTCTTCATAATAGTTTACATTGATTTTAGCAGAAAATAATGCTCCCAATCTTATAATCTCACCAAAATCCATTTATGAATAATTAGAGAAAAATCTATTTTTGGGTGAGATAGCCATGTCGTCCTGATGGAAGGTTCCTTTAGTAGCTTCCTAAGGGTATATATGAAATGGAGATTGTACCAATTGAACATAATATGAATGAAGAAAACAGTGATATGGATTTTTCAGAGTAACAGTAGATGATAGCAAATTTACAGTTCAGTCCAATTGTTTCTGATACTTTCATGAAAATTTCAGTATGGACATTACTGGTTGAAATCAGTGGCTGGAGGAAAATTTTGTAATAGAGATTGAAGTAGATCTCTGTTATTGTCAGTTTCATTACTCAAATCTCAGTAATCTTGTGAAATATAACACCACCTTGTTTCTTTATTCTTTCATTTGTATCATGTGTATCATTGCTAGAAAATTACTAGGTGCCAAACGAAACAGTATTTATAAGCATTTTTCTATATCTAAGCATATCTTCTACCTTTTGTCTAAGAATAAAGAATTGCAGAAAACTTTTGTTAATAGATTTGTGGTAGCTCATTATAACTTGAAAACTCACAATCTGTGGGTCTCTAGTTGAAGCCTTGCTCAATGGCTTGGTATATTTTGCCTGAAAAAATTATCATGCTACTATTTTGAGCTAGAGATGGAAGATGGAGGGACATTATGCCACTCTGTCAAGTCATTAGCAGACACTTCGTTTTATCTAGGGTGGGTAGGGGTTGGCAGCTGATAATATTTATATAGTATGTTCGATGTCTTGAACATGTGCAATTGCACAAAATCCTGTCCCTTGCTTTTGCTGTTCATGAGCTACCTTTATAAAAGGACATAGTTATTTTGGACACAGGCACGTACAATAATTGAAATACACAAAGCACACTTATATGACAAAACCAAGGTTACTAGGTTAATGAGCTATTCCTTGGGTAATCAAACAAATGTATTTTTTATTACTGTCAATCATTTTTACCATGGGCAAGTTATACAGAATACCAAACAATAAAATGGATATAAAATCAAATTATGCAGAGAAAATAAAAGTCTATACCAAATGAAACTGATAATTTTACTAGAACTATTTTTTTATGAGAGTTTCTCTAATATGGAATCTTTCATCATTTTCATCATGATTACCTTCAGAAACGATTAAGACAGCATATTGCATATTGTATTTGCAAGGTATTTATTTGTTTCATTCAATCTTATGCAGAAAAGTTTGCAGTAACCAAACAATATACTCATACAATGTTTTAGCATGTAAACTCCTTCTTAGTTTTATCTGTTTAGTTGTGTAATCTAGAAGGATTGCCTTGTCTCATAGCCTCAATGCCTTGAAATTTGTATTTGTAACTTTGTTACCATTTTGGATGTTGCACCTACATTTATTGCAATTTATACACCAAGTGGTATGACCAAGAGTTTACTGGTAAAATAATTATGTGAAAATTGCCTACTCAGCTGACCATCACATAGTTTTGTCATGACATACCATTATCATACAAGATTTTTCTATTTTTCTTAAATTTATCAAGTACAATTAGGATATCTCTCTCTCTCTCTCTCTCTCTCTCTCTCTCTCTCTCTCTCTCTCTCTCTCTCTCTCTCTCTCTCTCTCTCTCTCTCTCATATATATATATATATATATATATATATATATATATATATATATATATATATATACATATATATATATATATATATATATATATGTATGTATATATATATATATTCTGTTTGATGGGTTGGTATGAACGTTTAACAGAATTGTCATTCTACAACACTAATTAACATTTACTTTAAATACGTTAAGCTAGATGAAAATAATGCTGTAAGAACTATGCCAAATCAAGAATCTTGTGCATACTGTACATAAATTGTTTTGAGGATTACTCACAATATTTATTGAACCATTCTTAATTCATAGAAGTGGAATTTTAGGTTTGGTTTGATCAGAGATTTTAAAATTTGTATGTGTACAGTACCTATCTACAATGTATAATGAATTTATGCCATCCAAAACTGGGAAAAACATTAGTTCGACTTACCAGTGTCATTGTGTAGTAATAGAAGACCCTGTTTGCGAGTAGGTTCCTTTCTTGTTGTTGCATCTTACTTTCATGTCTGTATTACCAGCATCTTTCTTTAATTGTAGAGCCAGATTGCCTTGTAGTGTAGTCTGTTTTATTGGGAAAGGGACCAATAAGCAGAAATAGCACATGTAAAGGTTTTATTATGTCAATTAATTTTATCATTTTTACCATGGTCAAATTTGCTCCGTGTGTGATTCTTATAACCTGTAGGCTTTAACATGGTGTGTCTTTGAATATCTGTAAGGCTTTCACCAAGCATGGAGTTCCTGTAGATCTGAGCCTTTCAAAATGTATAGGGATTTTACCAAGGTTAGATTTGTTCTAGTTCTGTCTCTTTGGAATACTGAATGTATGTTCCAGCCCAAGGTTGGATTCGTGCTAGATCTGAGTCTATAAGGGTCTGTAGGATATTCATCTAAATTGGGTTTTGCTCTAGTTCATAACATTTTGGAATGCATAGGTTTTTATCAATGTAGAATCGGCTCCAGTGCTACATGGGGGAACCATTGAAATATTAGATTCTTATTAAATTATCAATCATTTTTTATGCTTAATTCTATATTATATGTATATGCAGAATTATACAAAATTTATCTAGATCAACGAAGAAGGGGTTTATAGGATATTTAGTTTAATGTTATAGTTTTTTTTTTTCAGTTTGCATTAGTCTTATATACAGTATTACAGATTATATTAATTTTCATTATTTTGATGGTCAAAATTGTAAGTTAAAACAAGAGATGAAATTAATACTAATGTTTAATCATGTACCAAATTTCTGATTAGCTCAAAGAAGTACTGAATCTGTCTCTGCTATAGATAAAACAGAAGATTAGAAGTTATATGTAAAATAAGTCAGTTTGGCATCTCACATATGAACATTTGCACATCTAAAGTCATAGTGCTTCACATGTTGCCAGTATTATTTCATTGCGATTTGTTTTAGTATCAGTATTCTTATGAAGCTAGTTGTTTGCAACCAGTTGTACCTTATATTCCCAGGTATTTTATTCCAGGCTCATGTAAATGTCGGGGAAGTAAGAATGTTAGGTAGTTGCTTTTCAGTAAACATTTGTTGCATAACAAGTTTTTTGGGAAATAAAATATTCAGAAATGCCAAGTTATGTAATGGTATAACCCAACATTAAAACAAAATTTAGAGAACACATAAAAAAAATGCTTTAATGGACTTGCTTGGGCTATTTAAAGTATGATGGGAAAAGGTGCAAGAAAGACCAGTATGAAATGGGACCTTCAGTATTCATAATTAGACTCACTCTCTCTCTCTCTCTCTCTCTCTCTCTCTCTCTCTCTCTCTCTCTCTCTCTCTCTCTCTCTCTCTCTCTCTCTCTCTCTCTCTCAATTTTTTATTGACCATAGTATCATAGTTAAATTAATTGATAATAGGTGACATAAATTATCCCCTTTTTGTGCTGTCAATTACAGATTTTTATGAGATGTGACCTTAGAATGTCAAGATTCATGGCTTTAGTAAAGTGTTGAGGTTATGTTATAAGCAAAGAATTAGTGAAGTAATATGGTTTCCAAAATTGGGGAAAAGGCTTAGAACGTTGAGACTGAGATTGTTTGGACAAGTGATAAGTGAGGAAAGAGCTTAAGCAGAAAATTGTAAATATAACTGTTCAAAAACATGACAAATAGGAAGGGGCCAGGAATTTGGGGACGAAGGGGATAGATGAAGACTTAGCACAGATGCGAGTATGAGGAGACAGAACACAGGATAGAAGAGAAGGGTAACTTCTAATTTCATGTACAGGGAAGATCTAGTGTACAATGTTCATGATGATGATAATGTATGTGTACCTGTGGGCGTTCATGTATGTCAACACATGGCAGCCGTTCAGAGTTTCTATAATATTGGGCTCAAAGAAGTTTTCATTTTAGTTTTTAATAAAAGGATAGTCCTAAAATACTTTTAAGTCACTTTTTGAAAACAAAAATTTAATCATTGTTTATCAGAAGTCAGAGATGCTGTAATTGAAGATTGAGTGTTTGAGAAATTAAAGTGTATAACTATTACGTGGTACTCTATTTCGGTAAATATGTACTGTAATCATATTATGGTACTGTATTTAACTTTATTTAAGTTAACCTTTTATATTTTTATTTTTGTTGGTAATTTCTTAACCTTGTTAAGGATATTTTCCATATCTTTGAATTTTCATTATCTGCTTCCAGTATTTTTTAGGGTTTGTGGTTTGTTTTCAGCTGTGATTATATAAACCATAGATGCCATTTCATTACTAAGAAAGTCAGTTAGTGATTATGAAAACTAAAGTTGTTTTGGGTATGCTTATATGAACCTGTAGTTTTATAGATTTGGTGCTTAAAGGATGTTTGATCTCAAAGTAAAACAATCCATAGAACAACCAGTATTGTAGTAATAGAAATAACTTATAAACTTTCCTACTTAGTATGTATTTGTAGTGCTTATGTCAGAAGTGTGTTGTAGATAGTTATTCCAGTTTTAATCATATATGTAGTAGTGGTGAGAATATTTGACTTGGGTATTGTGACATTATCTTTGGACGAAATTTCTTTTTTTTTATGTAGAAGTGTCCAGTTTACCTTTTGTACATTTCCATTTGTTTTGAATTCTCCAATGGGGATGGTGACTGAAGTTTCTTTATTTGAAACTGTAATTTCTAAGGCCATAATATGGTCTCAAGTCAAATAGATGTGCATGCAGTAGATTATAATTTCTTTTTTCAAAAAAATTCCTAGTCATAAAAGCATGTGAAGCAGAGTAATTTGTTTGGTAAAGGCATTTATTATAGTCATTATTTGAATGGTAGTTGTAATACTTTGAGTAATGATGATAATAAAGTTAGGCGTTCCCAACAGGTGGGACTGAACAGTGATGGTACGAGGAACAACTGGAGAGGAACTGTCGGCAAGCTGCACCAGTGCCCCTACTGTAAATATTCAACTTTTAGGAAAGATCACATTACAAAACACATTAGAACGCACACGGGCGAAAAACCATTTACCTGTTCGTTTTGTGATTACTGTGCTGCCTCGAAAGACAACCTTAAACTTCATGTTCGAACCCACACTGGTGAGAAACCCTTTTCTTGTCCCTACTGTCCTTTCCGAGCAGCAAGGAAAGATAGCCTGCAAGTTCACATCCGTATACACACAGGCGAGAAACCGTATGCTTGCTCCAAATGTTCCTACCGCTCTTCTCAGAGAAACGCTCTTGTATCTCATATGCTTAAACACCAGTCACCTGAACAGGACACATCTTAATATTTTGCTATTAAAATTTAAACCCTGTTACCTGACTTAACATTACCAGTGAGTTACCGTGATTATTTATTTAAATTATTTTTATTTTATGTATTCAGTTTTCATTTATTTATTGACATTACCATTAGCCCCTGATGCTCACCCTACCACATGATTGCTTATTGTTGCCATAGTTATATCTCTAGGTCTAGGTTATCAATAGAGATTAATACAGCCACTTGCAGTTATATGCTAATTTAGACAACTAGGAGTTGTTTCTTAATTTATTATTGCTTCATTTGGTTTTCATCAGAGGAGAATATTTCGTTTTATGAAAGCTAAGCTTTGTTGTAGAGATTGTGATTGACTTAGAATTCATAGTGTTAAGAAGTAATTCAATTAATTGCATTTTTGTATCCATTAATCCAGGACATAGTTCCACTGGAATAACACCAGATATTAATGCATGCTTTCATGTTTGTAAAATCTGCTAACAAATTAGATCTTTTATTTTGTATTTTATAGCTGTCCTTGCATTGCAAGGCAAGTTGATATGTAATGTAATAGAAGTTTTAGATATTTTTGTATTATATTAAGTAATAAATTGTACACATAGTAATAATACATATTAATGATATAGTCGATGTTTCATTATTGATGCCTGTAGATTTATAAGTTAATACCAGATAACTTTTTTTTGTGTGTGTGAAAAGCACATTATACGTAGAAGTAGAATGCTGAAATTGATATTAATAGAGTAAGTACAGAAAATTGTGAAATGGTGATATTCACATGATCTATTGAGGGTTGGAATTATTTGGCATCCTTGATCTCCAATAAAATCTGGGTAGTTCTGGAGATTTCTATGTACTATTGAGTCTAAACACATTTGATAAAAAACAAGCACGGGTGTAAAATTCATGTAGAAGTTACTTTTAGTATTCATGGAAGTATAGAAAATTCTTTATTAAATTATGCTTAAAAATCCTTCTGGGTATTACTTTTGAATATATGTACAATTACGTTGGTATATGTTGCATCACTTCAAAATATAACTTTTGGGTCGTATACTTTTTTTTTATAACTTGAATAAAAGATTCAGTTAAAGTAAATAAATAAAACCAAGAAAATTCCTTGTTTTATACTGATTTTCAAGTATTATGTCCAAATAATTATAAAATATTCCATTATGTTTAGATGACATAAAACTACCAACTGTTAAAGGAAGATTTATTCTCTGCAAATTAAAAGAGTGTATAGTGTTTACCATGTGTTATATTATTAGATTATCAGGTTGAAGATCTTATGTTAGCAAATAATAGTTATGAGAAGTGTTATTTTATACTTACTGTATAACTAAAATACAGTTCATTTGACTAATTAGTATTGAACTGCATTGATATAGGATTGTATAAATGATAAATTTCAGTTTAGTCTGGGCTACTTGAAAGAGGATGAGCCTAATTAGTTTCCTTCAAAAAGCTGTTTGATAGAGCGCCGGGTTTCGGTCGGAACCTACTATTAGTGATAGCGGGGCATTGATCGCTAAGGGTGAAGTATTTTATGAGTTGAGATATGTCTCTATGAGTTACTGTATACAGTATTAACTTTTACGTGCATGTGTCATCAGTTTTTAAACTAGGCATGTCAAAAAAAAAAAAAAAAAAATCAGCCATAGGTCCTTAGTAATTTTTTTTTTTCCCTCCAAGAGAGGGGACATACGGAAACCACTAGGTATTCTGTAGAAAGGGGGAACTGTTCAAAAGGTTTTTAAGGGGGGAAATGTAAAATGACAGTGTTAGGGTACTTATGATTTGAGGTTTAGAAAACATGCTTGCACAGGTAGATTACATTACCATACTACTCTAGGTTATTAGGCTAGCTGGGGAAAAATGTGTAATGGCAGCTCATTAGATGGGTACACTGGCAGACAATATTACTGCATTCATAATGGGCATTTTAAAGAGGAATAACCTCTTCCCAGTGGCTCCAATCCACCCATCCATATCAACAGCCACTAAATGGGTATCGCCATGCTTTCATGAGATATGATACGGATGCCCTTTACGGCTTCACACGAGACCATGTAATGATTTTTTCATCTGATTTCCATGCCAGTTAAATTGTTGTACAGTAGTGTAAATATATATTTCATTTAAAATTATTAAATGTTATTCATTTATGATAGTATGTGTTATAATTTTCTCACTAAACAATATTGCAAAATTTGTTTCTTTGTTTCTTAAGGAAAATGTTTTGATGTATATACTACATGGGACCTTGCTCCTGGAACAGATTAAACTCTTAAAACTAGGTACTGCAATATATATATATATATATATATATATATATATATATATATATATATATATATATATATATATATATATTTGATCTCCAATACAGGGTCTTTAGAATTAGAGTTTATTGAAGATTGAAAAAAGCTAATCGGACGATGGCTTGGATAAGTAAAATTTGGAAATCAAATTGCATGAAATTATATATAAAAATCAGGCTATACAGTATATCAGTTTAGTGAGATCTTTGTTACAGAATGGATATGAGTCTTGGTATGGCAATGAAGCAATCTCCAACAAATTTAGCAGATATGAGAACATAGCTCAGAAGAATATTAGGAGTTAAATGACAGGACAGGACTAGAAATGAAACTATGGGAGAGATTACTCGAGTGCCATATGTGGATGAGATCATGGTGAGGGGTAGATGAAAAATGTTTTGGGCATGCTCTTCACACTCTCCAAAAGAGATTAGTTCACCTAACATTTAATTGGGCTCCGCAAGGCATTAGAAGAGTTGAGAGACAGGCCTGTTGGCTGAGGACTATGAAGTGTGAAGTAGGAGATGATGAATGGAGAAGTATTGAATTAAAAACTCAAGATAAGAGACAACTGGCAAAATCCAGTCGAAGCCCTTTGCGTTGATAGTCGTAGATGATGATGATAATGACTATTATTTATTTGGTGTAATATAATTTGTTCATTTTATTCCAAACCACCAGAGATTTTTCCAATGCCAAATAGCATAAAACGTTTTTAGGGTCTCTTGGTATGTTCAGACTAAACATCGTGGTACATCATCATACAGCTGTTAACTTTTTGCTCCCTTGCAGTTGTTGGGATTGGCCAGCATATTTTATGCCGAAGTGCCAGTCAATCATAATGGCCTGTCTGATGTTAAGTGATCAGCATAAAATAATAGCGTGTGGTACTAAGTTTTAAACCTGACATTTGATCCCTTGTAATGTGTATTTTATACTCTAGTATTTACACACCTACCAGATATGCAAAGATTTAAATAATACAGATGGCTTGCAAAAATATAATTTATTACATATCTAAAGAGAAATTGCACTTTTACAAATTATCGTGTAGTGCAATAAGTTGGTATCAAGCAGGTCTTACTTTACACATTTTATTCACTAAAGTGCAATAAATTTTTATCAAGCAGGGTTTACTTTACACATTATACTTTATATAATTTATGGTCTCACTCTTTACATCTCGATCTACACTTACCTGTAATGTATCTGAAGAAATCTCAATAATACAAAAAAGACACGCTTATACCAGAAAAAATAGATTAAAAGGTGGCCGATTACTTTTCATACTATATACACATGACATGTGGTTTGGCTTAGAAAACAAGTTTGTTGCTTATGCAGATGATGCTACTCTCTGCATTTATTCCATCTCCTGAATGTAGATCTGGGGGTTACTGAATCTGATTATAAAGATCTAGCTAAAATTATTGTATGGTGCAAATTATGGGGTATGAAGTTGAATCCTAACAAAACTCAAAGTGTGATTGTAAGTAGGTCAAGGACAGGGGCTCCTCAACATCCGTATCTCAGCATTGATAATGTCTCTTTAACTTTGACTTGAAATTTTAGGTGTGATTCTCAATAGCAAATTTACTTTTGAGAAACACATTAGGTCTGTGCTTTTTTCAATTGCACAAAAAAAGTTGTTCATTTCTGAAGAAATGTTTTAATTCTTTCATTCTACCTTATTTCGAGTATTGTTTTCCTGTCTGGTCTTCAGCTGCTGATTCAAACCTTAATTTGCTGGACAGGAACTTATGGTCTATTAAATTTCCTCTTCCTGATCTAGATATTAATCTCTGGCACCGTCATTCAATTAGTTCTTTATGCATGTTGCATAAGATATTATATATATATATATATATATATATATATATATATATATATATATATATATATATATATATAATTCTGACCATCCTTTACATTCAGATCTTCCCGGACAGTTCCATCCTGTTCATAATATTAGGCATGAAGTTAATTCTTATAGTCGGGCTTTCTCTATCCTAAGGCTCAATACTACACAGTACTCTAGAATAGAAGTTTTATTCCAGCTGTGACCAAGTTATGGAATGATCTTCCTAATTGGGTAGTTGAATCAACAGAACTTCAAAAGTTCAAACTTGCAGCAAAGGTTTTTACGTTGAAAAGGCTGACATTAGTTTTTTTTATAATTTATATATGAAAGATCTGTTTTAATGTTGTTAATGTTATTAGAAAATTTTATTTTAATTGTTCATTAATTCTTATATCGATTATTTTTCCTCCATTCCTTTCCTCACTGGGCTATTTTTCCCTGTTGGAGCCCTTGGTCTTACAGCATCTTGCTTTTCCAAATAGGGTCGTAGCTAAGTTAATAATAATAATAATGATAATAATAATAATAATAATAATAATAATAATAATAATAATAGTAATAATCCTTGAAATGTGATGCTAGATGACACGAATGGTTTCCCATCTGTAAGATCGTCAGACTTTAGCCTTTCTGAGTATCACTATACAGTTATAGTATAGTGACTATAAAGATATTCTCAATGGTGCTATTTGGGACCCAAGACAAGGCAAATTCAAATACAGTATCAGTTTGTTCATCATTAACTAATTTAGATATTTATAGCAATTTAAAATATCAAGAGGAAACACTTTCCAACCATCTTTCTATCAT
>NC_090729.1:160419151-160436473 GCF_036898095.1 Palaemon carinicauda | reverse complement strand
TGGATGGTAGACGAAAACCTTCAGCGAGGCCAGAACCTTCTCATTCCCCCTCTGGATTTGATGCTCTTCACAGATCCATCAAAAGAAGGGTGGGGGCCTCACCTGCTGAGTCATACGATCTCCGGCCTTTGGTCAGAATCAGAAAGGTACCAGCACATAAATCTTCTAGAGATGAGAGCAGCCTACCTAGCTCTTCATCAGTTCCAACAGTTACTGGCAGGTGTTGATGAGCAACAACACCACAGTAGTGGCTTACGTAAACAAACAGGGCGGTACCTTTTCGCATCCTCTATACCATCTTGCAGTAAAGATCCTCAGATGGTCAGAAGAACATTTGGTGGCTTTATCAGCTCGTTTCATTTCCGGTAAGAGGAATTTGCTCGCTAACAGTCTGAGCAGACCGACTCAGATAGTAAGCTCCGAATGGTCTTTGAATCGTCAGATAGCCAACAAAGTCCTGATCTTGTGGGGTTCCCTGACTATATACTTGTTCCCAACATCTCTGAACAGCAATCTTCCGCTTTACTGTTCTCGAGTCCCGGACCCTCAGGCTTTAGGGCAAGATGTATTCCAACAACGGTAGATCAACATCGACGTGTATGCCTTTACCCCCGTTTTGTCTGATGAGAAGACTGCTGAACAAAACCAGAGCATCTAGAGATCTATTGATGACCCCTGTAGCTCCGCTATGACATCACGCAGGGTGGTTCCCAGACCTGCAACTTCCCTCCACGACCAGATCTACTCAAACAGCCATACGCGAACATCTTCCACAAGACCGTGCAGTCGCTTCGACTTCACGAGGGGAGTCTATCCAGCTCAGAAGGGCTTTTCACGACAAGTTGCGGAGCAAATGTCCGGACACTTGCGTAGGTCCTCAGCCTTGGTCTACCAGGCTAAGTGGGGAGTTCTGTGGTTGGTGTCGTGGAAGGAATATCTCTCCACTTGAGGCCACTATTCCAGTAATAGCGGAGTTTCTTGTATACCTGCGGGAGGAAAAGCTCCTTTCAGTATCTGTGGTGAAAGACTATCGCTCAGCCTTGAGCCTTGCCTTCAAGCTGAAAGGAGTCGACATTTCCTCTTCGTTGGAGCTTTCTTTACACATACGGAGTTATGAGATCAATTGCCCCCAGTTAGAGATCAGGCTTCCTCCTTGGAACGTGGTTCGCGTCTCCAGGTCCCTAAAAGAGCCTCCCTATGAACCATTACGCCATGCAACTGACCGAAATCTCACTTTGAAGACGGAGTTCCTACTCGCTTTAGCCTCGGCAAAGAGAGTAAGTGAACTTCATGGCCTCTCATAAGACAAAGCCCATTCTATGGGATGGCGGAAAGTGACGCTCAGCTTCGTCCCGGAGTTTATTGCTAAGACTCAAAATCCAGGGGTGCTGGACCTTAGATTCGTGCCCTTTCAGGTTCCAAGTTTTCGCTCTGTAACCGAAGACCCAGATCAGTTGTTACTTTGTCCAGTGAGAAGTTTGAGATACTATCTTCAACGCACTGCAGCAACACGGCCCAGACTAACATTGCTGTTACTTAGTTCAGGGGGAGTAAAGAGGAGGATCACAAAGAACAGTTTCCTCCTGGATTCGCCAAGTGATTGAAAGAGCCTTGGCTCCAGATCCTCCTCAGGCTCGTCGACCTAGAGCCCATGAAGTCAGGGGAATTGATATTTCCCTGGCGTTCAAATGCAACTTTTCCGTGTTGCAGGTCCTTCAAGCTGGTGTCTGGAAAAGATAAACCACATTCACAGTCCATTACCTCAAAGACGTGACTTACAGGAGGCTTGATACGTTTACTATTGGTCCTGTGGTAGCTTCTCAACAAGTGGTTTAAGATACCTCAAGCTCCTTAATGGACAAGTAGCAGTTGGTTGAGGGCATTGGTTACATGGGTTGAGACTGGGATGAATGAGAAGAATGTCTGGCTTTCCTTCCTTCATCTTCTCCTCTTGGGGTACAGCGCCATGGGTCCCTCTGCAAGCTGTCTTCAACCTCTGCAGGTAATTATCACTTCCCTTGTGTAGCCTAGTATAAGTCATAAAAATTTTATACTGTCCATTGCCTTTGCGAGGGAGCAATGGGATACGTCTTGATGTTTTACCTATTCAAAACTCAGACATTTCATACAAATAACAACCTCTATTTTACTAAGTTGCACAGGCCGTGAATATACTGTACTCACTTTGTATATTTCAGCGAGGTGTCAAGGTTTTCCCTAGATCACAGTCACACACTGTCCCAGGTAAAACCGGGTCACTGTTCATGCCAGGTCTAGGACTTCCACTCACCTAAGAGTGAGTCATCCACATAAATAATGGAAGGTTTGTTAGTATGGGAACAGTGACAAATTCGGAGATAATTTGTATTTTTCCCTAACTGATATAAACCTGAAGTTATTTATAAAAATTGGCTCATCATCACATGTCCCCCAGAGGACTTTCCTACAATAAACAATAAAAAGTGACGTCTCACCACTGTGAAAGTATATATAGAGGCTGCTGGGTACCCCCCAGCCACCCCATGCCTACCATCTAAGCGGTTAGGCAGGGTTTCCACCTCGCATTTAAAGTCTCATGGCTACCTCCAGCTGCCGCTGAAAGAATATCCACATAAATAACTCTAGGTTTGTGTTTGTTAGGGAAAAATACAAATTATCTCTGAATTTACCATTTTCCTTATGAAAGCAGTGGACCAAAACGATGCTTTCTAATTAACTTTATCAAATGAGGAGTATCAGCAAATACAAACATTTTGCTATCAGCAGAGGGGATTTTAGAAAAACTAATATGAATATGATTTTATTTTGATATTAGTTTATATTCTCTCTCTTCATATGGTAGTAGGTTAGCCAAGGCACCAGCCATTTATTGGATCCTACCGCTTGAATGACCAGATAGTACTATATTGCATCCTTCCCTAGTTATGTCTCATTTTTTTTTTTTGCCTACATATATTTCAAATAGTGTGGCCTATTCTCTAAAAATTCTCCTCTTTCTTCATACACCAGACAACACAAAGACAACCAAAAATTTCTTTCACACTTAACGGGTCAACTACTGCACTGTTATTATACAGTGGCTACTGTACTTTCCACGTGGTAATGGTAGGAAAGACTCTATAGTTATAGTTATGGTAAGCAACTTTTCTAGGCGAAGAACACTTCAAAATCAAACAACTGTTCTCTTTTCTTGGATAGTGACATAGCCTCTGTATCATGGTCTTCTACTGTCTTGGGTCAGAGTTCTCTTGCTTGAGGGTACACTCTGGCACACTATTCTGTTTCCTCATTTTCTTTCCTCACTTGGCTATTTTCCATGTTGGAGTCCTTGGGCTCATAGTATTCTTCTAAGGTTGTAGCTTAGCTAATAATAATAGTAATTATAGTGATGATGATGATATAATCAGAACTAAAATAATGTGTGAGTCAGCATGATGACCATTAGGTGAGATTCATTGAAATAAGTATAATTTTATTGATAAAATTTATTTCAATGCTTACTTTGTAGTCATTAATTTCTTTCCCTCCTTCCCTGTTTTAGTGACGTCAAGATATTTTTAGGGTAATAATCATACCTATGGTTAAGTTTCCCCTGTGGCACCATGCATTGAGAGAGAGAGAGAGAGAGAGAGAGAGAGAGAGAGAGAGAGAGAGAGAGTGTTCTTTACTTTTTCTTATAGAGTGATGTATGATCTTAATATAATAACTGAAAGGCAAGTACAATACCTGGTTTGAAATAGTGAATTTCATTATTAAAATTTTGTTTGTTCCATAACCGAAATACAAACCACGCTATTTACATTGGGTTTACTTTTCGGCGTAGCTGAAATGACGAGCCAATAGTTTTTAACGAGGGTTAACTACCCTGCGCTAGTTAGCGGGGTTAGGGGAAGGGGTAGCTTGCTACCCCTCCCCCCCCACACACCGGTGATTTGCTTCACTTCACTTTTGGCTCCGGCGATGAACAGACGTGTCTGTCCATCGTCCTCGTTGCCAGCCTTAATCTTTTTTTGCTTTTTCTTCCAGTTTGTGTGTGTGCGTTTGAAGTTGGCCTCACCCTTAGTTGTTCACCATGCGCAAGTGCCCTGGTATTGCCGGTTGCCCTTGCGGTACTTTCATGTCTGCGGTGGACACAGATCCTCACACCCTTTGCCCGCAGTGTCGAGGCCGACGGTGTGACAGAGAGAATACTTGTAGTGAGTGCAGGGAGTGGTCTGCCTCCCAGTGGGAGAGGTTTGGCCACCGGCGTAAGAAGAAGTCCAAGAGAGACTGTTCTCCTTCTGGGGTTGCCTTGAAGGAGAAAGGCTCTCGGGACTCTTCTTTCGCCGCCCAAACCTCCTCCGAAGCTCCCCCTCGTTCGGCTCCTTAGGAGAGACCGCCGAGTGGGAGCGCAGGCCCTAGTTCTGTTTCCCGATCTTGGGTTGAGGGAGAAGGCGTCGCCTCCCATAGCGGGGCGGCTCCCCCTCCTCCTCCGGGGGAGGTTGTTGCTAATGACTCCTTGTCTCATGATGATCTTTTTCAGATTTGGGCTTCCTTGGGGCTTAAGGGCCTGCCCTCCAGGGAAGCCCTGATTGACCTTATCCAGTTGGGGGCTGCTGTTAAGCAGTCGCCGGTGATAACAGAGGTAGATCCTCTGTCTATCGTCGACGTCGTGGTGGCAGAGGCTTCCGACGGGTTGGGTCAATCCTCTGCGGTTCCTGTTGTGGATGATGGTGCTGAAGGCTCTCCTCCCCGTTCCGTACATCCTTCGAAGGGGGAAGGGAGTCCCGCGGGCTCTTCTGCTGCCAAGCCTTCCTCTCGGGGGAGTGCCTTGACTGAGACTCCCCTTCGGAGGACTGATGGTCCTGACGATCTTCCTCGTGGCCACCTTCGCCGTAAGGCTCACCGTCCGCTGCGCAACAAGGGCCTCCCGTCTCCTCATAAGGGTGCTAAGAGGCGCCTTTTTGAATCTTCTCCTCCTTCCTCCGAGGGGGACTCTCCTCGCCGTAAGCAGCCTGCAGCTCCAGCTTCCTTAGACCTCTTTGGGATCGGTCTCCTACGCCTTCTAGACTTTCAGCTTCTGGTGCAGACATCCAGCAGCCTGACCTCGTCAGCCGACGGGCAACGGTCCCTTCGGGGCAAAGGGTTGCTTCCCACGGTGTGGGTTCTTCCCTTGTGCGTCAGGGTTCCTCTGCGCGCCCTCCTGCAGTGTTAGCGCACAGGCGCTCTCCTGCTCGTCAGCGTTCTCCTGATCGCCAGCGTTCTCCCGTTCGCCAACGCTCTTCTGATGATCGTCGCCCCTCTTCTCGCCAGCGCTCTTCTGAGGACATCGTTCATCCTGTTGTTCCTGTTGAGCGCCCAGTGCGCCATCGTTCACCTGAGCGCCCTAGATCTCCTGCCCGTCAGAGCGCACCTGCGCTCTCAGTTCCTGACTCGCCCCCTGTGCGCCCACGCTCGCCTGCGCTACCTAGAACTTCGGTTCAAGTTGTGACTAAGGACTCTTCTCCTCGCCCTCGTGATCCTGCTCGTCAGCCTGTTCCAGCGCAGCAACGCTCGCGGTCTCCTGCGTGTACTTCCAAAGTGCCTGTGCGCCCACACGCCTCCTGTTCCTGAGCCCGTTCGTGAGCCTTCGCCTTTGCACACCTCGCCGGCAGCGCCCTCACAGGATTCCACGCGGCGCCCTCCTGCTCGCCAGTGATCACCAGCACACCAGCAATCACAGACGCATCAACATTCGCCTGCTCATCAGCGATCTCCTGCGTGTCAACGGTCCCCAGCGCATCAGCGATCTCCAGACCGCCCACGTGACCTATCGCCTGACGCGCCATCGCCCCGAGGATCTGGAGAGACATGGGTCGCCTTCTGTCAGCTCGCCCACATGCGGTCGTTCGCCTACGTGGTCTACGCGCTATCGCTCGCCAACGCGCCACCATGCGCCAGCGCACCATCGCTCGCCTACGCGCCAGCGTTCACCAGCGCGCCACCGATCGCCTGCTCGCCATCGCTCTCTCACGCGCTACAGGTCTCCTGGTCAACATCGTCAGCGGTCATCGGAGCGATCTCATTCGCCCACGCGCCAGCGCGCTCCCTCGCCAACGCGCCAACTTGCTCACTCGCCAGCTCGCCCACGCACTCGTTCGCCTGTGTGCCCTCGCGCTCACTCGCCTGCGCGCCCGCTCGACCGCTCACCTGCGTGCGATCGCTCCCGCTCACCTGCGTGCGATCGCTCCCGCGTTCGTTTGTCTCCGCGCGATTGCGCGCCCGCGCCTCAACATCCTCTCGCGCGCGACTCTGTAGCTTCGCCTATGTACAAGCGTCAGAACGACCCCCGTTCGCGTCGGGTTTCGCAGCCCGCGACAGCAGCAGGGACGCGTGTCGCCAGACTGCACTCAGGATCGCCTCCGCCGAAGCGCAGGACTCTTGTGCAGGATAGGGAAGACACATCAAAGAGGTCAGTACAACTTTCTTCCCCCTTTCCTTTTCAGGCAGGTCCAGTGGTGTCCACTCCGAAGGATCGCCCAATCCCCTTTCCTCCAGCGGGAATTTCGGACTCTGTGTCTGTGTCTCGGCAGACTTGGTTTGGTCCTCTGATGCGGGCGTTAGTGAAGGCTATGAAGCCGGCACTCGCCGATCAAGGGCACAAGCCAACAACTGCCTCGCCCCCGCTGAAGAGAAGGAGAGGAGTGGACTTCGTGGTGACTTCTCCCAGGGAGAAGTTGGTTCCTAAGAGGTCTGTCAGGAAGGCTCCATCCCCTTCACAGGCGCTTTCTCCCTCTCCCGAGAACGAGGCTTTTCCGTCCTCGGGAGAATCCAGTGAGGTGATGGTCTCCCCCTCGGCACCAAGGGGGGAGTCGTCTCCTCGTGGAGGGGAATCGTCTTGCGCGGAGGGCGCCTTCCAAACCTCTTTGTTGGGGTCGTGTATCCCGCCCAGGAGGGAACCCAAGGACTCCAAGACAATTCCGAAGTCGTCTTCTAGGATTCGTCAGGAACCAGCTGCACCCCGGGAGAACGTTCACTCATCTCCCCAGGAAGAGATTCCGGGGACGGGAGACTTAGCTGCCAGCCCGCAAGGAAGAGACCAGCAGGAGTCTGAGCATGCCTTCTGGCAGGTCCTGAGCCTGATGAGGCAACTCAACGGGTTCATGGACCCCGTGATCGCCCCTTGAGAAGGCAAGGACACGGTCCTGGACCAGGTGTACGGTACTCAGAAGCCCCCCAAGGCGAGCGCGGCTCTGCCCTGGTCCCAAGGGTTGAAGAGTGCCAGAGCCAGGGCCAATGCTCAACTCGCGGCTCTCGCTTCCTCCAGTCGTTCCTCTACCGGGAACAAACTCCTCCCACCTCCTCGTCTCCAGCAGAGGAGGTATTTTGAGATCTTAGGGGAGTCTAGACTTGCTCTTCCTCTCCATCATTCCGTAGAAGAGCTTGCTAAGGGAGTTCCTCTCAAGAAGCTCTCCGCCCGGCAGGTGACGTTCTCAGCGTCGGAGATCCTGAGCCATGAGAAGGTCGCGAAGTGCGCCATGCAGGCCACTTCGTGGCTGGATATATGGCTAGGGTCTCTGGGCATCCTATTGCGCTCCGAGGATTTGTCTAAGGAGGCCAATAGGAGGGCCCTGGAGACCTTCCTACTCTCGGGCACATGCTCCATCGAGTTCCTGGCACATCAGGTTACCACCCTGTGGGCCAACTCTGTATTGAAGCGGCGTGATGCGGTGACCGAGAAGTTCCACCCGAAGGGCCCTGCCGTGGATGTCTGTAGGCTCAGGCATGCTTCCCTCCTTGGGGGGAATCTGTTAGAGCCTCAGGACATGGAACGAACAGCTGAGAGGTGGAGGAAGTCTAGCCAGGACTCCCTCATCCATAGGGCCCTTACAGCTCGGCCCTATAAGCCTCCAGCTCCACAGCAACAGCAGCAGCAGCCTCGCAAGACACCAAAGCAGGCACCGGCGCTAAGAAAGTGGTGTCTAAGCCCTAGCCCTTTCCAGCCAAGGACAAGAGGGGCGGTAAGTCCTCCAGGGGAGGCAAGACTCCCAGAGGGGGCGGCCGCGGCCGCAAACGCTAGGAGTGGCAGTCCACCTGTGGGGGGATGCCTTCGAAGTTGCGTGCACAGGTGGCAGCAACGGGGCCGATGCTTGGACAATTTCTGTGATCGGCCAAGGCTATCGCGTCCCATTCACAACATCTCAACCTCCTCTGACAGCGAATCCAGTGTCGTTGAGCTCCTATGCCATGGGATTGGTAAAGGGGCTAGCCCTTCGGGCAGAAGTCGAGACCATGCTCAAGAAGGATGCTCTCCAGGAGGTCGTCGACGGCTCCCCAGGCTTCTACAGTCGACTCTTTCTTGTAAAGAAGGCGTCTGGAGGCTGGAGACCTATCATCGACGTCTCGGCGCTGAACAAGTTTGTCAAGCAAACTCGGTTCAGCATGGAGACAGCGGACACGGTCAGACTTGCGGTGAGACCTCTAAACTTCATGTGCACACTGGATCTAAAGGACGCATACTTCCAGATCCCAATCCATCCGTCTTCCAGGAAGTACTTGAGATTCAGCCTAGACGGCAAGAGCTACCAGTTCAAGGTGCTGTGTTTCAGTCTCTCCACAGCACTTCAGGTGTTCACCAGAGTGTTCACACTGATTTCATCTTGGGCGCACAGGAACGGAATCCGTCTCCATCGTTATCTGGACGACTGGCTGATCCTAGCAGACTCGGAGTCGACCCTTCTTCGACACCGAGACAGGCTTCTGAGTCTTTGCCAGGATCTGGGGATCGTGGTAAATCTCGAGAAGTCCTCTCTGCAGCCGTCCCAACGACTAGTTTACCTAGGCATGTTGTTAGACACCAATCTCCACAAAGCCTTTCCATCAGACGACAGGATAGCAAGGCTGAGGAGGGTGGCGGAACCCTTCCTCAGGCGAGAAGAGCTTCCCGCCCAATCGTGGTTGCGTCTCTTAGGTCACCTGTCCTCCTTGGCTCGTCTGGTTCCAAACGGCCGCCTCAGGATGAGATCCCTGTAGTTGCGGCTCAAGTCCCGGTGGAATCAAGGATACGATTCCCCGGACGTACAGGTCCCGATTGGATCTTTGGAACAGGCGGACCTGCGGTGGTAGCTGGTCGACGAGAACCTGCGAAAGGGAGTGGATCTTCTCACCCCCCCCCTTGAATTGACACTGTTTTCGGACGCGTCAAAAGAAGGGTGGGGGGCGCACGTTCTGAACCAGAGGACCTCAGGCCTTTGGTCAGAATCAGAAAAGTACCTGCACATCAACCTGCTGGAAATGAAGGCCGTATTTCTGGGTCTTCAACAGTTCCAACGGACCCTGGCGGGTCACTCCGTGGTGGTGATGAGCGACAACACCACGGTAGTGGCTTATATCAACAAGCAGGGAGGTACCTTTTCGCAGCAGCTATCCCATCTTGCAATAGAGATTCTGAGGTGGACCGAAGTCCACTCGATAACACTATCAGCTCGCTTCATTCCTGGCAAGAGGAATGTGCTCGCCGACAGTCTGAGCAGGGCTTCGCAGATAGTGAGTACCGAGTGGTCTTTGGATCCTCAGATAGCCAACAAAGTCCTGACTTTGTGGGGTTCCCCGACCGTGGATCTGTTCGCGACACCGTTGAATTTCAAGCTGCCTCTGTACTGCTCCCCAGCCCCGGACCCCAAGGCACTCTGGCAAGATGCTTTCCAACAACGGTGGGACAACATCGACGTGTACGCCTTCCCACCGTTCTGTCTGATGAGAAGGATGCTCAACAAGACCAGACCATCGGTCAACTGTTCGATGACTCTGATAGCTCCGCTATGGCATCACGCGGAATGGTTCCCGGACCTTCTGCAGCTCCTGACGGAGCTCCCGAGAGAACTACCCCCACGACATGAGCTACTCAGACAACTACACTCCAACATCCCTCACAAGGCCGTGGCCTCGCTTTGGCTTCACGCCTGGAGACTGTTCAGCGTCTCCTCACGGAGAGAGGCTTTTCGCAACAGGTGTCGGAGAGAATGTCTTGGCACCTGCGAAAGTCCTCTGAGGGAGTCTACCAGGCGAAGTGGAGAGTCTTTTGTGGTTGGTGTCGTGGGAGGGGTATCTCTCCACTCGATGCCACTATTCCAGCAATAGTGGAGTTCCTCGTGTATCTGCGGGAGGAAATGCGCCGTTCTGTCTCAGCAGTGAAAGGCTATTGCTCAGCCTTAAGCTTGGCTTTTCGGCTGAAAGGCGTGGACATTTTTTCCTCGCTGGAACTCTCTCTACTCATACGTAGCTATGAGCTTACCTGCCCTCAGTCGGAAGTGAGACCTCCTCCTTGGAACGTGGTTCAGGTTCTCAGGGCTCTTAAGAGACCTCCCTTCGAACCATTACGCCAGGCCTCTGATCGCCATCTGTCTTGGAAGACAGCTTTCCTGCTCGCTTTGGCTTTCGGCCAAGCGAGTTAGTGAACTTCATGGTCTCTCGTACGACATTGCCCATTCAAGGGGATGGGGGGAGGTAACGTTCAGGTTCGTCCCTGAGTTTGTTGCCAAGACTCAGAATCCTGGAGTGCCGGATCCACGATTCGACTCTTTCAGGATCGCGAGTCTCCGTTCTGTAACAAGAGACCCAGACCAGCTGCTACTATGTCCAGTGAGGAGTCTGAGGTATTACTTAAAGAGAACAGCTGCAGTTCATCCTCAAGTGCGAGCATTGTTTGTTAGTACAGGCAGGACGAAGAGGAGGGTCACCAAGAATACCATCTCGGCTTGGATTCGAAGGGTTATCTATCACGCCTTGAATCCAGACCCTCCTCCGTCACGTCGCCCTAGGGCACATGACGTCAGGTCCCTGGCCTCAAGAGAAACTTCTCTGTGACGCAGGTGCTTCAAGCTGGGGTCTAGAAGCGTCAGACGAGCTTCACAGCCCACTACCTGCAGGACGTGACCCACAGGAGCCTCGATACGTTTTCTATCGGCCCTGTGGTGGCTGCACAACAGCTGGTCTAACCTCAGGCTCCTTTATGGACAAGTAGCAGTAGGTTGTGGGTGTTGTTACCCGGTTTTAGTCTGCGTGAATGAAAGAGTTTGTCTGACCCTTACTTCTTTCTTCATCCTCCCCTCTGTTGGGGAAGCAGCATCCTGGTCTTCGCATAGCTGACCTCGACCTCTTCAGGTAACCCATGCTTCCTTGTGCTCCTAGTATTAAGCTTAATACTGTCGCGTCCCCCATACCCTGACGAGGTGGTATTGGGAACCTCCTATCCTAGATTCCTATCTAAAGGTCTCAAGGTCAACTTCATAGGACGAGTCACGCTCTTTCCTCCACACACAACTTATGTAGGCCACTCGTTCCTAGCGAAGCAAGAAACTTGTGAGGTGCAGGGGCTCCCTTTCTCAAGTGCTACCCACTGGGAGGCGGAGCCCCCGGGCAAAGCCAAAGTCAGTAAGGCTGGGGACTTTCCACCCTTCCTAAGGGGTAAGTCACTCAATGTAAATAGCAAATTCGGAGATAATTTGTATTTCTCCTAACCATACAAACCTTAGCTATTTACACATATTTGCCCTCCAGCCCTGACCCCCAAGTCAAGTCCTACCTCTAAGTGAAGTGAAGCAAATCACTGGTGTGTGGGGGGGAGGGGTAGCAAGCTACCCCTTCCCCTACCCCCGCTAACTAGCGCGGGGGTAGTTAACCCTCGTTAAAACTATTGGCTCGTCATTTCAGCTACGCCGAAAAGTAAACCCAATGTAAATAGCTAAGGTTTGTATGGTTAGGAAAAATACAAATTATCTCCGAATTTGTCATTTTTCATCTACAGCCCTGGTGCTCTTTCTAATATGTAGATCAAAACCCTAGTAATCTCTAGGGGACATTCCTGCCCAAAATTTCTCACTTAAGTATGGATTTAAGCTACATTATAAGTAGTTTGTTTGTACAAAAACAAAATTTGATATATAAATCTACTTTTTCTATTACAATTCCACTACTTATAATGGAGCTCGCTCCACATGACTTCTCTTCCCACAAGCAAATTGTCCAGACCACAGAAAATGGAATTATCTCATTCAAAGAGTCACATACTGTTTATTGCCTTTTATTAGGTTGTAGGTTTTCCAGGGCACCAGCCACCCATTGAGATACCATTGCTAGAGAATTATGGGCTCCTTTGACTGGCCAGACAGTACTACATTGAACCCTTTTCTCTAGTTATGGTCAATATTTCCTTTCCTTTCACATACACTGAATAGTCAGGCTTATTCTTTACATATTCTCCTCTGGCTTCATACACCTGACAACACTGATATTACCAAGTAATTTTTCTTCTCTCAAGGGGGTTAACTACTTCACTGTAGTTGTTCAGTGGCCACTTTCCTCTTGTTAAGGATAGAAGAGACTCTTTATCTATGGTAAGCAGCTCTTCTAGGAGAAGGACACTCGGAAATTGAACCATTACTTTCTAGTCTTGGGTAGTGCCATAATCTCTGTACCATGATCTTCCACTGTCTTGTATTAGAGTTTTCTTGCTTAAGGGTACACTCGAGCACACTATTCTATCTTATTCCTCTTCCTCTCATTTTGTTAAAGTTTTATAGTTTATTTAGTGTTCTTGAAATACTTTATTTTTTCCTTGTTTCCTTTCCTTGCTGGGCTATTTTCCCTGTGGGAGGCCCTGGGCTTATAGCATCCAGCTTTTTTAAGTAGGGTTGTAGCTTAGTAAGTGATAATGATGATAATGTTGTTTGTGTAAAAATTACTGATGTATCTGGGTTTTCTCATCCCTTAAAACTGGCTATGATATTATAAGTGATGGGATTTAGAAAAATGGATTTTGTTAAAAAAGAAATTAGATATTACTATGAAATATTAAATAAGTTATGCACATAGTTAATATTACTAACAGTTGGTCTGGTTCATGTACCTTAAAGGTTTATGAAATATGTGGTCTATTAATGCAATATTGTAAAATTTTAAAAGAACATTTGAATTTTTTAAATTTTTTTCTTATTTATCAAATATTTGATTATTTAATTTACAGTTTCAAAACTTCAGAATCAGCTGGAAAAGAGTGAAGCAAGAAATCTTGCTCTCAGCTCAGAAATAGCTTCTTGGAAAACAGAGTTTGAGATTCAAGAAAAAAAGAGTCTTGGTCTCCAAGAACAGTTAAAAGGCACGGTAACTCGGCAGGAACACCAACTGGCAGTGGATGAATGTCAAAGGTATCTCTTTTATTTGTCTGAGTTATCTGATTCCTCAGTTGTATCGTTATGTATATATATATATTTTGAAAAAGTAAGGTTTACCAGAGGAATATCTTCAATTTTCAGGTGTAAGAGCTTTGCTGGATAAATGCTGTTTGTTGTTTATTCATTGGTGCTCATAATGACACAGTTTTACTCGACGAATGAGTCTCATTTATAGATTATTATCCCCGGTCTTATATGTTTCTTGTTGAAGATAATAGATGGCTAGGATAAAGAGACCAAAGGGTACAAATAAGATATAAAATGCATAAAGCTGTTTAGCTTGTTCATGTAGAAACATTGTAAAGGGCTTTAGAACAATTATAATCAAAGCTAAGCTCAGTGATTATGTTAGAAATTGTTTGCATGTTGAATATTTCTTAGACTGAAGTCACTATATGTATCTGTAAATTTGATTTATTCTCTTCAAATTTGCATTATACTACTCATAATTATTCATTCATTCAAGAGGGAGACACACCACCACAAATTACCATTTCCCTCATTTATATTAGAAAAGTGTAAAGAAGGACTTTTTCACCGGCCGTGACAGGTCGACCCAGAAAAGGGATTTTGACGAAGGAAAAATCTATTTCTGGGCGAGAGACCTGTGCCGCCCAGTGAAATGCTCCTTTTGCATCATTTCTAAGGTATATATCTGCTATGAATTACCAGAGAAAAAAGTTGCATAGGAATGCCAGGATTGAACCCAGCTCGCTCACCTATATAAGGTGTCGGTATAATACTGGGGCGTGATCCACATTACTGGAAAAAGCACAAATGCCCGGCACTGAAAAAAGCTGTCAAAACAAACTATGGTACTTAACATTGGTAAAGGTGAAGTAGCAGCGTCAGTCATGATGAATTAACGACAAACACGAGAAAAACACCGAAAGCACAAACAATACGACTATGCGTCCAAAACAGAAGGATGACCTAGAGGGCGCTCGTGTTAGGTGACGGTGGCGTGGTCCAAGTGTGGTTTCTAGGGCCTTTGTTACGGCCCTTCCCTTTGATGAAGGAATTATCTAAATGGAAGACAGCATGTGAATAGTGGTTTTCACACGCCCCTGATGTATACACGACACCCAAAAGGTGCTCGCGCGAGGGTAGTAACCTCTGCATTCCATGCTTTTATCTGTCTCTGGTATATTTGGAAGATTTATATCAGAAAAGTGTAAAGAAGGACTCTTTTCACCGGTCGTCACAGGTCGACCCAGAAATAAGAGTGCACCTTAAGGGTGCATCTCAGGTGTAAAACAAAACCAAAACTAAAGTAGGAACAATAAGTAAGGCAGGTAGAAGGAAGAAGGATAGAGCAAGACCTGATTATGAATCATTACTTTCAGGAGGAACCACATTCCCTGCTGCCACTGTAGCAGATTTTAGGGCTTCCAAAGGTTTTAAGTAGTGGCGTTTAAAAACTGTTGGAGACTTCCAGCCTGTATATTTCGTAAGTTCATCAAAGTTCATGTGGTGAAAGTAATTAATAGATGTAGCTACGGCTCGTATATCATGAACGTGAGGGAATGATTCAGGGTTAGCCTGTTTAATGAAATACAGAATCTGCTGTCTGATTCCTTTCAGGGTGATGGTTCCTCCATTTACTCTAATAAATAAGGGCCCTGAGGAAATAATGGAAGTTCTATTTAAATAGGCTTTCAGAGTGTTTACTGGACATAAAGATGGATTCTGAGGAAGTGGAACAATCTTCCAGGGGGACCATCTGTTCTGGGGATCCTCATTTTTCGCTAAGAATCTTTTGTCAGGAGAAAGTAGGACTTCCCCTGACGAGAGAAATTCAATATGACCTGGATCTCTAGTCAAGGCTGAAAGTTCTGAAATTCTGGCGCCAGAAGCTAGGCTCATTAGGAATAAAGTTTTCCTTAATAATGGAATGTAATTACAAGACTCGTTAAGAGTATCAGAAGCCAACTTAAGGACATCATTCAGAAACCAGGAAACTGAGCTAGGGCGAGTTGATGGTTTCAATCTGGCGCAGGCTCTCGGGATTGATGAGAAGTATGAATCTGTAAGGTCAATATTAAAACCAATATGGAAAATCTTTTTCAAGGCTGATTTAATTGTAGTAATAGTACTGGCCGCTAGACCTGATTCAAATAGAATTCTAAAGAAGGTTACTGTCAGATTCATAGTCATCATCTCAACCTTTGAGTCCCTTAAAAACTTTGCAAGTTTCTTAACAGCCGAATCATACTGTCGAAGGGTGGATTCCCTTTTTTCCGATTCTAAAAACAGGGTATTTTGAGGATCAATATCTGCACCTCTCTGAGCTGCAAATTTCATGAAGTCCATAAAGTCAGGGCACTCTGAATTTTTGAGGAAGCTAACACATTGCGAGTTTGTACTACTTGTGTTAGTATTGGATTGGGTATCTGTCGAGGGTGGAGACCCAGTTCCACCAGCAGGGGAAACCAGTTGCTCTTGGTCCATTTGGGGGGCTACTAGAGCAACCCGGCCCTTGAAAGTTCTGAGTTTGTCTAGCACTTTCATCAACAGATTTATTGGTGGGAATAAATGAATTCTCTCCCAAGTGTTCCAGTCCAATGACATTGCGTCTGTGGCGTAAGCCCGAGGGTTCAGGTTGGGGGCTACGTAGCACTCTAGTTTGTGGTTGGACTTTGTTGCAAACAGGTCCATCTGGAGACCCTGGACCTGAGACAGGATCCATTAGAATGATTTCCGGTCCAGTGACCACTCCAACTCCAGCGGAGTCGTCCTCGAAAGTGAGTCCGCCACTACATTTCGTACTCCCGCCAGTTGGACTGCTGACAGATGCCACTGATTTGATGCTGCCATGGAAAATATTGCTAACATCACATGGTTGATGTGACTCAACTTGGAACCCCCTCTGTTTATGCAGTGGACTATGACTTCGCTGTCTAGAACCAATCTGATATGTTGGTTCCTGGCTGGAGCCAGTCGTTTTAGGGTTAGGAATACCGCCATGGCCTCTAAGACATTGATATGGAGTTGGCGGAATACTGTCGACCATAGTCCTTGGACTTTCCTGTACTGGGAGTATCCCCCCCAGCCTGTTAAGGAGGCGTCTGTGTGAATGACCAGTTTTGGAGGTGGTTATTGTAAAGGAATGGATTTTGCCAGATTTTTTACCTTTGACCATGGTTGAAGTCTTTTCCTCAGGATTGGTGGAAGTCGAGTTCTTTTGTCTCGATATTTCTCGTTTGCCCTGGAGCGCCATACTCTGTTGATATCTTTCAGTCTGGCCTTCAGTACTATATATGTTACTGAGGCAAACTGGAGGGCACCCAGGATTCTCTCTTTATTTCTCCTGGACGTCAATTTGTCCTTGAGAAAACGTCTTGTGTTCTTTGCAATTTCTGTCCTCTTAGCTGTTGGGAGACGTAGCGTGTGGGAACGCAGATCCCATTGTAATCCCAGCCATTGAAACTTGGTCTTTGGGACTAGGCGAGATTTCTCGAAGTTGATCTGGAACCCCAACTGTTGTAGGAATTTTATCACTTTGTTTGTTGCCGTGAGGCAGTTCTCGACGCTGTTTGACCAAATGAGCCAGTCGTCTAGGTAAGCTACTTTTTTAATTCCTTTTGTTCGTTATTCTTGGATTACCATCTCTCCCAGTTTGGAGAATATCCTGGGTGCTATGTTGAGTCTGAATGGCATTACTTTGAATGCATAAGCTTGGTTGCCTAGTTTGAAGCCTAGAAACGGACGAAAATGCCTTGCTATCGGAATGTGATAGTAAGCATCTGTAAGATCTATAGAGGTGGTGACGTCCCCACGGGGAAGTAAGGTCCGCACCTGAGAGACGGTTAGCGTGTGGAACTTGTCGCATCGAATGTAAGAATGTAAGAATTCAGATGAGACAGGTCCAGGATTACTCTTCGCTTGTCTGAGTCTTTCTTTGGCACGCTGAACAAGTGACCTTGAAATTTCAAGTGTTTTACCTCTTTGATTGTATTCTTTTGTAATAGATCGTTTGCATATAAGACTAGCTCCTCCATTGGAAATTGATGGAAACTGGTTGGTGGAGGGGGCCCTTCTATCCAACTCCACCTCAGACCTTTGGAAATTATGCTGAAAGCCCAATTGCTGAACGTCCAACGGTTTCGAAAGGTGTAGAGTCTTCCTCCTA
>NC_090729.1:160411651-160414151 GCF_036898095.1 Palaemon carinicauda | reverse complement strand
CATCTCCCGTGTTGGTTACACCCTTGACCATGTCTGCTCTGAAAGGGCTGCTGTTGGTTAGGTCCACATCTAAAGCTGGAAGGGGCAGGATGAGAGTTGTTCTTAGGCCATGCTTGTGTGCCTGCCTCAGAGGTGGCAACAATCTCGAGTGGCTGGAAATGGAGGTGGACTGTGGCAAAGGGAGTCCTGACTCGCCTTCCTCCACTTTTCAGCTTTCTACTCCAGCTATTTTGTCGGGAACAGAGAAGGACTCTTCACCGATGCATTGCAGAGCGTCTTGCTGTCTGATCTAATGAAAATTGTAAGCCGCGGCATCATGCCTCTTCAAAACTCAGTTCGCCCATGGTTTGGCAGACTGGTTGGCAAAAAATTAGACCACTTTGACTTGTCAAGATGACGTTCTTGAATGCTTTAGGCTTGTCAGGGTCTGTCAAGTTTTTGATATTGACCAAAAAGCCCACTGATCCAGACCAGTAGTCAATCCAGGAAGATCCCTTAAGAGTGGCCATTGTCCTGGTCTCCATGTTTATGACCTTTTTTACAGTGAAAGTGATATGCTCTGCTGCCAGATAGTCTATAGTGATACCTGATGCCAAAGAAGAAACTGCTGGGTCGAGAGGTAAGGGTGAGGTGAAAGGCTCCTGTTTGAGGTAATGCTTCCTCCGGCGTGAAAAGGCCGGAGGAATCAACCCTGTCCTTAGAGGAAACTTCCTTGTAGAGACCTGCTAGTCAATCTTCTGAGGCGAGAATTGAGCATGGAAGTTGTAGGTGAGGTTTGGTGCCTCGAGGTGCATGGCACAGCCTGCCAATTGCCACCTTCCTTCCCTTAGGAGGAGAGCAAGGGACCTCCTCGAGACCAGTGACTCAATGCATACAGGCCAACACCTGCAAAAATGGGGATTCTAATTCCCCCTCCATAGTATCAAGTTCATAAGGTCCGACAGGCTGAGGAAGAGCACTCTCAGTGTCAGAGTCATTGTTAGAGGTAACATCTACCCTCTTCGACACTGTACCTGACCAGTGTTGGGAGGGGTTGAGAGACAAATACGTCTCCTGTTCCTCTCTCCTGGGAGAAGATCAAGAATGAAAGAGGCAGTTCCCAGTATGGTACAGTATCCCTTCTTGTATCAGATCTGGATCCTTAGTTAGGGTCTCTTAGGAAGCTTGAGAATTTTTCTGGTATACGAGAAGCTTTGTTCTTTGGTACTGAACAAAGGTCCTTACTTTCTCTGAGGTATGAGCCCTTAGAGAAGTGGAAATATGGTTAGATGGAAACCTCCTATCCTCCAAGGCATCAGAGGATGGTATCAAAATGGAATCTGTTCCGTTTCGAAGGAGACTAAAGACGTTCGCTACTGGGAGCTCTTTGATTTCCAGGAGAGAGAGCATGAGATCAACACAAATTTGATTGGGGACAATCGGTAATGTTGGTGAAAGAAACTACAATATTCTGGGTGATCTCAAACTGAGATGGGTTCAAGGATGAGGTTCAAGGATAAGGTTCACCTAGAGGAGTTACTGGAGGCCGAAAATCACAGCTTTCTTGGATCTTATGAAGCAACTGTCTGTCTAACAACAGCAGCAGCAGCATGTTAAGGCAAGGCACATCTGGGCAATTAGCAGTATGGTTAGGCTTGTCTGGGTAATGTGCGGCATGGCCTGTCGTGTCTGGGCTAGGCGCTTAGTGTTCAGGCATGCAGGATGAGTGCTGAAAGTTACTTTTCTGCTCCAAATTCTCAGCTGAAAGACTGCACGCCTATTTATCATGCACTGATGCTATGTGCACTCTCATTACAGATGGATACAAGTTATTATGTGGTGAATACGGGTGGGTTATTTTTATTCCAAGTGCGCACCCAGGCGTACCAGCACAGTCAGGTGTGTGAGCACGGTCATTTCTGTGCACGTTTTGAGAGACGTTGCTTGTCATCACAGGGATCCAAGTGAGAATCAAATATGGACAGTGGGCAAGTCTCAGAGGGATTGCGCTCGGGAGGCATGCTAACATTAAGCATGTCTCCTCTACTGGACTCTTTAGGAAATACAGAGACTAGAGTGACAGTGGTTGTTTCTGAAGGGAGGAACCCAAGAAGGAAAGACTCTGCTCTCTACTCTTGAAGGGGACCAGCTGAAGGTGTCCAGTGCTGGAACATAAAGACACTTCTGAGCTTTCTTTGAAACAATGTTGTCAACAACAACTTCTTTTAGACCAAAGGAAGTCAAAATTAATAACAGAGCGCTGTCAACTTGAAGACCAAACGAAGACTCCTCCTGAGGGGAAGGGTTGGAGAGAAGCGTACCGTGGGTCGGAGGAAGAGGTTGGGATTTTTTTCAACTTTGAGGACGATCCCAAAAGTGACGAATCCCTTTTGGACCTCTTCTTCCTCCTCTTGCCATACACAAATCTCTTGGGAGGGTGACAACTCGTGACACACGTCAGATGGAGATTCCTGACGGCAAGTGTGTCCTTTGCAGGCAAGGCACATCAGATGGGGATCTT
>NC_090729.1:160381651-160404151 GCF_036898095.1 Palaemon carinicauda | reverse complement strand
TATATATATATATATATATATATGTTAATATACAGTATATATACAGTATATATATATATATATATATGTATGTATGTATATATATAACATATATATATATATATATATATTTATATATATATATATATATATATGAATTTATGTGTGTGGAGACCCCATTCCAGAGAACTTCCAGACACCATCATGTCTCAACGCTGACACCTCTCCCTGTCGAGCAGGTCTCCTCTACAGAGGAACCTCGCCACTGATGACAAGCTCCCAGAGAGCGTAGTACTTCTCAACGGTCTAGAGTTTCTTATCCTTTCGTCGGGAGATATCTCTTCAGTTCCTCCGAGGACAAACATTCTTTTCCCACGCCTGTTACACGTTTGCATTCTGTGTGTTGTCATTCGCCAGCTGCTTGTCACTCGTCACCCTGTGAATGTCACTCGTCATGTCGATCGTTACTTCACCCTGTGACCATTGCTTGTCACTTATAGATCATCACTCTTCATCTAGAGATCGTCACTCGTCACCACGTAGCTGTCGCACCTCGCCGTTCTCTCACCATCGCGAGATTGTCTTTTGCAGTCTCGCCGTTGTTCCCCAGTAAATTGGCACTTGCCAACTCAGCGTTTACCAGCTCCTCATCATTCACCTAGATCTTTTGCTTCGCCTTGTCGCCTTCCAGCCTGCAAGTGCCAATTGCCATGACTGGATCGTCACTCGCCAAAGCTTGATCGTCACTTTCTCTTTTGACCCTTACAGGTCAGCTTGTGATTGCTCCTCGCCAGCTCAGGACATTCAACCAACGCTTGATCGCCCCAGAGATGACTTCCGTCATCCTTCCCATGAGAGTTCTCTTCCCGCGTCTGCTATCTCCCCTTTGGCAAGAGAAGCCTCCTGTTAATAGGTACTGTATAGTCCTCAGCCTTTTCACCCTAGGGAGACTCGTTCCCCCAGGGCTAGGCCAGTTTTTACAGTTTCAAGTTCCAGAGCCTCCCTACTTGAGAAGGAGTCCATGTAGACCATCCACCTCCAAAGGATCTCCTGCATGGTAGACACCCTGTCCCATTTCCTTCCAAGAGAAAACCTTCGAAGGTCCAGTAATCCTCCACGTCAAGGGCCCCTCGCTCATCCAAGCCTTAGATAAAAGCCATGCCACTGTTAATTATACCAGGTAAGGAACCTAACCATGCATCTTTCCTGGCTCCTAAATCCAGACTTACAGCTCCCAACCTTCCAAGGGATCTTCCAATCTTTACTATGTTCGGGAAGGAACCCTGCTGGTTTGACACCCTGGTCAAGGCAGTGCGTCAAGCTGTTATTGAGGTAATTCCTCCTGCGCATTCAATAATTAGCATGCCGAGGATTCCTCTGGAGAGGTCAGCTCCCCCGTCTACAGTCTTCCTTCCGTCTGACCCCAGCTGGCCGTAGTTCCCTCATCAAGAGAGGGACAGAAGGAAGAACACTCCAAACCTTCACTTCTGCGAGTTTTTTTTTATCACAGGGAGTCTAAGGACTCAAAGATTATTCCGAAGACCTCGGCTAAGGCATCAAGGCGTCCGCAAGAGAAGCCTTTGGGGTCCTCCCCTGTACCAGCAAGGACGTCAGCCAGCTCCATGCCTTCCATTATTGTACCTGACGACTTGGACCCACCCCAGGCTCCTATGGGTGAGAGCTCGTGGGTTGAAGATGACAGCTACGAAGACAAATGTCTCCCTAAGGCTGCTAGTCCTAAGCTCACAGAGGCAGAGCAAAGGGAGTTAGGACACTCCTTCTGGCAGGTCTTGGCCTGCATGAAGGCCATCAACAGGATGTCCAATCCAGTGATAGCCTCTCAAGAGGACAAAGACATGGTCTTGGACCATGTCTACGGTACTCAGAGACCCTCCATGGCCAGTGCAGCTTTGCCCTGGTCTAAGGGGTTGACGAGTATCCGAAGGAAGGTGATTACCCAGATCGCTGGCTCCTCCAGTTCCCTCCATGCAGGCTCTCATCCTTTAAGCTTCTTCTGCTGCCGTTTGTGCAGCAGATGAATTATTATGAGGTCTCCGGCAACTCCCTTCCAGCCTTGCTTCTCGACCACTCTATAGAGACTCTTACCAGAGGAGTCTCCATAGAGAGACTCTCTGGACTTTGTCTCTTTCTCTGTGTTAGAGATCCTTAACCAGGAGAAGGTTGCAAACTATGCCATGCAGGCTTCTTCATGGCTAGATCTCTGGTTGGGATCTGAGGGACATCTCTTTAGGACCAAGGACTTGTCCAAGGAGCCCACGAGGAAGTCGATGGAAACCTTTCTATTATCAGGAACTAGAACCATTGAGTTCCCTTTTCACCAGGTAGTGAACCAATGGGCGAATATGAGCCTTCGATGAGGGGTCTCAATAATAGAAATGTTCCACCAAAAATCCTACACGTGGAGGTGACGAGACCTAGGAACTCGGCTCTCGATGGTTCCTCTCTGCTTAGGCTGGAAGACGTCGAGCGGGTGGCAGAGAGATGGAGGAAGTCCAATGAGGACTTCTTTCTCCATAAGGCTGTCACATCTTCCCTCCAGGCCTCCTTCGCCATAGAAGAAGCAGCCGCAGGTAGCAAAACTTCTGACAAACAGGACCTCAACGACGGCGATTTCAGCGACAATGACTTCAACGACGACGACTTCAATGACAACGACTTCAACGATAACTACTCCAACATCCCAGAGGGTGTCGAAGAAGCCCTTTCCAGCTAGGGAGCGGAAGGGCTTAAAGTACTCTCGTGAAGGTAAGAACAGCAGAGGGAGTGACCAAGGCTGCACCTGCTAGGATGAGCAATCCTCCCACTCGTCCACCAGTGAGGGGATATCTGTAACACCGCTGGCAGAGGTGGCTGCAGCTTGGTGCTGAACCCTGGACAGTTTCTGTGATTCGTTCAGGGTATCGCGTCCAGTTCATTTGATCTCTACCTCCACTGACTCAGGATCCAGTCCCATCAAGCTCCTACTTGAAGGGATCTGCGAAGGAGCTGTCCCTTCGAGCCAAAGTCCAGACCATGTTGGAGAAGGGCACTCTTCAAGGGGTCCTAGACGGGTTCCCTGGCCTTTTTCAGTTGACTCTCTCTTGTGAAAAAGGCGTCTGGAGGCTGGAGACTGGAGACCAGTCATTGACCTCTCAGCACTGAACAAGTTTGTCAGACAAACTCCGTTCCGCATGGAGACGGCAGACATGGTCAGACAAGCAGTAAGACCACAGTACTTCATGTGTTCACTGGATGTCAAGTATGCATACTTCCAAATCCTAGTCCATCTGTCTTTAAGTAAGTATCTAAGGATCATACCTGACATAAGCAATACTAGTTCAAGGTGCTGTGCTTCGGGCTTTTAATGGCACCTCAGGTCTTCATGAGTGTTTGCCCCAGTGTCATCTTGGGCTCACATGATTGGTATCCGTCTCCTAAGATACCTGGACAACTGGTTGATCTTAGCAGACCTGGTGGCCATCCTTCTTCAACCCAGAGAGAGACTTCTATCATTTTGCTAAGATCTGGGGATTGTGATAAACCTCGAGAAGTCATCCCTGCTTCCCTCTCAAAGACTGGTATAACTAGGTATGATCATTGACACCGACCAACAGAAATTCTTAACATCAAACGACAGGGTACAGAGGCCGAAGAAGGTAGCAAAACCCTTCCTCAGACAAGAAGAGCTCCTGGGCCAGCAATGGTTTTGTCTCCTAGGTAACCTCAGGATTCAGTCTCTCCAATGGCAGCTTAAGTCCAGGGGGAATTATACCAACAACTCTCCAGAAATTCTAGTCTTCATAGGATTAGAGAACCAGACAGACCTCAGGTGGTGGGTGGCAAACGAGAACCTCCGCAGGGGGGGGGGGGGGGGTTGGCCTTCTCATTTTCGAGATGAAATGCTACCACTCAGCCTTGAGCCTTGCCTTTAAGCTCTATGGATTTAATATTTCTTCCTTGAAACTTTCTCTCCTTATACAAAGCTGCGAGCTTATCTGCCCCCAGTCGGAATTTAGGCCTCCTCCATGGAACGTGGTTCGTGTTCTTCAGTCTCTGAAGGGGGCTCCATATGAACCATTACGCCAAGCAACAGATCCCCACTTCACTCTGAAGACGGTGTTCTTACACGCCTTGGCTGCGGCTAAAAGAGTTAGTGAACTGTATGGACTCTCTTATGCCATCGGCCATTCAAGGTGATGTGGAGAGGTAATTCTCGACTTTGTCCCTGAGTTTATAGCTAAGGCTCAAAATCCGGGAGTAGAGGGTACTAGATTCGAGCCCTTCTGGAATGGGAGTCTTTTTACTGTAACTGATGATCCAGATCAACTGTTACAATGCCCAGTAAGGAATTTGAGGTGTTACATCAAAAGAACATTTGCACGTTGCCTCCGAGTGTCAGCACTCTTTGTCAGCATGGGGAAAGTCAAGAGGAGGATCAGGAAGAGCACCATCTCTGCTTGGGTTCATAGGGTCATTGTCCTGGCACTGAATCTCGACCCTTTTCCAACACGACGGCCCAGAGCTCATGACGTTAGGGGCATTGCAATGGCCTTAGCATTGAAAAAAATACTCAGTGACGTAGGTATTGCCTGCAGGCATGTGGAAGCATCAGATGACCTTCACTGGCCACTACCTGCAAAACGTGACTCACAGGAACATGGAGACGTTCTCCATTGGTCCTTTGGTGGAATATTCCTACGACTTGGAGAACTCTTACCTAGACCGTCACATTGCCGCTATCAAAAGCACACAGCTTGCGTAGGCCGCTGGCCCTGCGTAGCATGGTGTTCAACGATGTATAAGGTTTTTTATCTGTTACGTGCTGAGCATGTTCGTAGAAACCCTGGGTTAATGCCAAGAAGCCTGTTGGTGCAGGCTTTCACCCTACTGAGGGGTAAGTCATCCCTATAAATAGCAAAATGGGAAATTTGGAAGTAATTTGTATTTTTCTTAGGGATACAAACCTGTAGCTATTTGTACAGGTTGGCCTGCCAGCACCTGTACCCCTAGAAGTCCTACCTGCAAGCAAAAGTAGTTACTCAGTCCCGGTGTGTGAGTGGGCGGGGTAGCAGACTACCCCGGCCCCCGCTAACTAGCGGGTGGGTGATTAATCCTTGCTAAAAGTCTTATGGCTCGTCTTCCAGTTTTGCTGAAAGTAATATCCCTATAAATAGCTGCAGGCTTGCATCGTTAGGAAAAATACACATTACCTCCAAATTGGTCATATTTCCAACTGGGTTATTTGTATTTTTTCCATATATCGTTACTTTGCTGTAGCTGCATACCGAATTTCTAAAATATTGAATATTTTTGAGTGGTAAACTTAATGTTTTGTTTTCCCACTGCATTCTTATTAGTACATTACTCAGTTGTTTAGCTAACTCATAGGGTTATGGGTATGAAATCTCACTAAATACAGGAATTGAGTGATTAATGCTTTGATTATGTACTGTACTTGCATAGCCTCATATAAAAGAAAAATTAATATTAGAGCCTTAACAAATAATTCTGCTGTGCCTTTTTATGAAGTTAATTGATTAATATTCAGTAGTGTGTACTGTATATGTCATCAAACAGTTAAATTAATAACCCAAATATTAGAGAAATTAGGTATTTAATTTTATTATAAAAATGGTGACAGATATCAAGGAAGCTAAAAGTTCTTTTTCCATGTACTACTGTATTCCAATTGACTTATCTAATAAAAAGCTTTTCATCCAGTTTCCTTTTTATCATTTATATAGTGAACTTCTAGATGATAGAGAAAAACTTCTGGAATCTTTATCAGCTCAACGAAAAGAAACGGAAGAGTTGTCAAGAGAGGTTACATTGCGAAGTGCAGCTGTTGGAGCTCTTTCTCAAAAGTTAAAAGTATGTATCCAATTTTAGTTATTTTGTTGATTCTTACCTAGAATTTATTGCTAATCCAATATTGAAAAGAAAATTTCTTCCCTGATGATAGAAAATTTACTTTCCCCGACTAAGAGCTGTCCTGAGGAGAGGGAGAGTTGGGATGAGGATCTGGCTGCTCCCGCCTCAGCTGCTATGCACGTAGCCAAAAGAGTCCTTTGTTTTCACTCTTTATATGTCTTATCTACTTATTGCATTACAGTGGTTTGTGATTTACTTCTAATGGTTTATTATTGTAAAAGTGTCATTTAGTATGTAAATTCCTATTTTTTTGTGATACATGCACAGTGAATAAGTTATCAGGTAAAACTGATATGCACTCAGTTTAAGTGCCATGTTGGGGTAAACAATGATTTATGTTGTATTAGTGCTTGGAATGTAAAATTTAGTCAGATGCTCAACTGATTTGATAATGGGGGTTACAGCTAAGAGTAGAGAGTACGAAAAAATATATATACAGTGGTACCTCTACATACGAATTTAATCCGTTCCAGAACCAACTTCGGATGTAGAAAATGCTCGGATGTAGATACGAATTTTCCCATAAGAATACATTGAAATAGGTTTAATCTGTGGTTGAGCCCAAAAACCTATGATAACTTCTTAATAAACTACTACACATAATTTTCCCATGAGAATAATGCACACTAAATTAGATAATAGACATGTAAATAAGAAGAATTAGCAAAAAATGATAAATAAGAAACGGGTTTTTAGCGTCACTTTACCTTAGAAACTCCAGCGCAGGTGTTGTTAGTCTTGCTACGCAGAGAGGAGACGGACGGGCGGCAAGGAGGTAGAGAGGTTAACTACGATAAACGTACACTACCGTAACTTATTCTAACTTACACTAAGTGAACTTAGCTTATTTTTTTTTTATTTTTGTACTTTATATTTTTTTTTTACCTTTTCTTTTTTTGTTTTTGATGATTACGTAATTTTAATCACTTTCACTCTCTACACTTAAAATTGACTGAATTTCTTTCGCTTCACTCTTTTCCGTTTTCTTTGTTTCACTTTCTTCCGCTTCACTCTCTGCCGTTTTCTTCGAATCACTTACATCCTCTTCATCACGAGTTCGCTTCGCAGTTTTTTTCAAGAAAGTATCGATAGATCATTGCTTGGTACGGCTTTTCAGAATGTTTTGAAAGTGAGATAGGCAAACATCATCGAACTGCGAAACTACACGACAAACCTGCAATTTCTTTGGATGGTATTTGTCGATGAAGTCGACCACGTCTTGATATTTTCTTAACACCTTTTATATGCGCCGAACCTAACACATGTTCTACCTCCTCACTCCCTTCCTCGTCATCACTCATGTGCTCAGACATGGCATGGAGTTCCTTGAGCTCATCCGTGGTAAGTTCGTCGTGATGTTCGGCGACGAGTTCCGTAACGTCATCTGCGTCGACCTCCAGAGCCATGGACATGCCAAGGGAGACGATTTCCTCTACGGCTTCCGCTGCACCCACCACGGGATCAGGTTCGGGGTCAAAACCTTCGAAATCTCGAAAAGAAACTGCATCAGGCCACAGCTTCTTCCAGGCAGAATTGAGGGTCCGTCGAGTTAATCCCATCCAAGCCTGATCTATGATCTTTAAGCAGTGCACGATGTTGAAGTGGCTCCTCCAAAATTCTCGCAAAGTTAAGTTGGTGCTTTGCATGACATTAAAGCACTGCTTAAATAAGTGCTTGGTGTACAGCTTCTTAAAATTAGAGATGACTTGCTGGTCCATGGGCTGGAGGATAGAGGTGGTATTCGGTGGAAGATACAGCACCTTTATGAACTTAAATTCATCGAAGATATCATCTTCAAGTCCGGGGGGGGGTGAGCGGGTGCATTGTCAAGGCATAGCAGGCTCTTTAAAGGCAATTTCTGTTCATGAAGATACTTCTTCACAGAAGGGCCGAAAACTTGGTTAACCCATTGCACAAATAATTGCCTAGTGACCCAGGCCTTCGAGTTGGATCGCCAGAAAACATGAAGCTGATTCTTATCGACGTTGTGTGCCTTAATGGCCCTAGGGTTCTCTGAATGGTAAACCAGTAAGGGCTTGACTTTAAAGTCCCCGCTAGCGTTGGCACTTAGGGCAAGAGTCAACCGATCCTTCATTGGCTTATGCCCAGGGAATTTCTTCTCTTTGGCGGTGATGTAGGTTCGACTCGGCATATTCTTCAAAAACAGCCCAGTTTCATCACAATTAAACACTTGATGCTCTACGTAGCCTTCTTCCTACACAATCTTTTTGAAGTTCTTGACAAAGTCAGCTGCAGCCTTTGTGTCCGCACTAGCAGCCTCTCCGTGGCGAACAATTGAATGAATCCCGGACCGTTTCTTAAATTTCTCGAACCAGCCACGAGATGCCTTGAAATCATCTGAGGAAGGCTCGGTTGAACTCTCCCCAGCATCACCACCAGAGCTCTCCTCCTTCAAGTCCGTAAAGATGGAGTGTGCCTTCTCGCAGATGACGGTCTTGGTGATGGTGTCGCCAACGATCTCTCTGTCCTTGATCCACACTAGCAGAAGTCGTTCCATCTCTTCTATGATAGGGCTACGGCGTTTTGAAATTATGGTGATCCCCTTAGAAGGTTTCACTGCTTTAATAGCTTCCTTCTGTTTAAGGATTGTCGAGATCGTCGACATATTACGGCCATACTGTTTAGCAAGTTCACTCACGCGGACGCCACGCTCATGTTTTTCAATAATTTCCTGCTTAACGTCTAAAGAAAGCATTTCCTTCTTCCTTTTCTCACCACTACCACTACCACTGGCAAAACTAAGCCTTTTAGGACCCATACTTTACGTAAATTACCGTTAAAGGATGCACGTAAAAAATCACGATTAAAACAGAGTTAATAGCAGAACGCAGAGGGCACAACCGCAGGAAGCCGACGAGCACAGAGGACTGACCCAAGTCGCGCTAATTGAGGGTCCCTCCGAGGTCGAAGTGCTGCCTTCTATCGGCGGAAATAAAAAACACTTCAGGCGCTATGTGCACTGACTACGCGTATGAGTATTGTTTACTTCGGGTGTCGAAAAAAACATTCGGGTGTAGAGTAGGAACGTGTTCGAATTGTACTTCGCGTGTAGAAAAATTTGGATACAACCATACAACCGGTACGACGAAAATTGCTTACTTCGTGTGTCGAAATAAAATTCGGGTGTAGAGTCAAAAATTTGCTCGAATTTTACTTCGGATGTAGATACGTTCGTGTGTAGAGGTTCCACTGTGTATATATATATATATATATATTTATATATATATATATATATATATCTATATATATATATATATATATTTATATATATATATATATATATGTGTGTGTGTGTGTGGTATATAATATATATATATATACAGTATATATATATATATATATATACTGTATATATATATATACATATATATATATATATATGTGTGTGTGTAATATATATATAATATATATATATATCTATATATATATACAGTACAGTGTATATAAGGGATTTTGATGTAGGAAAAATCTTTTTTTGGTGAGGGTAGCCATGTTGTCCTGATGGAAAGTTCCTCTGGCAACTTCTACAGTATAATATTTCTGTGATTGATATTACAAGAGAATTACCGTTGGATATCATGTGGTCCCAACCCCTGGAAAACGACTATATAAAGATATCGTGTATAATCAGGGACGTATCCTAAGATAACCATAGATATCTGTACCCCAAACAGACCTTACCCAGTCTAATCCACTCACTAATGGAAGGAGAAGATAAGGTGCCGTTACACATCCTATCACCCTTCGAGTGCCCCTATACGTTCCTGCCTCTCATTCCATGTCACAGCTGAGCTACTGTGAAATAGAAGCCTCCAACAAGCAAAGGGGCGGGGGAAAAGTAGGACGTAACGGGTGGGCCATCAGGACGACATGGCTATCTCACCCAAAAAAGGGATTTTGACGAAGGAAAAAATCTATTTCTGGGGAGATACCTGTGACGCCCGTTGAAAAGGTCCTTCTTGTCACTTTTCTGATATAAATAAATTCCAAATATACCAGAGAAAGTTAAAGCATGGAATGCAGAGGTTACTACCCTCGTGCGAGCACCCTTGGGGTGTCGTGTATAAAGATAGGGCTTGTGAAAACCACTTATTCACAGGTCGTCTTCCATTTAGATAATTCCTTCGCCAAAAGGGATGAGCCGCTACAGCGGCACTAACCAAACCAACCTGAACCACTCCACCGACGCCCGACTCGAGCGCCATCTACACATCCTTCTGTATGAAAGATGGCTTGGAAAGGAAAAGGGACGGGGAAAAAAACAGGGAAGGGTTTTCACTGGGCGTCACAGGTATCTCCCCAGAAATAGATTTTTCCTTCGTCAAAATCCCTTTCTCTGGGTCGACCTGTGATGCCCGGTGAAAATGTACCAGAGAATGCCTTCCAAGCCCATAAAAATAAAAAAAAAGGGTTAAATTAAAAAACGGCATGGACATGTGGGAGGTTACTATATTATTAAAGGTACGTAATATAATAAACACAATTACCAAAAACCTTAGGTATAAAACAGAAAAAATGCCAATGGGACATAGTAAAGAAATACTGCATAAACAAATTAAAGAAATGTAAGACAAACCATCACAAATCTCAAAAGCCTTAAGAATATAAAAAAAGTAGTAATGCTATGAATGGCACAAGGCAAGTAATACAGTATAATCATAATATGGATAATAAGATAACATGGCAAACGGTACGAATACCTAAGGGTAAGGCTATATACAATGCAAAAGGTAAGCAACCAACATTAACAAGGCAACAATGACATAACGCTAGATAAAGGGCTAATCTAATCCACCGAGGTGAGAGGCATCGTGGTGAGAGTGGCAGGTAGGAGGGAGAAGAAGAGAGTTGGACGAAAAGGAAGAAAAGTTAGAGATTATTCAGGGGAGATTACACTCCCAGCAACAATAGTAGGAAATTTAAGGGCCTGTAAGTTCTTTAAAAAAGTGGAGTTTGAAAACCATAGGGGATTTCCAACCTGTATACTTTTTGAGGTCATCAAAATCCATGTTCTGGAAATAGTTGATGGGGTGTTGCCACCTGCCCGGATATCATGTGCATGTGGAAAGGATTCCGGGTTAGCTTGCTTGATAAAGTAAAGTATTTGCTGTCTAATACCTTGAATGGAGATAGTACCTCCTTGTTCCCTGACAGAACAAAGGGGCCAGACGAGCGTGTGACAGTCCTAGCTAAAAAGGCCCTAAGTGTAACAACTGGACACAGAGAAGCATCCTGTGGAAGAGGAATAATTTTCCAAGGGGACCATCTATTTTGTGTGGTCCTTCTTTTATAGCTAGGAAAGCTCCATCTGGAGAGAGTAGACTTCTTCCTGACGGAAGGAAATCTAGGTTTTCAGAATTACGGGAGAGAGCTGCTAATTCTGAAATTCTGGCACCGGAGGCCATGGCTGTAAGAAACAGGGTCTTCCTAAGAAGAGCAATGTAGGGGCATGATTCGTTATCGGTGTCTGATGCTAGTTTTAAGACATCGTTTAGAAACCATGAGACCCTCCTGTGGACGAACAGAAGGCCTAAGCCTAGCACATGACTTTTGGAATGGAAGAAAAAATACGAATCCGCTAAATTAATATGGAAGCCCACTTGAAAAATCTTTTTCAGGGTTGATTTAATTGTAGTAATAGTACTAGCGGCCAGGCCCTTATCAAACAAGAACCTAAAGAACGAAATGACCAAGTTAGGAGTCATACAGGTGATGTTTGAACTCTTCAGAAATTCTGCTAATTTCTTGACAGCCGAATCATATTGCCTGAGCGTTGAGTCTCTTTTGTCCGATTCAATAAAGAGAACATTGTCCGGATCAATATTTGCATCCTTGTGGGCAGCAAATTTCATGAAATCCACAAATTTAGGGTTTGTGCTATCCTTGAGGAATCTGACACAGTCTGAGTTTTGGACAACTTGTGTCAACTTGGGATGTGGAATCCAGAAGGGGCGAAGCTTCAGCTCTAGAAGGAGTGGAAACTAGTTGCTCTTTGGCCAGTTGGGAGTCACCAGGGCCACCACTCCTTTGAATGAGCAGAGTTTGGGTAAGAGAATGAGCAGAGTTTGGGTAAGACTTTCTTTAGAAGATTCACTTGAGGGAAACAGGTAAATCTTCTCCCAATGATTCCAGTCTAGGGTTAATGCATCTGTGGCATAAGCCTGAGGGTCCAAGTTGGGGGCTACATAGCAGGGAAGCTTGCTGTTGAGATGTGTCGCAAATAAGTCTACTTTGGAGACCTGGAACTATTCTGGATATCCACCGGAAGGAATTCATGTCTAGGGACCATTCCGATTCCAGTGGTTTTGTCCTGGATAAAGCGTCCACTATAACGTTCTGGACTCCTGCCAGATGTTGTGGCTGACAGGAACCAGTTTCTCTCTGTTGCCAAGGTGAAGATCATTACCAGGATCTGATTCAGATTGGGAGACTTCGATCCACCTCTGTTTATGCAGTGTACCACTGCTGAGCTGTCCCGATACTATCCCTGACGTGAGTGGTCTTCGAATGGGATAACCGTCTTAAGGTCAGAAAGACTGCCATGGCTTCCAACACGTTGATGTGGAATTGTTTCATAGTGGGGGACCAGGAGCCCTGAAACATCTGTTGTTGTGAGGGAGCCCCCCCAGCCACTCAGAGATGCGTCTGTGTGAATCGTCACCTGAGGAGGGGGAATTTGCAGAGGAACTGATTTGGATAGATTCTCTGGTTTTGACCATGGCCGGAGTCTCCTTATCAATATTGAGGGGATCGTTGAGATTTTGTCCCTCAGGCGGGTTGTAGCTCTCTTCCTCCAAACTCGGTTGATGTCTTTGAGTTTGACTTTTAATAAGACGTCTGTTACTGAGGCGAATTGGAGTAGGCCGAGAATTCTTTCCAAGGCTCGCCTTGACACCTGTTTTGTTTTTGATGAACCGTTTTGTCTTTGGTGCTATCTCTTTAAACCTTTTTGGGAGGAAGAGATAGTTTGTGGTTTGTGAGGTCCCAGTGAATACCTAACCATTCAAATTGACCTGCTGGTTGTAGGCGGGATTTCTTTAGGTTGACCTGAAAGCCCAACTTGTGTAGGAATTGAACCACTTTGGTAGTAGCTTTGTGGCATTCCTGAACTGGTTTTTGCCCAAATGAGCCAGTCCAGGTAAGCTATCAGCATAATTCCCTGGCTCTGGGGCTGTTCTAACCACCGTCTCCCCAAGTTTTGTGAATATCCTGGGGGCGATGTTGAGTCCGAATGGCATCGCTTTGAAGGCGTAGGACTTCTTGCCTAGGTGGAAGCCGAGGTAGGGAGAGAAGTTCCTTGCTAACTAGGGACGTGATAATAGGCGTCGGTAAGATCGATAGAGGTGGTGACGGCCCCACGGGGAAGTAAGGTCCGTACCTGAGAGACAGTCAGCATACGGAACCTGTCGCAGAGAATCTAAGAATTCAGTGTTTGGACAGGTCCAGAATTACTCTCAGAGCGGTCGAATTCTTTTTCGGAACCTTGAATAGGCGTCCTTGAAATTTCAATGTCCGTATTCTCTTGATGGCCTTCTTCTTTAGGAGATCTTTCGTATATTCTTCAGAACTGGAGTGGGCTTCTGAAAGAAGGTTACTGTCGGAGGTGGAGAACCTTGTGACCATTTCCAGCCTAGACCTTTGGAGACTATGCTGTGGGCCCAAGGAGTTGAAGGTCCATTGGTCCCGAAACCGGTATAAGTCTCCCTCCTACCTGATCCGTCTCATTGAGTGGGGTTAAACTTCGTCCCTCTACCTCCTCGGGAACCCCTGGTTCTAGGTCCGCCTCGGTGACCGGAACTGACCTCTGGCCCTGTTGCTTCCGGGTTGCCTAGGGTATCCTCGAAAGGAACCAGAGGCTTCAAAGGCTTGGTTGAAAAGTAGGGGAGGGTCATCCACCGTGGCCATAGGCGCGGGCTGAGTGCCTTGGGGAGGCCGGAACAAGGTCGATTTGTTGAGAGAGGAGCGGACTTGGAGGTGGACGGGGTAGAGGTCTGAGGGCCTGGAGATTGCCGATGTTAGCCACGACCAGATTTATACGGAGAATAAATCATCTCTGTTTCTTTCTTAGTGAAGGGCTGCCTCATAACGGGTTCAAACTTACGTTTGTTAGTGAGGCCCCACCTGACTTGCAGATTCTGGTTGGCTCTGGCCACATCCTGGAGGACTTTATCAACTTCCTCCTGTGGGAAAAGGGATTTACCCCAACAGGAAGAGGTAATAAGCCTATTAGGCTCAAGGTAAAAATAGTATAAGACCCTTTATGAGGGGCTAGCTTTGAGTTAGAGCAATCCCATTCCGCAAGAGTACGAGCCCAGACAGCTTGGGCTTGCTCCTTAGGAAAGATGACCGCTTCCTTCGGCACCTTGTCCATCCTGATGAGCGCGTGTTCTCTCAGGCGAACAAACCCATTTAAAGGGGAACTAAAGGTCTGGGGGGTAGAACTCCAGGTCCTCCAAGGGCCGGGTTACCTAGCCCCTCGAGAGTCAAGGTGCCATCGAGGTAGGGAGCATGTCGAGCAAGACCGCCAAGGGTTGTTCTTATCGACACGGCGGCAGCTTCGAGGTGTCAGGGCCTACGGGCGGAGCTGGTTGAGCACCGGAGCGGATAAGGCTGGCAACCATGTCCTTAAGCTCAGTCATAACGGCTGAGTGTTTCTCAAGCCTTGTCTCTACCATATCCTGTACCATGGATACAGGGTTAGCCGGATAGGGGTCAGGTTGGCTAACTGCAGCCGAAGCCTTGGCTCTAGCAGACTTGTTCCTCTGTCCTTTAGAAGGAGGAGGGGGATTTTGACATTACTGGGATGTCAACGGCTGTGGAAGGTCCGGGGACCGGGGACAAGGCTGGAGGCGTAGCTGAAGTAATGGGTTTGCCTTTGGGTTTCTTTAGCGGCTTAACCTTAGGACGGACTGATAGGGATCCCTCCCAAGATGAAGCCGAGGGATTTTCAAAGCCCAGGAAGGAAGAGGAAGAAGAGGGAGTAGGAGAGAGAAAAGATTCTGCTAAATCCTCTACACCACTTACCTGCTCCTCCATCGATTCGTGGTGAATATCCAGCGCAGAAACGTCACTGGAGAGTTGATGCTCCTCTGATGGGGGTAGGGCTGAACGTATCGCCTCGAGGAGTTTTGTAGCCAGTTCGGTCAGGACGGCGGTCGAGGGAGAACCAGGAAAGAGTCGGGAGGCCATGTCCGCTTCCAGCATATAAGGGCATCCTTGGGGGGCGTTCCTGCCAAACCCCAAAACCCAAGTCCGGAGGCTGGTTCTCGCTGTCCGGAGGGACTTCTCGTCAGCCTGAAAGAGGAGGAAAAGTTAGAACGAACTAGAAAGGAATGGGGAAGAAACAGAGTCAGGATAGGATAACTTTCATTAAAATTATAATTGTCCATGATTGTATAAAATCCAAAACCAAAAATAATAAGGATATGAATGGTAAAGTCGAAAATTCTTACCTCATCATTGAGGAGGATGGACGCTAGCTCAAAGCAGAGCGAACAGGACTCTGGAAACTAGATCATGTAAGGGGTCTGGCCTGCTTCCTGGGCGAAGGAGATAGCACAGTGAGCGTGGGACTGGCAGACATCGTGGCCCACCGGATCCGTGGACGTCGCCGAACACCCCCTTGGCGGAACAGCGCACTTTCTGTAATATAAAAGGAGAACATATAAGTACATTGACTCTCGTAACCACTCGAACTTAACCTAAAAGGAAAGAGAGAGGTCGGCATGCATAACACTAACAGAGTTAAGGCCAAGGGAGTCTCTAGAATGTGTGTTAGAAGGTTCGGGAAATTAAAGGGAACCGGAGCTCCTAAGTAATTACCGTAGGAATACATCAAAAGGCATATTGACATGAATGTAATGCTCCGTAGGGTGCCGGGGTCATAAATCACCAGAGTTACTCAGTAGTTACAGATGGATAGATAATCTTAGGCATAGTGTCGTAATAATGGAAGCTCCGTAGTGCGTCAGAGTTCTGATGGGAGGATGAGGCCCTAAAACGAGATCTCCGGTATCAATATACGGTAGGTGCCTACCGGAGTATAAGGTGAGGGGGGGAGAGGAGAAATATGATGGAAATGCTTTGTCATGTGAAGGGCCGTAGCCCGGAGTCAAAGGTGCTGATAGCCATCAAGGGTAGGGGTTTCCAGTCGAAGGGGAGCACCGGAGTAATAGGAAAGCAATGAGTTCCCAGCTCAAGAATGTAACGGAAAACCATGACGGAGTTCCGGAGTAACGAGGTCCAGACCCAATAAGCCCAGGCCGTAGCGGGGCGGGTGGGACTATGAGGGGGAGGGGGAACATCGTTGGCGGCTCGAGAGCAGGCCAAAGATACTAACCTAGAATTGGGTGACTCTACACGAGAGGGCTCAACGTAAAATAATAACACTAGGCTACTAGATCAAACCACGTAACCTACGAGAAGGAGAGAGAGAGGGGGAGAAACTGGTTACTAAGAGGAAAATATTCCGAACAGTAATGTGAACTGATAAGTGGAAAAACTCCAGCCTCTCTCACTCGTAAGGATACTAAGCCCGATCTAGTAAGAACACGAACCTTAAACTAAGTAACACAATCTGTCCGTAGTGATACATAGAACTTAATAAAGTTAGCGAAGAATAGCAAAAGGATAAAAATAAATAAACACTCTAATAACGGAAATCTAGAATAGAATTGACGGGCAATTCCGAACTGAATGAAAAGGACGATATAAACCCTTCATGAGAGGGTAAACAAAATAACATCCGTGAGAGGTCTGTAGAACGGTGAGTCTACCTACGGTAGGGAACTAAACTGTAATAAAACGCCGAACGCTATTCTTCGTTAACGCACACGGACTCGGAAGCGACAAAATAAGTACCTAATAGTAAAATAGGTTCCAAAACTAAGGCACAAGGCCAACAATCCAATCTTAAGATTAAAAACAGAACATAGCATGAAAAAGAAATGCTCGAAGGCATGTAAACAAGGGTATGGGTGAATACGTAGAAGACGCGGACACAGCATCAAGCCGAGCGCACTAAAAACACGTACTATGCAAAAAGGGTGTAGAGCCTGGGCAAATAAATAATGCCAAAACAAACTATGGTACTTAACATTGGTGCAGGAGGAAGGAGAGCTTCATTCATGGCGAAGTAATCCAAAATTGGGGCAAAAAAGTGCACACAAAAACAAAGGGAGCGTCGCACACGAGTCCAAAAAGAAGGATGTGTAGATGGCGCTCAAGTCGGGCATCGGTGGAGTGGTTCAGATTGGTTTGGTTAGTGCCGCTGTAGCGGCTCATCCCTTTTGGCGAAGGAATTATCTAAATGGAAGACGACCTATGAATAGTGGTTCTCACGCGCCCTATCTTTATACACGACGCCCCAAGGGTGCTCGCGCGAGGGTAGTAACCTCTGCATTCCATGCTTTAACTTTCTCCGGTATATTTGGAACTTATTTATACTGTATCAGAAAAGTGACAAGAAGGACCTTTTCACCGGGCGTCACAGGTCGACCCAGAAATAGATTTTTCCTACGTCAAACTAACCTTTTTTGGGCTTGAGCCATGTCGTCCCCTTGGAAGTGTGCCAGAAAATTATTTATGCTCAGTGTGAGGCTTCTCCATGAAAAAAAAACTTTCCATAAATGGGGTCTCACCACTTATATGATAGAGATAATCATAAATTTCTACCTTAAAAAGAATCCAAAACAATCTTGATTTGGTAAATATGGTAGTGTTTTAAGAGGAAGGATCTATGACCCTCTAACCACCATCCCTGTGATGAAGAACACTCTCTGTATCTGAGAACACATATTACCAATATCATGAGCGTAGAGAGTAGTCATTGAAGAACTAATACTCCTCGTTAAATAGATTCTTAATGTGCAGCGTTGTTAGAAATTTACTATAGTATGCTAAGTTTAATTCTACTGGGAATTAAGTCTAGAAATAAAATCATCCAACATTATATCGTTCACATTAGACCATCTATTTGAGCAAATTTTAAATACAGTATATATGAAGAGCATTTTGATCTACCAGTGTACCCCAAAATATGTTCCCAATAAAATTCTTTACTTAAGTAATCATGAGGGGAGACAAGATGATAAATCCCCAAACTCCTGAAGAAGGAGATTTTAAGATAAAGAATATTGTCGTACAGTATATGGCTAAATGTAAACTAGTGTCAAACCCAACCAAAGAAACTGAATTATTTTAAACTCAGTTCTAAAAGAGAAATAGTATGCTTGCGTAGGTACACTTAAAAGATTCAGTGAAACCAAGTTGAATCCTGAATTTTAAAATATTTGAAATTGTTTAATGTATATCATGAAGCAAAAACCGCCAGTTTACTTATTAAAGAAAATAAGCTGGAAGAATGCCCAAGGATGCACTTGAGGGCTACGTCGTTGCAGCAGGTTTTATAACATCACCTGCTGCCACCACAAAATGATGAACTACATCCATTTGCTTCACATAATGCTTGAAGAACACCCTGGTGGACTTCCAACTAGGATAAGCTTGTAAAGCTTCGAATGACATATACAGAAAGGAGTTCAGAGATGATTCCATTTTTCTAGGGTCATGACCCAACAATATACTACCTGGGTCTGCTCTTCAAAGGAAATAAACCAATATTGCTCTCAGTTATTTTAAAGACAACTCTGAACCAACCGTCTCACCTCCAAAGAATTGGCCCCTTTTAACCTTTTTTGTCCTGTCCAGATATGTCTTTAAACACTGTACTGGACACGGGGTGAAATCACATCAGATGGAAATTATTTTTCATGGTCCGCAATGTTTAGATGGTAGCCTATCTTAGCCAAAAGGGTAGGATCAGGGTATAAATTAACTTCACCATTGTCTGTAAATTCTATGTGACCCTTATCTCTAGAGAGTGCCATAACTCCATTAATTAGAGCACTAGAAGCCATAGCGAATAGAAAAATCACTCTTCGAGATAAAATTCGGAAAGACATTGTTTGATCATCAATTTTTGAAGCTAGTTATAAAACACTATCCAATACCCTGGAGACTGGCCTCGGCAGGACTGCTGGCCTCAACCTGGCACAAACTTTCGGAATCGTGGTAAAGAGGACAGAGTTAAAATCTATGTCAAAAGCATATAAAATGGGTCCAGGTAGGGCCGACTTGCATGACGCAATCGTGGAGGATGCTAAATCTGTCGCATGTAAGTCGATCAGAAAGCCTAAACAAAAATCCATAGGTTTAGAAGAAGGATTTCTATCTTCTATATATCAAACCCAATTCTTCCAAGAAGTTTCATACCAATTCAAAGTAGTGGAAGTTTCATAATTTTCCACAAATGCCAATTTGTCCCGTTGAATTTGAATTGAAAAAAAATGAGATGAAGGACATTCGTATATTAAGGTGAAGCGAAGGCAGTTGTCCTCTGTACTTCTTAAGACAGGCCCGGGCTGGGTAGAGATACCAGCCTGGAGTTCATCATGTCAACAATGGATACCAATTGCTTGTCGGCCAAAGAGGAGCAACGAGGGCTGCTGTCCAACTGAACAAACAGAACTCGTCTAACACCTTCAAGAAAAGATTGAAGGGTAGGAATACGTTAATCTTCTCCCAATGATTCGAATTCATAAATAACGCACCCATGCCTATCACCTTTAGATCTGCATATGGTGCCACATAATTACTAAGTGTCTTGTTGAGTCTCGTTGCAAACAGGTCCACTTGAAGACCTGGGACTACCTTGTGCGTGAAAGGCAATGATTCATCTAGAGACCCTTCTGTCTCTAGTGGATGTGTTCGAGATAGAGACCCTCTTAATGAGAGAATGCCTTGATGAAGTCATTGAGCTTCAGCACGGCATTTCATTCCCGTGCTGAAACTTGATGACGGGCAAGAGGGCTCTCGAACTTGGGGAAATTACTCCCCAAGTTTGAATCTAAATTTCTCTCCCTTGCCTTTATTCCTTCTACTCAATATTTCTTCGACCTTCTCCTAATTTTATCATATATATATATATATATATATATATATACTGTATATATATATATACAGTGAACCCTCGCTACTTCGCGGTTCGACCATCGCGGATTCACCACTTCGCGGATTTTTTTCATAACCCATGTCTATACATATATTGCGGATTTTCCGGAAATATCGAAAATACCGCGATGTGACCGATGGTGCGAGATTGGAGAAAGTAAGGAAAATTGAATCATGATTGATATTCAATATAAATGAAACTTTGAGGAGCAACAAAGATATCATTTGTTAGAGAGATAGAGAGAGGTAAGGAATGGGAGGTAGTGAAAAGTAGCCCACAGAGAGAGAGAGAGAGAGAGAGAGAGAGAGAGGTAGAGAGAGAGAGAGAGAGAGAGAGATAGGTAGAGAGAGAGAGAGAGAGAGAGAGAGAGAGAGATAGGTAGAGAGAGAGAGAGAGAGAGAGAGATAGAGGGGGGTTTAAATGTACAGTAATAAACAAAAAAATTTGATAGGTTATAACACATTGGTGCTTATGTAATATCAACTGCATACTGTAGACGGTTTGAATAAGTTAAGAAATGGTATAAATGATACTTTGTTAGTGTATTCGTACACACTCAAGAGCGGCAGCTAGATGACAGCTGATCTAATCACAGCCAAAAGTAAAAAAAAAAAAAGTCAACAATACTCGATTTTTAAAACACACCCGAAATTTAAAAACAAAAGTACACGCTTTCTTAATGTGCAATTAACTATTTAAAGAGTGGCAATTTTCTAGAATAAAATTATATTTCCCAAAAAATAGTGGTTTGCTGATGAAATCGGATGCCCTATTTTTGGCTATGATTGAAATGGATGTAGACTCGGCCTAATTATTTCATTTCGTATTTAATTGACACTAAGAAAACTAATTTTAGTTTCTTCATCTAAATGTAAGTATTGTATAACACGAGAGAGAGAGAGAGAGAGAGAGAGAGAGAGAGAGAGAGAGAGAGAGAGAGAATGAATCAGCTGTTGTAATCAAATGGCGTGTTTTTGTTTCGTGAGAATTTCATCGCCACGACTTTAACAACAACATACTGTACTGAACTTTACAGTATTATACAGACTACTGTAATATGATAAAGTAAAATATTTGTAATCTATTTTATATGAAATGGGGCTCTCAAAGCACAAGCTCTCCCTTCCTCCCAAGAAGGTGAGGGAGATAGCTTCCAAGGTCAGGAACTTTCTCAAACACAAACAGGTGTCCAGAAGAGCTTTAGAACGAGTCCTCGGCCTACTCCAGTTTGCCTCACTGACCGATCTCCTATTAAAAGCCAAACTCAAAGACATCAATCGAGTTTGGAGAAAGAGGGCGACAATACCTTTAAGAGACAAGACCTCGAAGATCCCCTCTGTCTTGAAAATGAGACTACAACCATGGTCCGATCGGAGGAACCTCTCCAAGTCGGTTCCTCTACAGTTCCCCTCTCCACAAGTGACAATTCATACCGACGCGTCTCTGAGTGGTTGGGGGGGTTACTCCCAACATCAGATGTGTCAGGGCTCTTGGTCACCCGCCATGAGACAGTTCCATATCAATGTTCTCGAAGCCATGGCGGTGTTCTTGACCCTGAAGAGAATCTCCCCTCCGAGGTCGACCCACATCAGAGTAGTCTCAGACAGCACGGCCGTAGTCCACTGCCTCAACAGGGGGGGGTCCAAATCACCCAACCTGAATCAGATCCTAGTCACTATCTTCACCTTGGCAGCCGACAAAGACTGGTTCCTGTCAGCAACTCACCTAGCAGGAGTCCAGAATGTGATAGCAGACGCATTATCCAGGACGAGCCCACTGGAATCGGAGTGGTCCCTGGACATGCACTCCTTCCGGTGGATACTCAGGCTGGTTCCAGGTCTCCAGGTAGATCTATTCGCGACCCGACTCAATCACAAACTCCCGTGTTATGTGACACCGAACCTGGACCCTCAGGCTTATGCCATGGACGCATTAACCCTGGATTGGAACCATTGGCAGAAGATCTTCTTATTCCCTCCAGTGAATCTTCTACTGAAAGTCTTGCACAAACTCCGCTCCTTCAACGGGGTAGTAGCTTTAGTGGCACCTCACTGGCCAAAGAGCAGTTGGTTTCCTCTCCTCCTCGAGTTGAAACTCCGTCCCTTCCGGATCCCATTCCCCAAACTGACCCAGGTGGTCCAAACACGGACTGTGTCAGATTCCTCAAGGATAGCCAAAACCCTAACTTTGTGGATTTCATGAAGTTTGCGGCACGTAGGGACGCAAACATCGACCCAGATAATGTCCTCTTTATAGAATCAGACAAAAGGGACTCAACGATTCGCCAATATGATTCGGCGGTTAAGAAACTAGCGGATTTCTTAAGGACTTCAGACCATTCGGTTATGACTCCTAATTTAGCCATCTCCTTCTTTAGGTCCATTTTTGACAAAGGCCTAGCAGCTAGCACTATAACCACCATTAAGTCAGCTCTGAGGAAAGTCTTCCTGGTTGGGTTTAACATTAACCTGGCGGAGTCTTATTTCTCATCTATTCCAAAAGCATGTGCTAGGCTTCGACCTTCGGTCCGTCCCCAAAAGGTCTCTTGGTCTCTAAAT
>NC_090729.1:160121651-160376651 GCF_036898095.1 Palaemon carinicauda | reverse complement strand
ACTTTGAATCCTTCATGTTACCAAAATTTCAATAGAGACAAATTGTGATGATCTATGTAAAGCTTTTGAATGCTCTGGAAGCATAAAAGAAATAAGGATGAAACTTGAAGCTGAAACATGGGATTCATGGATATCTTACAGTAGTTATGACGAAGCATTTAGTGCAATAAGTAACTTGAATAATATTAAAATTAATAACTTGAATGTCGCGGCTGCTCTCTACGATAAGGTACCAAAAGATTTGGATGTGTATAGGCCTGCCGATTGGTTGGAAAAAGACGCAGATTTAGTTATGCCCTCCCAGAGAAATCCAAAACCTCCGATGTGGCTTATAGCTGAATCAAAGGGGGTTACAGGGAATTATTTTAAAATATGCAAATTGATTCAGAAAAAAGTAGGAACTATTGCACCAGGCGATATATCTCGTTTTGGAAAAATTAGTTTCCTTATCCATGCCAAATCCAGTACACAGTCTGTAATATTGTCCAATATGAAAATAAGTAATGGTGACATTAAGTTAGATGTCAAACCTCACCTAAATTCTAGCTACGGAAGGGGCGTAGTTTTTAAGAGATCTATATGAATTTACAGAGGAGGAGATACTGGCCATGTGTCCATTAAATGTATGGAAAGTTCACAAAGTCCCAGGTCCATCAATGATAATCCTTACGTTCCAGGATGCTGATGTACTTTTACATATTTCTGGGCTCAACCTGTGCCGGCCAGTGAAATGCTCCTATTGCACCATTTCTAAGGAATATAACTGCTAATATTACCAGAGAAAAAATGTATAGGAATGCTAGGTTGAACTAGCTCGCTCACCTAATGGTGTCGGTATAGACTGGGGCGAAATACCAGAGGTCTCGTACCATTTAGACTTCTCCTCTTCGAAATCCCTCAATAGTGAGGTGCGGTTCAACCTCCCCTGCCGCGCAGATCAGTACTACTAACTCTACCCACGCTTGCCCATCACTCCTTTCTAGCACCAGTTCCTATTCAGTCGATTGTGTTTTTCTCGTTGTACCCTTGGATTTTTACCTTTCCTACGCATCGATGGCCGATTCTCAAGATACCCCATGGAAGTTAAGTACTTTATCCATGAGTTTAAGCGTGATTGGGCAGTGTAGCCTTTGTTTTTATTAATTGAGAAGTGTTTTATTATGAACGGCGTCCCCGTTCTAACCGTTCATGGTTCGGCTCTGCCCTCTCTCGCTAGTTCGTCCGTTATTTATTTCATCATTGATATTCGTTTGAACTTTTAGGAGTTTTTTCCTTTACATTCAGATAGTACACCGATTATATGCTTTCATCTAGCGTATTTTAAGGTTTTCTATGATATTAGTGTTAGCGTATCATTAAGGCGTTTGTTATGTTGGTATGCCTGCATTCGTGCATGTTGGTGGGTAGCGTCACCATTGAGATTGTTGCGTTAGTTATAGGAGCATTTCACTTGTTGTTATTAAGTCTATTGGTTTTATTACGCTCCACCTAGTTTTACGTTTGGTTCGAGTGGGACTCTCGCGTATCTTTGGTTTACTGTTTGATATCTATCTGCGAGATGGCGTCATGCTCCCTGCCTTACCACTCGCCCGAGTCCCTCTCTCGCCATATTATTTCTGCATGCCTAGCCTTACTTATGTGATTACGCTTTTAATTCATTATTTATTTTTATGTATTTGTGCATTGATACTGTATTTATTGTTATACTCCGTTATGATCATATTTTTGGGATTTTTCATGTCATGTTGAGGGGATCTCCAGTTGGTATCCCTGTCTAACACCACCCGCACTGGTGATTCCTCTGTACCATACCCCCCCCTCCTCCAGTGTACACCCTTCCTCTCACTCGATGGTTGTTGGTTATGACATACGGGTCAAGTATGCTTGTTCCTCAGTCTTCCCTTAACGTTCCGACATATTGAGGACCGAGTGTACCCACAGGGTGTGGCTTAGTCTCATTCATACCGGGCGGTTTCGTCTCCCCCCCCTCCCGTCGCCCCGATTGGCCATCGGTCGGGGGAGGGGGAGGGCCGGGACCACCGGGGACTATCACACGTGATTAGTCGGTATTCCTACACCTTCTTAGTGTAGCCTTTGCTTTTAGCTATGGTTGTAAGAATGAGCACTTCTATGTTAGGAGTGTCCCCATCCTACGGTACCTCCTGCCATTATCGTCCGTATAGGACTTATTAATATCCCACATCATCATATTCTACATGGATCATTACCTTCGTCCCGGTACCTCCGGTAAGGTAGTTGGGGGTTCCATTGGCTCCCCCAGCGTTCCCCCGTTGTACCCTCCCGTCATCAGACATTGGAGCCTCCGGGCTTATAACTCTACAGGATCTGTTGACACTGACACAGTTTTTGATTCCTACCCTCCCTCCGGGAGCTCTATTCCATAACAGACATTAGTTTTTAGATCATAATTGGAGTTCTCTATTTATGTATTTTAAGGATGTATCTTAAGTTACTTTAAGTTTACTTTAAGTTACTTTAAGTTTACTTTATCAGCCCTCTTCTCTGGTCCCTGGGGCCCCGGAACTATTTATGATTATCATTATTCATTCCTGTTTTTCACATCCTTTTTCATCCCCGGCTCTGCCGGGTTCCTCTTGGAATAGTCTCAGTTCTCTGCATGTTTAGTCTAAGGCTATACATTTTATTTTATTGGCAGGTCCCGGATCCTCCGGGACCCCTTCTAGAGATACTAGTAGATGCTCATTGACTATTCCTTTTACAGGTGGTCCGTTGCCGGATGACAGCCTGCGCGGCCGTCCTTCAACAACCTTGCGGACATGCGGTCTGTCGATCCCACGCTGACTGTGGGATTCAGATGGACGATATTGTTGTATGGCACCCCGACAACTGCCTTGTCTGTTATGACCTTATCACCACCCTCTCTTCAGATTCGGTGAGCCTCTTTCAATCGTTTTTGTATTTAAATCTCTTTGCCTTCTGTTATGAATCTCGGTTTCATTCCTCAGTTTGTCTCTCGGGTTTGCTAACCTTATCCCCGTCCTTTCAGAGTTCCCAGGCGGCTAAGACCTCAGCAAGAGCCACTTTGAAAGTGTGGGTAGGCGGCTTCGCCCGTAACGTTAAGGCCAAGAAGCCCTACGTCCTCTCCGAAGACTATTGCAATCTCATCTACCCAAACGCAAAATCTTCGGCAGCAGTGCCTAAGGAAGTGGCGGACCCTATAATTGCAGACATTGCAGAAACTGTGGAACTCAATCTGGTTCAGGATACGGACATCGCTGACGACCCGGACCCCATTGAAGACAATGTTGCGGCTCTGAACTTAGACATGGAGCCCATGGTTTTAGACGAATCGGAAACAGGTAAGGTGGTAGGTGAGGCAGGTGGGTCCGGCGCTAAGACCTCTCTTCTTAGCCCCGCTTTTTCTTCAACTCCTAATTCTTCTTCCTTTTTAGGTTTTGAAGGGAACCGCGAATCCACCCCGAGATCGCACCCGGTTCCTCCCAAGGTCAAATCTCAGAAGAGACCATTAGTGAGGACTCGTAAGAATCCCACACTACATAAATCATCCAAGCCCAAGAAGGCTCCCCTCCCCAGAGCCCTTAGTGGCTCGGCTAGCACCGCCCCTATGTCTCAGGACCCGGGAGGGCAGTCATCCCCCTCAGTTGCCACGACCAACCTCGACCCGGTGGCTCTCACCAATATGATGACGAGGGCTGTTTCAGAGCAGATTAGCTCTATGCTTTCTGCCGTCACCAGGAGACTAGACACCCTGGAAGGAGGACTGCCTCAACAACAGCAGTTCCTCATCCCGGACGCCTCAAAACTCGCGCCTTTCACGAAGAACAACCCGTGGAAAATGGTGCTCCACTGCCCTTTCACGGACGGGATGTTAACCATTGAGGGTTTTGGGACCCGGCCCATTGAAGATTTTGAGTTCTTTCCTCCCGGCCTTCAATTTCCTTTCCCCGGCTTCGCCCGGCTGACGGAAGAGGCTCTTGTCCGGCTAGATAAGGTCCTTAAGGAGACCGTTATCTTTCCGAAGGAACAGGCTCAGTCTGTTTTGGTTAGAACCTTAAACGAGTGGGGTTGTACAAACACCATGCTGACCCCCCACAAGAGTACTTACACCATGTTTCTTGTGGACGAACAGACCCCCACTCCTTGCGTCACCAAGTTTGGCGCTCCAGAGCGAACAACAAATGTCGAGACAAGAAGACACGCCTTCCTCCCATTCTTCGGAAGAGGCTTCTCCCATGGACAACCGCCAAGAGCCTATCGAAATCGGTTCCGTTGCAGTACCCCCCGCCAAGGATAGTCATCCACACAGACGCCTCCCTATCAGGTTGGGGAGGCTATTCCCACCACAGGAAGGTTCAGGGCCTTTGGTCCACAATGTTCCAACAATTCCACATAAACGTCCTGGAGGCCATGGCGGTCTTACTAACTTTGAAACGTCTTTCCCCGGCCAAGAAACAACATCTGAGGATAGTTCTCGACAACGAAGTCATAGTCCGTTGCCTAAACAGAGGGGGCTCCAAGTCAGGTCCCATCAATCATGTGATGGTAGCAATCTTCTCCCTGGCGGCCTCAAACCAATGGCACCTATCAGCTGTCCATCTGGTTGGAGTTCGGAACGTTGTGGCAGACGCACTCTCCAGGACGACACCGTTGGAGTCAGAATGGTTGCTAGATCGCAAATCCTTTCAGTGGATCCTCTCCCAAGTGCCGGATCTCCAGGTAGATCTCTTCGCGACGGAGTCCAACCACAAACTGAAATGTTATGTGGCCCCAACCTGGACCCTCGGGCTTACGCCACGGATGCCATGTCTCTGGACTGGAACACCTGGGAAAGGATTTATCTTTTCCCACCGGTGAACCTACTGATGAAGGTGCTGGACAAACTTCAAACCTTCAAAGGTCAAGTAGCCCTGGTGGCCCCCAATTGGCCCAAGAGCAATTGGTTCCCTCTTTTACTGGAGCTGAATCTCCACCCTCACCAGATTCCCAACCCGACTTTGACCCAGATAGTACAAACGTGCACTATGTTCGCTTCCTCAAACATTCGGAACACCCTAACTTTATGGACTTCATGAAGTTTGCGGCACACAAAGGGGCTAACATAGACCCCCAGAATACTTTATTCTTAGAATCAGACAAGAGAGACTCCACTCTTCGTCAATATGACTCAGCGGTCAAAAAACTAGCAAAGTTTTTGAAGGATTCTAATACTGTCTTTATGACATTAAACCTAACAGTAACCTTTTTTAGAACCTTGCTTGAGTCGGGCTTAGCAGCTAATACTATTACTACCATCAAGTCTGCCTTGAAGAAGATTTTCCTAGTCGGCTTTAATATAGATCTAACAGATTCATTGCTAGCTTCGATCCCAAGAGCCTGTGCCAGACTGAAACCATCCCCTCGTCCTAGCTCGATTTCCTGGTTTCTCAATGATGTTCTTAAACTAGCTTCAGAAACCATCAACGATTTATGTGGGTATATCCCTCTACTCAGAAAAACTCTCTTTCTCGTGAGTTTAGCATCTGGCAGCAGGATTTTGGAATTGGCTGCCTTATCAAGAGATCCAGGCCACATTGAGTTCCTTCCTTCAGGAGAGGTCCTCCTCTCCCCAGACAAGGTCTTCTTGGCCAAAAATGAAGACCCTCAGAACAGATGGTCCTCCTGGAAAATTATCCCTCTTCTTCAGGACCCCTCCCTATGCCCGGTTACCACTCTAAAGTCCTTTCTATCAAGGACTTCCTATAAGACCTCGGGGCCCTTGTTCATCAGAGAGCGGGGAGGGACTATAACTTTGAAAGGGATCAGACAACAGATCTTGTATTTTATCAAACAGGCTAATCCAGAGTCCTTTCCTCACGTCCACGACATTCGGGCGGTAGCGACTTCAATAATTTTTTTCCATCACATGAACTTTACAGATCTCTCTAAATATACCGGATGGAAATCCCCCTCATTGTTCAAGATGTGCTCGCCTTTCCTCAACCCTGAGAAAAAGTCTGCAGACTTGGACGAAGATCAAGAATCTTTCCAAGTCGGTTCCTTTACAACACAAGAAAGTCCAAGGGTTATGGTCACCGGTCTTACAACAAATGCACGTCAACGTCCTAGAGGCCATGGCAGTCTTCCTCACTTTAAAACGTCTCAATCCAGCCAGGAATCTCCATATCAGACTAGTTCCCGACAGTGCAGTCATAGTACACTGCGTCAACAGAGAAGACTCCAGATCAGCCCAAATAAACCACATCATGTTGAAGTTTCTCTCCATGGCAGCAATGCACAAGTGGCACCTGTCAGCAGTCCATCTAGCAGGAGTTAGCAGGAGTCCGGAATGTGGTAGAAGTCTTACTTTCCCGGACGACTCCGCTAGAGTCGGAACGGTCACTAGACAATCGATCTTTCCAGTGGATGATATCTCAAGTCCCGGGTCTCCAGGTGGATCTGTTTGCGACAAAATCCAATCGCAAAATAGATTGTTACGTAGCCCCCAACCTGGACCCTCAGGCTTATGCCACGGACTCTATGATTTTAGATTGAATACCTGGAAGACGATTTATCTGTTTCCTCTGGTGAACCTCCTGCTGAAAGTTCTGCACTAACTCAGATCCTTTAAAGGTCAAGTGGCTCTCGTAGCCCCAACTGGCCCAAGAGCAATTGGTTCCCCTTGTTGCTAGGACCAGGTCTCCGCCCCCGGCGGATTCCCAGTCCGGTGTTAACAAAGACAGTGCAAACTCGCAATGTGTTTGCTTCCTCAAGGATTCTGAATGCCCTAACTTTATGGACTTCATGAAGTTCGCAGCCCTGCGGGGTGCAAACATCGATCCTTTGAATACTATTATCCTGGAATCTGACAAAAGAGAATCTCATCTCCGTCAATATGACTCAGCTGTCAAGAAATTAGCTAAGTTTTTGAAAGATTCCCAAGTTGAGAAAATGACGATGAACCCAACTGTGACATTCTTCAGAACTCTCTTCGAATCTGGCCTGGCAGCCAATACCATTACTACAATCAAGTCAGCCTTGAAAAAGATCTTCCATACTGGTTTTGACATTGATCTAACGGATTCATATTTCTCATCCATTCCGAGAGCTTGTGCCAGACTAAAACCTTCAACTCGCCCTAGCGCAGTTTCCTGGTTTTTGTACGATGTTCTTAAGCTAGCCTCTGACGCCCCAAATGAATCCTGTAACTATATGGCATTGTTAAGAAAGTCACTTTTTCTTTTGAGCCTCGCCTTATCCAGAATCTTATCTAGAAACCCTAGTCGTTTAGAGTTTCCCTCTTCGGGTGAGGTTCTTCTCTCTCCTAACAAAGTTTTCCTGGCTAAAAATGAAGACCCCCAAAACAGGTGGTCTCCCTGGAAGGTTGTTCCACTTCCTCGGGATCCATCCCTGTGTCCAGTTACCACCCCGAAAGCCTACTTAGGTAGAACTTCCACTACAACCACAGGGCCCTTATTTATTGGAGAACACGGAGGAACTATTACCCTTAAGGGAATTAGACAACAAATTCTTTATTTTATTAAGCAAGCTAATCCTGCATCGTTCCCACATGTCCATGATATTAGAGCTGTGGCTACCTCAATTAATTTTTTTCCACCGTATGAAATTTGATGAGCTCTCAAAATATACAGGTTGGAAGTCCAATAAAGTTTTCAAGCGCCACTACCTAAAACCTTTAGAAGCTCTTAGATTTGCCACAGTAGCTGTAGGGAATATAGTTCATCCTGAAGGTACCGAGTCCTAATCACAAGGTCTTGCTCTGTCCTCTTTCCCTCCTGCTTGGCTTACCTGTTGTTCCTACCTGTTTTGTTACTATACACCCTTATGGTGTATTATTTTATTATTCAATGGTTCAATTTCACGAATTGTTTTCATTACACTTGTTCTTATCCCCGAGCTGATTTTATTTTGCATTTTGATTACCAAGCTGGATTCCCACTATTCATATCTGTTGAATTCTACCTACGGGTTTCATTATTGATTGTTTACCATGTCTATTTATCACTGTCATATACATGTTGATCTATTTTTACGGGTTTCCACATCCCTCTTTTCTTATATTAAACTCATCAGCTCTGTTATTTTGTGTTATTCCCTCTTCAGGTAGTTAGCCATATTGGGTCCCCATTCTCTGGTACGATTTCACTGGGCTGCACGGGTCGGAGCCCAGAAAAGGGATTTTGACGAAGGAAAAATGTATTTCTGGGCGAGAGACCCGTGCCGCCCAGTGAACCCACCCGTCCCTCCCTGATTGGGCCCCAATCTGGGGTGCTATAAGGAGTGACGTCACTGGCGTGGGATTGCTAGTAGTAGTAGGATGTTGAACGGCACCTCGCTGTTCGGGGATGTTGACAGGAGATATCTAAATGGTGCGAGGCCTCTGGTTGGGATTTATTCAGCGCCCCAGTATTATATCGACACCTTATTAAGGTGAGCGAGCTGGGTTCAACCTAGCATTCCTATACAAATTTTTCTTTGGTAAATTCATAGCAGTTTTTACCTTAGAAATGATTTTAAAGGAGCATTTCACTGGGCGGCACGGGTCTCTCGCCCAGAAATAATGCTTGTGCACAACCCCAGGTTCGAGTCCTTCTCCATCCAATCTCTATGTGAAGCTTGGAGTGACTTGGAGATAAGAGGCCTTATGCCGAAGAAGGCTCTTCAGTGCTGTCTGAAGAAGATCTGTAATGTATACTCCTTGACTGCTGGGAGAGTCTAGATTTCAGTCAGGCTATGGGTGAAGGCTGCGTTTTGTATGCTCCAGACCATCTCACTGCTCATTTTACATGAGTAACCACAAGACTCTAAATGCCTTTACACTTGGTCTTGTGGATGGTGGCCCATATCCCTTACGGGACGGTAAGTATTTTGTCAATGGCAATGTGTATATGTAAGTCTGGAATGGAGGACTAACTGCCTCTTCTCCTACATTTTTTTTGCTGCCCCTATCTTAGATATGAAGCATTACATGCTGGATATGACTTGATGCTAGAGTGCTGTACTTTTTTAGATTCTAAAGAAGTTTTTCATCCTCCCTAGGTGAGAGGGAGAATGGTAAAATATTTATCAATTCTTTGGTCATCATATGCCAGGTATATTATTCTTGACTGCTATTCCCTCGGGGGAAAGGGATCCCTCCTATGACCACTTTCCAATCTTTTGGACAGGCCAGGCTCAGGAGGTTGCTGGGGTTATCTCCTTCGTTCCTATACAGGACAAGTTAGTTTGACATTTCCGGGGAGGAAAAAGAACCTTTCAGTTCGGCTCTAGGGTGACTGTCGAGCCACCAAGTAGTAGGTAGGCCAGGGCACCAGCCACCCATTGAGATACTACCGCTAGAGAGTTATAGGGTCCTTTAACTGGCCAGACAATACTACATTGAATCCATCTCTCTGATTACGGTTCCTTCCCTTTGCCTACACATACACCGAATATTCTGGCCTATTCTTTGCAGATTCTCCTCTGTCTTCTTACACCTGACCACACTGAGATTACCAAACAATTCTTCTTCACTGAAGGGGTTAACTACTGCACTGTAATTGGTCAGTGGCTACTTTCCTCTTGGTAAGGGTAGAAGAGACTCTTTAACTATGGTAAGCAGCTCTTCTAGGACACTACAAAATCAAACCATTGTTCTGTAGTCTTGGGTAGTGTCATAGCCTCTGTGCCATGGTCTTCCAATGTCTTGGGTTAGAGTTATCTTGCTTGAGGGTACACTCGGGCACCCTATTCTATCTAATTTCTCTTCTTGTTTTGTAAAATTATTTATAGATTATTTAGGAAATACTTATTTTGATGTTACTGTTCTTAAAATATTTTATTTTTCCATGTTTCCTTGTTTCCTTTCCTCACTGGGCTATTTTCCCTGTTGGGGCCCTGGGGCTTATAGCATCCTGCTTTTCCAACTAGGGTTGTAGCTTAGCAATTAATAATAATAATAATAATAATAGTGAGTCACCCCATTTGAAGGACAATGGTTTGTATTTTACGTATGAACAAATAATCTTTTTTTTTTTAAATTACATGATCTGTATTTATCCTTGTTATACAAATCTGAGTTCTTTAGGTTAAACTTTCCTCCTCAACCACCCCGTCCTGAGCTGAAAAGGTTATAAGTGGAGAGACTGACAGGTAAGGAGATGGGGCTCCTCACCCTCACTCCCACCTGTTGTTAACTACCTCATTAACTATTTCAACGGCCATCCAGCTTATGCGATGAAGACTGTTCCCTACATAGAGGATTTGGGTTTGTATAGCTAGGATAAAGACAAATTACTTAAAATTTTGTTTATTTTCTACTTAGCTAAATGCATTAAGCTAAGTTAAATGAAGTTATTAATATCTGAGGTAACATATGGTTTTCTTTAGTTTCCGTAATTTTTATTCCTGACTGATATTGATAATTTTTGTTTGTTCCAACACGGACTACTTACCTAGAACTACTTTCTTAGGAGTTACTGGTAACTCTTCCCAACCGACCAGAATTTTGTGTAGTTTACCCTATTCCTGTTTTCTATGGGGGTAACCTCAGGCGTAGTGATACGCGCCCTGAGGCGACCCGGGGTCGGATAGCGTGCTAGCTCAGGTCGTGCTCCTCAGTAAGTTTCTGGTCGCGACGTGATTACCATCTCGCCGCGCTCTCTCTTACCCTGTGCGACCCTTTGTGTCCCCCGACTCTTTGTGTCTACCATGCGTTTCCCACGTGTCCATATCCTTATTCTTTCCTCTGTGTCCCTGTGTCTCTTGGTGTCTTAGTGTTGCGTTATGGAGCATCCCTGGGCCTGTGGCCGGGAAATCTTGTGGGGCTTTTCTTTCCAAGCCCGGGGTTGATCCCCACTCGCTGTGTTCGTCGTGTAGGGGCAAGGTGTGCTCCCCTACCACCACGTGTTCGGAGTGCGAGTCCTGGAACGAGATCCAGTGGGTCCTCTACGGCATGAAGAAGAAGGCGGCGGCCAAGAAGTCGCCCAAGAAAGCCAACGTGTCTTCTTCGTTGGTGTCGCTAGATGCCTCGTCGGAACTGTTGTATACTTGAGTCGTATGTTGTATAATTATGTATGTCCGCTCAATGGTAATGGTTGTTTATTGTTGTTATGGGGAACTGCTGTTAAGGTTTTATTATGGTTTATACTGTTAACGTTTTCCGATGCTTTCTGTATAACAGCGAGTCTAGTTTCTGTAACTGAATTGTCAGTATCACTATGGATCCTTGTCTGGGAATAAACTGCACTTAAAAGATACCTCAACGTTTATTTGGACCTGGAATGATATATTACATGGCGCAGTGAGTCTTGAGGTCTACGTGGCGAAATACATTGTTGGAAAGGAAGACTTGCAATGGATACTGCATTGAAACTTGGCGAAGAGGCACTCCTTTTAACAAAAGAGGACATTCAGCAGCTTACTCGTGACGAGATTGTGAATTATCTCCGTGTTTTGGATGTGTTTTTCAGCACCAAGGATAGTACAGTGAGACTGAACAGTCTCCTCCAAGGTGCTATTAGAAATGCTAAAAGGACCGAAACGGATGACGGAAGCATGAAACACGAGGACGCAAATACAGGTTCAAATGATTCAATGATGATCATGTTGCAAATACTACAACAGCAGATGAAACTTCAGGAGGATCGAATTTTGCGCGAGCAGGAACGTCGGGATTGTGAGCAGGAACGTCGGGATCGTGAACAGGAACGTCGTGATCGTGAACTTACTGCTCTTCTTAACCGATTTGGACCTACTACTCCTAGTGGGGCAGAAGATAATCCTGGGGACCCCCGTCGAAATATTCCAGCGAAAATTTCTATACGGCCTCCAGAGTTGCTTGAGGATGGTGTTACCTTAAAATCATTTAAAAGGTGGGAAGCCAGTTGGAAGAACTATGCTCAAGTTGCAAAGCTGAGTGAGAAACCTAGGGAGGATCAAATAGCCACCTTTTGGTCGTTTTGCAAGCCTGATTTCCTACAAAGGGTTCGTCATGCGGTTGAGATTCCTTTAGACACGGCTTTGTCGCTGAATGAGATAATTGAGCAAATCAAAAAGTATCTCAAGGACCAGCGGAACGTTGCAGTGGACAGATACAAATTGGTCAGAAGAAAGCAAGATGCTGGCGAATCTTTTGATGACTTTTTAGTTGATCTTCGTGAGCGAGCAGAGGACGCCAACCTTGCAGATATGACTTCTGATGAGTGGATCACTACTCTCATTGTATCTGGTGTACGAGACGAGGAAATGAGACAAGAGCTTTTAAGTAAAAAACCCACTTATAGCCTTGCTGATACTATTTCCCTTTGCCGTAACCGCGAGTTAGCAGAGAGAGAAGACAAGCGTCTCAGTACAGAAAGTGCCATTAATGCAGCCAGATTCAAGCAGCGTGGTAGAAGCAGGAGTACTAACCGAAGAATTCACCATGGATCACCTAAAGAGGAGCGACTGAAATGTCGGAAGTGCGGTTTTCCACCTCACCAAACTGGCAGATTGTGTCCTGCAGTAGGGAAAACCTGCCACTATTGTGGATTCTCTGGACATTTTAGTAAAGTTTGCGAAAAACAAAAGAAGGGAAAAGAAGCTGCACTGTCACCAAAATTTGGAAAGTTAAAACACATGGCAGAAATTTCGTTTTGTGGCCAGGAACGGCCAGTACTCCCCATTGAATTTCATCACCCGAAGACAGGTTATCTTGCTAAGATGAATGCGATTGCTGATACAGGTGCCCAGATGACTGTTGCTGGCATGGGGATGTTGCATTCTCTTAGACTACAGAGGAAGGACCTGCAGAATTATGAGGAACACCTTGTGAGTGTTAATGGGAAGAGACTGAGAATTATTGGCGGAATTGACTTGTTGCTGAAGATTGGTGATATGCATTGCGTGGAAAATGTAATATTTTGCAGAGATGTGAAGTTTGATGATATTTATCTATCCCTTCGTGCATGCAGTAACCTTGGTATTGTTCATGAAGACTTCCCTTTACCTGCAAAGAAGTTGGTTGAAGCTATTGATAAATCTGTTACTGCTCTAGGCCATAGTATAAAGTCCACTGACCGAGACATTGAAGTTATGGAAAAGCAGATATTGCAGACTTACAAAGAAGTTTTCAATATCAAAGGGCAATTGCAAACGATGAAAACACCACCAATGAAAATCCAACTCAAGGAAGATGCAAAACCTTTTGCAATATATGCTGCAAGGCCAGTGAGTTACCCACTACGTGAAGCAGTGAAGAAAGAACTGGAAGACATGATGAAACAGGGTATTATTGAACGAGTTGGAGATCGGCCAACAGAATGGTGTCATCCTATTGTTGTTGTCCCAAAGCCTACAGGTGGAATTAGAATGACGGTTGACCTTTCGAAGCTAAATTCTCAAGTCCATAGAATTGTACACAATGCTAAAATCCCACATGATGTCATAAATGAAGTTGTACTGGATGCAAAGTACTTTACAGTTTTGGATGCTGCTAAAGGATACTGGCAGTTGGAACTGCATGAAGATTCTAGAGATCTGACAACATTTCTGACGCCATGGGGTAGGTTTAGATACAAGAGAGCACCAATGGGTTTTATCAGTACTGGTGATAGCTACAACTTCAAAGGGGATCTTGCTATAGACGGTTTGGAGCGAACACATAAAGTTGCGGATGACATTCTTATTGCTAGTCGCACACTTGAGGAACACATACTGGATGTTCCTGCTTTTCTTGATCGTTGCGTAGAGCATGATATAACTTTAAACCTAGCTAAATTCAAATTTGCTCGATCATCTGTTCGTTTTGCTGGATTTATTTTGTCTGCAGAAGGGAGAGAAGCAGACCCAGATAAAGTGAGAGCCATTACAGAATTTGCAACTCCTACAAACATCACTGAACTGCGAAGTTTTATGGGGATGGTTAATCAACTGGGCTCATTTTGCTCGCACATTAGTGCTACATGCACACCACTGAGAGATCTTCTTAAGAGTAAAAATCAGTTCCAGTGGTTACCAGCACATTGTGAAGCGTTTGAGAAAGTTAAAGGGTTGTTAACTAAAACACCGATTCTTGCGCAGTTCGATCCCAGCAGGATGACACGTTTGGAGACGGATGCAAGTAGACTGAAAGGATTTGGATTCAGCTTACTTCAGAAACACAAAGAAGGATGGAAACTCATCACCTGTGGAAGTAGGTTTTTGTCGGACGTGGAAACAAGATATTCCATGATAGAACTTGAAGCCTTAGCTATCAAATACGCCATACTGAAATGTAAATTATACTTGCATGGCCTCCCTCATTTTACAGTCATCACTGATCACCGCCCACTTCTACCACTTTTTAATAAATACTCTTTGAACCAGGTTAAAAACGTAAAACTGCAAAATTTAAAGGCTGATTTACAGAGTCAGTTTCAGTTCACATTGGAGTGGAGGAAGGGAAGTGATCATGCTATAGCTGATTTTCTCAGCCGAGCACCTGTTGATGATCCAGATCAAACTGAAGAGGAATGTGATGAGCGTACGGTCATGGCTGTTTATATTGCATCGGTTTGTGATGACAGAGAGTTTTACGATGACGGAAGAGTTGTTGACCTTATTGTCGACGAACTTCAGGAAACAGCACGAAATGATCTAGATTATGTAAAGCTGGTTCATGCTATAATGGAGGACACCATTGAACATGACGATTCACCACCATGTGTCAAGCAGTATAAAAGTATAAGGCATGAATTATCTATAGATGGTGATCTTGTCCTGTTTGGAAAAAGGTTAATTATTCCGAAACAAAAGAGGAAAGAGGTTTTGGAACGACTACATGCAGCCCATCAAGGAATAACCAGAACAAAGTAGCGAGCCCGATTGTGCGTATATTGGCCAGGTATCACCAATGACATAACACAAATGATAGAGAAATGTGGAGTTTGTCAACGCAATTTGCCAAGCCTGGGAAAAGAAACTCTGAAAACAGACCCTTTGCCAACACGTCCCTTTGAAAGTGTGTCTGCAGATTTGTTCTACCTAAAGGGCCAACATTTTTTGACTTACGCCGATCGTCTAAGTGGATATCCTATGGTCCAACAATGGAAGGACAGCCCATCGGCAAAACAAGTTTGTAATGCAATGATCAAAATGATGTCCTTTACAGGTTACCCTCAACGGATACGTACAGATGGGGGACCTCAGTTCAGCGCTACGGAATTTCAGAGATTCTTGAAGGGAAGAGGAATCAAATGGAGTCCAAGTTCACCTCATTGTCCCAGTAGCAATGGACACGCCGAAGTTATTGTAAAGAAAGTGAAGAATCTGTTGACCAAACTTGAAAATACAACGATGGATGAGCGATTTCATGAGGCTTTGCTGGAATTAAGGAATACCCCTAATGCAGATGGACGTAGCCCAAATCAAGTGGTATTTGGACATAATCTCAGATCTTTGGTTCCATCTCATCATAGCGCTCTCATATCTGATAGTCGTCAGGATATCGAAGCAGCAGAGATGAGGAGGAGAGAGAAAGAGGGGATTAATACTACACGTTACAATGCATCGGCAACAGATCTTAAAGTGTTTATCGTAGGAGATAAAGTCCGAATACAAGACGCTGCAACGAAAGAATGGGATAGGATTGGTGAAATCGTCAAGGTCGGACCGAGAAACAGATGCTATTTCATCAGGCTTTCATCAAGTGGAAAACTTTGTTGGTGTAATCGTAGATACCTTCGAAAATATTATGGCGGCGATATTAAAGAGGAAACGTATACATCTGTTGACGAACTCGAAAGTGAAGGCCCAAGACGAAGTAACAGACTGAGGAAGAACACTGTACGCTTTGTATTGTAAATCATTATTTATGTATATGTACGATGACTCGAGTAAAGTTGTTGTATACTTGAGTCGTTTGTTGTATAATTATGTATGTCCGCTCAATGGTAATGGTTGTTTATTGTTGTTATGGGGAACTGCTGTTAAGGTTTTATTATGGTTTATACTGTTAACGTTTTCTGATGCTTTCTGTATAACAGCGAGTCTAGTTTCTGTAACTGAATTGTCAGTATCACTATGGATTCTTGTCTGGGAATAAACTGCACTTAAAAGATACCTCAACGTTTATTTGGACCTGGAATGATATATTACAGGAACGGGGCTCCCTTCCATCTTCCCCTACCCAGAGTAGGGGCGAGGTAAGTCCGTTGCGGGGAAGCGGCCCATTGCCCTTCCCCAGGAGTCTGAATTGCCTGTGGGGGAGGATTCTGGTGTTATTCAGGCATGTGAGGGGCCTGAGGGAGGTGCGGGAGTGTGTTCGGGAGACGAGGTCCTGGTGCCTACAGGGCCCGTCTCTACGGAAGATCCTATGTGGGGGAAGTCGGGTGCTACCTCTTCCCCAGTGTCATGGGTTTGCATTTCAGGTGCTTCAGCTGCCGGGGGAGACGCCGAGAAAGAAGGCTCGTAAAATTCGGACCCCGCCGCTTGGGATCCCCCTAGGACGCGATTCAGGTCACCCTTTAGACTAGAAGAGTTCGATCAACGGTTCGCCCGTAAGAAGGTTCCTCGGTCTCCCCCAGCGCCCTCGTCAACGCTCCCGCCCGTCTTTCTTCAGCCCTCGACACCAGAGAATCGACGTGGAGTCCCCCCTGCTGAATTGGATGTCTCAGGCGATTCGGCGGATTCCCTCTCCTCCTCCTCGTCATCCTCGTCCTCGGACTCATCATCGTCGGAGGACGAAGCCATGAAGTCCACGAAGAGGAAGCGGGAGAGGTCCTGGAAGAAGTCCTGCTCCTATTCCAGACAAAGCAAGAAGGAGTCCAAGCCCCCCAAGAAGAAGGCTAAACGGAGTAGATCGAAGGAGTGGGTAAACATCACAGTACCCCGGAGCGAGCTGTTTAAGGTTACCACAGCCGTGGCCGCTTCCGGTTGGCTCCTTAGGGTCTCATCTCCACCGTCTGGCCCCTCCTTCTCCTCCTACAGACCAGAGTTCCGTCAGGGTAGGTCGAACCAAGCCCCCCGTGACGTACCTAAGTCCACGAAGGCCTCCGCTACATCAACCCAGCGGAGGGAGGCGCTTCACCAGACGGAAGGCGTGGCGTCAGCCGCGGGCACCATGGGGAACTTCAATAAGCACCAAGGGCGTCCGGTGGTGCGAAATAATCCCACTGACACGAGAAACTCTGCAGAGCAGGGTAATCCCATGACGGATACCTTCGCCTCTGCGGGTCCGCCCGTCCAACGTTACCCCCCCCCCCACCGTCACGGAAGATACTCGTACGGAGGAACTGGTGACAGAGACCCTGGTAGAAGGAGAGTGCTCTTCGGATGACATCTCCTATCTGAAAGTATTGGCCCTCATCAGGCGGCACCTTAGGCTAGATGAGCCCAAGCCCTCAGCGGAACAGACCTGGCTCTCCGGACTCAGTAGGCTTGTGGAGAGTCCTGTACAGCAGAAGCCTTCCTTAGCTCTCCCTTTAGCTCCTAACGTCAAGCTTGGGATGGAGCACATCGATAAGTACTTGGCCGGCCTGGCAGACGCCCCTAGGAGCCAGAGTTCCTCGAAACTTCTCCCTGGTCTTAGGATGCAGAAGAGGTTCTACGTACCAGAAGGTCGTCGTGGAGAACTCCGCGTGGTTGAGTCAGCGATAACCACGTTGAACCAGGTTGCCGCAGAAGACAGGGCGTCCACGGCCCCAGTGTGCTTTTCCCCTACAGAGACTTCCATGATGAAGGACATGGCTCAAGATTTGGTATACGTGTCCTTCTGGTTAGACTGGTGGGCCTGCACTTTAGTGGGTTTTCAGTCATCACATGATCTCTCCTTCCCGGAGAACCAATCCTTGTTGAAGGAGTTGATCAGCTCAGGGGGCAAAGCCTTTAAATTTTTGTCATATCAATCTCTCTCCCAGGCCACCAATTGGGTTCTGCGGAAGAGGGATACAGTCCTCAGCAAGCTTGTGAGGAAGCTGCCCGACTGAGAAGCGAGGAAGTTGAGGAATACCTCGGTGTGGGACGAGTCGATCTTCCCCCTCAAGTTAGTGGAAGAGACAATGGAGAGGGTGAGGAAAATGAAGGATGTGGGAGAGCCTAGGCCTCCCCCCATGAGACGACCAGTGCACAGGAGACCCTCTGTGGACGTCCCTCATTCATCCCATGCATCTCCTACCCAGCATAGAAGAGAGGCTCCTTCGGCCCCTTAGCTCCAAGCAACGCAGCCCCCCCGTAGGGGTAACACGACCCCTCAGTCGGCCTATAGACCGTCCTTCGGCAACTTAAGGAAAGGTCGGTCCGGCCGCTCCTCCAGAAGGAGGTTGGAAGAGAGGCCCCCTACTCATACAGGAGCTTCAAGTAGGGGGATGCCTTAGACACTCTTGGCAGGCATGGCGGGATTACGGTGCGGATCCCTGGACAGTGACAGTCCTGAGGGAGGGTTACAGACTGCCCTTCCTAGCAGAACCTCCTCCACTCATTCCGGCCCTACAGGCCAAGTGGTTGATACCCAAGGACACCTTGAAATGGGCGGCGTTGCAGGAACAGGTGTTGTCCATGATCACCAAAGGAGCGTTGTAACCAGTCGAGGACCCCTGCCCGGGGTTCTACAGTAGGCTCTTCCTGGTGGAGAAGGCAACAGGGGGGTGGAGGCCAGTCATAGACCTGTCGGCTCTCAACAAATTTATGGCAAAAACCGACTTCAAGATAGACAATGCGAGGACAGTGTTGGCAGCCTTGAGGGAAGGGGACTTCATGATGTCCCTGGATCTCAAGGACGCTTACTTTCAAATCCCCGTTCACCCCTACAGCAGGAAGTTCCTCAGGATAAAGTGGGAAACCCAAGTCTTGCAATTCAAGACCCTTTGCTTCGGTCTGTCGACAGCCCCTCAGGTGTTCACGAGAGTTTTCACGACGGTCTCCGTATGGGCACACGAGCAGGGCATTCGCCTGATCCGATACCTGGACGATTGGTTGCTTCTTTCAGCACCAAGGGAAGAACTGAGGGAGCAAGGCGTGAAGTTGCTTCGTCTCTGCAAAGAATTGGGTATCACAGTCAACTTAGAAAAATCCCAGTTGAATCCCATCACCAGGATGACCTACTTGGGGATGGTCCTGGACACCCGATTGGTGAGAGCCTTCCCCTCATTGGAGAGGTTGGAAAATCTGGAGCGAGTTCTGCAACCCTTCCTGACAGACCAACCCAGGAGGGCCAAGGATTGGCAGAAGTTGCTAGACCACCTAGTGTCGTTAGAGAAGTTAGTGCCAGAGGGGAGACTCAAACTCCGGGCGGTTTAATGGAACCTGAAGGAACACTGGACCCAAGGAAGAAATCCCCACAAAGTAGTTCCGGTTTTCCCAGAAGCGAAGGAAGTTTTACACAGTGGTGGAACGACAGAACGAACACCGAGAAGGGGATGCCCTTCGCACCCGACCCTCCGGAGATGCTGTTGTTCACGGACACATCGAAGGAAGGTTGGGGAGCTCACCTACTCGACAAGTCGACAAAAGGAAAATGGTCCCGCGAGGAAGCAGCGCGACACATAAACATTCTGGAGATGATGGCCGTGCTGAGGGCGTGTCAAGAATTCGTTCACCACCTCCGGGGAAAACCGTGGCGTTGATGTGCGACAACGCCACTGTAGTAGCCTATGTAAAGAAGCAAGGGGGTCTAAAGTCAAAGGAGCTATGCGCTCTATCGACGGAACTACTGGAATGGGGTGCAAAGGAAGGCATCAAAATCACAGCAAGGTTCATCCTAGGAAAGAAGAACGTGCTGGCAGACGGCCTCAGCAGAGTAGGCCAGGTGATAGGGTCAGAATGGACTCTACACCCGGGAGTAGCTCGGGCAGTCATCCTGAAGTGGGGCTCTCCGGTAGTAGACCTTTTCGCCACACGTCTGAACGCCTCCAGTCCCAGATCCGTCAGCGGCGTTCGAGGACGCCTTCCAACATCCTTGGGACGACCTGGATGTGTACGCCTTCCCTCCCTTCGGGATGATCAGGCAAGTACTCAACAGAGTGAGGACAACGGCCAACCTACAGATGACTTTGGTAGCGCCTTGGTGGCCGGAGAGAGAGTGGTTCGCAGACCTAAAAGAACTAGCTCTTCTTCCTCCTTGGCCGCTTCCAGACAGGCCAGATCTCATCCGTCAGCCTCACTTCCAGAAGTTTCACGAAAACACTCGATCCCTCCGCCTACACGCGTGGAGGTTATCGAGCGGCTCCTGAAGAAGGATGGATACTCATCTAGGACCGCGATGAGGATGTCAGGTTACCTAAGGCATTCCTCAATTGCAGTTTACCAGGCAAAATGGGCAGTCTTCTCAAAATGGTGCACTTCCCGGGATATCAAACCCTTGAGGGCTTCGATTCATGACATAGCGGACTTCCTGGTGTACCTCAGAGACGATGTGGGCACTTCCATTCCAGCCATAAAAGGGGTATATGCAGCATTAGGTCAGGTCTTCCTCCTAAAAGGCATCGACTTAGGAGCCTCCCAACACATCTCGATGCTCATCAGGAGTTTTGAGCAGTCATGTCCCCCCCTGGAGGTGAGGGTACCGCAGTGGGACCTAACTAGAGTACTCAAAGCCCTGTCAGAACCGCCCTTCGAGCCCCTCAAGGACACCCTGGATAAGGAACTCACCCTCAAAACAGTCTTCTTCTTGGCCTTGGCTTCGGCAAAGAGAGTTAGTGAGTTACACGGACTATCGTACGAAGTCTCACACTCAAAGGGGGGGGGGGGGTGGTGAGAGGCTTCATTTAAGTTCGTCCCTAGTTTTGTGGCCAAAACACAGAACCCGGCTTTTTTGGGATCCTCGATTCGAGGGTTTTTCGATGCCAGCGATCCCTCGGTCAGACAACCCAAAGGAATTGCTCTTATGCCCTGTTAGAGCAGTAAGGAAATACCTGGAAAGGACATCCAAGCTCCGTCCTGAGATCAAGAGTTTATTCGTCTCGACAAGACGTGTGAAGAAACCAGTCTCCAAGAATTAAATCTCCTTCTGGCTACGCCAAGTGATCAAGAGGGCTTACGACGTCTCAGGAACCCCTCTCTCAGGCAAACCAAGGCCTTATGATATTAGAGGTCTTAGCACCTCCCTAGCCTTTGAAAGAAAATGGCCGTGGGCCAAATCCTGAAGGCGGGAACTTGGTCCAGACAGTCCACGTTCACGGAGCACTGCCTGAAAGACTGTTCAAGGAAATCCTTGGACGGGTTCGCCCTTGATCCGGTCATTTCGGCCCTTCAAAAGATCTAAGGTCATGGCCCCGGGGAAGCTGTGGGCAGTAAGACCAAGAGACACATGTTCATCCCTTACCTTTCCCCTTATCATCTTTCCCCTGGCCCTTGATTCCCTGCGTGGAAGTGACTCAGAAGACCTTAGCTACCATGGGATACGTCTTCAGCAAGGAATACATTTCGGAAGTGTTTTGTACAGAGGTAAGCCACTTAGACACTAAGTTAGTTTTTTGGGTAGTTTCCCCTATTTTTGTATGGTTTTTTAGTAGTGGTCATCGGAACCTAGTCTCCTATCTAGGTTCCTTTCCCCTCGTGCTTCCAGCCTTTGGTCTGTAATCTCTGCAGGACACTCCCACCTCCTAAAGTTAAAGTCTCCTAAGAAAGTAGTTCTAGGTAAGTACTCCGTGTTGGAACAAATCACAAATTTTTAAGTAATTTGTATTTTTCCTAACATACTTACCTAGAACTACTTTCGGGTTATGGCCCACCCATCCTTCCCCGAGGGACCTGTAGGGCTGAGGAGAACCTTTCCGATGAAACTTATTGAGGAGCACGACCTGAGCTAGCACGCTATCTGACCCCGGGTCGTCTCAGGGCGCGTATCACTCCGCCTGAGGTTACCCCCATAGAAAAGGGGAATAGGGTAAACTACAAAAAATTCTGGTCGGTTGGGAAGAGTTACCAGTAACTCCTAAGAAAGTAGTTCTAGGTAAGTATGTTAGGAAAAATACAAATTACTTTTTGGGGCTTAGGCCATGTCGTGCTGATGGAAGTTCCTTCATAAGTAGCTTCCTAGGTTATATGTGACTACAGTGATATATCCCAGAGAATTTACCGAAGGTATCCAGAATTCTAAATCCTGGAGCGAGGATCCCTTAAAAATTCACAAAGGGATATCGCGTAAGGACGTATCTTGACACATCTCACAGCTGTTTACACCCCAAATAGCGATTTTCACTTCGAGAGGGAAAAGTGGCAAGAAAATAGGAGAGTCGTTAAAAAGGTAAACACTCGATTCTCCTAATGTACTGTAATAGTTCGCCCAATCGCCCCCGCGAGGCGCCACCTAAGCCATTCTTTTGTTTGTAGCTTCGGTGACCGGTGTTTTTCCCCGAGTTATCTCGCTATTTTGAAAGCTTTTTCATCGTTGTGATGGATTCCCCCGCTTCATCAGCATCTGGAAAGTTAAGTAATATCTTTGAATTGTGTAAATGTAAGCTCTTGCCAGTTTTGCTTGTCGATTGAGATCGTGATTAACGTAACAAGAGCTGTTGCCAGCCGGATGGCGTCATGGATGCGATCGTTCTTTTGTTCATTTGGTTAGCAAGAATGATATTCCCGGCATTATTCGCTTTAATAGCTTTAGCTATTTAGTTTTCTTAGCTAGGGATTTTTATATCATGTCATTGTTGTCGTCGATTGGGCTATTATGATCGAGCCTCACGAGTGCCAGGCTTCCTAGCCTAGGCACCTACACACTTCATGCATGATATAACCTTCCTGGTAAAGTTTTATTGAAGCTCAGGCAATATTTTATACAATTAAGATATCACTGTGTAATTTTCCTCTTCCATATTAGTATATTAGAGTTTCGGTGAACGTTTCTCTATGCTCTTTGGCTTAATAGCCTAAGGGCTTTAGTATACTTGATATATGTCCCCGATTGCTCTTGTATTGTCTTTTAAGGGGAGATTGATATCTCCTATACCTTTTAAGTCAATACTATCTCTGCGAGATTTAAGAGTAATTCCCTTTCCCTCTGATTAGCCTAAGCTATCCTTTGTTAATTTTGCTTTGACCTATGTTCGGGCAAAATTTACTGGGGCGTATCTTTTCTCTCTCCTTTCCTCGAACTGGCATAGCTGATTTTTTGCCAATTCTCGGGTTTGGAGTGGAGGACGGGACATCAGAGTAAGTCTTTGTTAGGCATCTAGCTTCTGGGAAATGACTTCCTAGTTAGCGTAGTTGCTGTTCAGGAGGCTAGTCCTCACTAGGCCACTTTAAGGTTATTGTTTTACAGTTTCCTTTTCCTGGCCTAGCAGACAGTCCTGTTCTAAAGTTTTCTAACTGGAAGATAGGTTTCTTCCTTGGGTGAAATCCTTAGTACAAGATTCTGTTCTCAAAGAGTGTGTCCTATGGGCGTTCTCTTTTACCAAACCCTTTCTGGGGAATTGATTTCCCCTACTTGAGGTTACTTTTGAGATCAGAATCACTCAGGTTAGGTAATCCCTTAGGGTATTACCTTACTTATGGACTTTTACCCCCTACCCCGCTATCTCTTTTGTGTTGGATGAACCTTCACCTTTATGGCCGTGGTCCTACATAGTCCCTATGGGTGTCTGTAGAACTGGCCTGAGTTTCCCTGTTGACTGCCGGCAGGTAACCTTATATCTTTGAGTGTGCCCTTGAGTCCTATCCTTGGACTGCCTTCCATATTTGATGGGATATGGTTGAGTGGAAGCCCAAATTTAATTCCCTCTTCCACTGGCTCACTCTTTCGGGATGCTGGCCGGCATAGCTGATCCTTTGCCGTCCTTTATCCTTACCTTTCTCTCTGACTTTCTTTATGGGCTAGCCGCCAGCAGTTAGTTCTGCCGGCGTCTATATGGATGGTTAGGTCGGCAGTTCGCTGTCTCCTCTTGCCTTGGTCATCGCTGATCGATGTGCCAACGGCAGGTATCTTATGTCCGGCTGCCGGCAACTGTACTGTTGCCGGCAGCCGGCCTGTGCCTTCCATCCAATATATTATAAGATAGTAATTAAGCCCAGTCAGGCCGGCATGTGCCGGCAGGCCCGGCTGGTGCTGGCCTGCCCGGCAGGTGCCGGCTAGCCCGGTGAGTGCCGACCAGGCCAGCAGTGTCGGCGGGGCCGGCGGGGCCGGCAGTGTCGGCAGTCCAACGGTGTCGATGGGGCCAGCAGTATCGGCGTGGCGGCAGTGCCGGCAGTGTCGGCTGGGCCAGCAGGGCCGGCAGTGCCTGCGGGGCCGGCAGTGTCGGCTGGACCGGCAATATTGGCGGCATAATGCCGCCAGCTACTGCAGTGCCCTGGAAAACCAATTTTTTCCAATCTACATATGGTTCTTGGGCAGCCATTTGTGAGACCATCATTTAGGAGAAATGATTCTCTCTTTTATTAATGGTTAAATTCCATTAGATTTATCCACCATATTGTGCATAATGGAAGATGTGTCATGAGGACACTTAATATATCTTGGATAATTTCTTCCAGTAATTAATTCCTAGGAATTGCCTAGTTCAATATGGGAGGAGGTCATAGCAAATGGCTGGACAGGAGGCACATGTAGGTGTCTTTCCTACCTATAGCTTACACTATCCAAGCTAAATATAATGATTAATTTAAGTCGAAATCTGAAGATTTCACAGAAAACTCATTTGTTTTTCTTTCTTTACAGGAAGAGTATCCCGAGTGCGGGAAAAACTTTTGTAGAGTCCGTAGCAAGAGCTTCTACGGACATGAAGTGTGCAGGGCTCACGCTCGCTGTTCTATCACCAAAGGGGTTCTTAAGTACATATTGGGACCTGCAGGTATGTGCCATTTGTGAAAATTTGGTAAAGGAGGCTTTTGATGACCAAAAGACTCTAGAGTCTAGGATGCAGCTAGGGACACGCTGCGTAAATGGGTCAGGGGTTTTCAAAAGAATGCTTCGGGCCCATACCTTCCTAATGCTAGGATGAGGGACTGTCTCTTCCCCAGAGCTCATGATGATGCTATCATTCCCCAGACAAAACCTGAGATCCCCTTGGTTCAACTTCAGGTCCAGCAGACCCAGGAACCTGACGTTGCGGATACATTGGAGGGTATCCATTTGGACGACAACATGTCTGTTTTCTCCGAGGAGACGGAGAAGAATCTCCTCGTGGAAGAGTTGGATCAGGAGGCAGTTGCCCCCCCCTGAAGAGAATGTTGAGAATGCCGAAGTAGCTTCGATTTCTTCAGCTGTAGCGGCCAATCCGGCACCATCAACTTCATCTCAACCACCTTAGCTCGATTCGATCACGAACACTTCATTCCTTGATCTCTATGGTGCAGGACCTACAGAAGAGGTTGTCCGAGAAGGAAGCCACTTTTCGGATGGAGATTGAGCAGTTGGTGTCTTCATGTTTGACCCCGAAGAAGCTGAACGTGAAGGACCTTCCCGTTTTCTCTGACGTTAACCCTTGGAGGTACGCAGAGCATATGTCTATGTCAGCAGGCAAAATTTTCCTCGGAGAAACAGGGCACGGTACTATTATTATTATTATTATTACTAACCAAGCTACAACCCTAGTTGGAAAAGCAAGATGCTATAAGCCCAGGGGCTCCAACAGGGAAAAATAGCTCAGTGAGGAAAGGAAATAAGGAAATAAATAAATGAAGAGAACAAATTAATAATAAATCATTCTAAAATAAAAAACAACGTCAAAACAGACATGTCATATAATAAACTATCAACAACATCAAAAACAAATATGTCATAAATAAACTATAAAAAGTCTATGTCTGCCTGGTCAACAAAAAAGCATTTGCTCCAACTTTGAACTTTTGAAGTTCTACTGATTCAACCACCCGATTAGGAAGATCATTCCACAACTTGGTCACAGCTGGAATAAAACTTCTAGAGTACTGCGTAGTATTGAGCCTCGTGATGGAGAAGGCCTGGCTATTAGAATTAACTGCCTGCCTAGTATTACGAACAGGATAGAATTGTCCCGGGAGATCTGAATGTAAAGGATGGTCAGAGTTGTGAAAAATCTTATGCAACATACATAATGAACTAATTGAACGACGGTGCCAGAGATTAATATCTAGATCAGGAATAAGAAATTTAATAGACCGTAAGTTTCTGTCCAACAAATTAAGATGAGAATCAGCAGCTGAAGACCAGACAGGAGAACAATACTCAAAACAAGGTAGAATGAAAGAATTAAAACACTTCTTCAGAATAGATTGATCACCGAAAATCTTGAAAGACTTTCTCAATAAGCCTATTTTTTGTGAAATTGAAGAAGACACAGACCTTATATGTTTCTCAAAAGTAAATTTACTGTCGAGAATCACTCCTAAAATTTTAAAAGAGTCATACATATTTAAAGAAACATTATCAATACTGAGATCCGGATGTTGAGGAACCACCGTCCTTGACCTACTTACAATCATACTTTGAGTTTTGTTAGGATTCAACTTCATACCCCATAATTTGCACCATGCACTAATTCTAGCTAAATCTCTATTAAGGGATTCACTAACCCTAGATCTACATTCAGGGGATGGAATTGATGCAAAGAGAGTAGCATCATCTGCATATGCAACAAGCTTGTTTTCTAGGCCAAACCACATGTCATGTGTATATAGTATGAAAAGTAATGGGCCAAGAACACTACCCTGTGGAACACCAGATATCACATTCCTATAATCACTATGGTGCCCATCAACAACAACTCTTTGAGATCTGTTACTTAAAAAATCAATAATAATGCTAAGAAACGACCCACCCACTCCCAACTGTTTCAGTTTGAAAACAAGGGCCTCATGATTAACACGGTCAAAGGCAGCACTAAAATCAAGGCCAATCATACGAACTTCCCGACCACAATCAAGGGATTTCTGTACAGCATTGGAGATTGTAAGAAGGGCATCACATGCTCCAAGGCCTTTACGAAAACCAAATTGCAAACTAGGGAGTAGATGATTACCTTCAGCAAACCTATTAAGACGTTTTGCCAGAAGACGTTCAAAAACTTTAGATAATATGGGAGTTATGGAAATTGGGCGGTAATCAGTGGGACTTGAGCTACCACAAACACATTTACATAGAGGAGTAACATTACCAATTCTCCAACTAGTGCTAAAAGCTCCTCTTCTTGCTAACTTGCGCAAAATAACAGATAACTTTGGAGATAAGAAATCTGCTGTCTTTATAAAAAACAAAGGAAAAATACCATTTGGGTCTACACCTCCATAAGCATCAAGGTCCATCAACAGAGCTTTAATCTCACGAGATCGAAAAACTGAACTAGTTAGTTTAGCCTCAGGAAAACAGGAATGAGGAAGTTCAAGTTTTTCATTACTCTGTTTACTGTCAAAAACATCAGCCAAAAGGGTTGCCTTTTCCTTTGGACAGTGAGTGACTGAGCCATCTGGTTTAAGTAAAGGAGGAACTGTTGCATCTACACCAAAGAGTGCAGATTTAAGGGTAGACCACCATTTATGTTCCTGAGTTGTACCAGAAAGTGTTTCTTTTATGGTTAAATTGTACTCCTTTTCGGTTGAGGCATAAACTCTCTGAGCAAAAGCTCGAAGCTGAGTATAGTTGTTCCAGGTCAAATCTGATCTGTTACCCTTCCAAAGTTGATAGGCCTCCTGCTTCTCCAAAAAAGCACGTCTACAATCATTATTGAACCACGGTTTGTCCTTCACTCGGTACCTTAGCACACGAGAAGGGATACGCCTATCAATTATGTTGACTAGATTCTCATTCAAAGGGACAACAGGATCTACACTATTATATAATTGTGACCAATTCAAGCACAAAAGATCATGTAAAATCCCATTCCAGTCTGCTTGGGATTTCATATAAATTTTACAAGAATATGATATATTAGGGACAGGCTGCTCAGTCTTCACTAATAATGAAATCAAGGCATGATCAGATGTCCCGACTGGAGAACCAACCTTACCAGTTATAACGCCAGGGGAGTCAGTGTATACAAGGTCCAAGCAATTACCAGACCTGTGAGTAGCTTCATTTATGATTTGCTCACAGCCTGATTCAGAGGCAAAGTCTAAAGCTCTTAAGCCATGGCGATCGGTAGGAGAGATAGAACTTAACCACTCCCTATGGTGAGCATTAAAATCACCAACAAAGACAAAAGAAGCCTTTCTATCATCTTCTTGTATCTTAGCCATAATGGTAAGAAGACAATCGAAGATAGAATCATCCATGTCTGGATTCCGGTAGATCGAACATGAATAAAAGTTGTTATGCCTGCCACAAACTAGTGGAGGAAATCGAGTTCTGGCCCAGCAGAGGGGCCTATCCGGACTGTTACGTCCGCCTTAGAAATGAACCGGCGTCTAAAGAAGAGACGGAGCCCAAGGAGACAATTTTCCTTGAACTTGCTAAGGCACAAGCCTGTTTTTCCAGAACTTTGAAAGAGAGGGCTTTCACTAGTTCGAAGGTGCCGGCTCTTAGAAAAAAATACCCATCGTTTGTTGCTGACCCCCAACGCGCTTTTCCCTTTATGGACAAAGGGTTTAAAGCAGCTCTGAAGGTCGTGGAGGCAGGAAAGCCTTTGCCCCACATTAGAAGAAAGCAAGCCTTTCTCCCTTGCTTTCCCATCAGACAACAAGGACTGGAAGGATGTTCACGTCACCCTCACAGTCGGGAAGCTGGAGGCCGATATCGCTGGACGTCAGTTCAATGAAGACCTCCCAAAGCTGACAGATTTTCTCTTAAAGAGAGAACACGAGACTAAGGAACGCCTGGCTGCTTCCATGTCTCTCCAAACAGGGCTAGAGACGATGGCTAGTATCCCTGAGACCCCGGATATGTACATGGTCTTCGCCAAGGCTCACTTGGCACGGTAACAAAGGACCTGTACAACTTCATCAAGGCCAGAAGGGCCTGTAGGGAGTTCGTGTTTGCTTCCGCTTCCGTTAAACACGAACCTAGGAAGCTGATAGCTTCTAACATCTGGGGAAAAGACCTCTTCCCGAGTGAAGTGGTCAAGGAGGTTGTAGAAAAAGCCGCCTCGGAGAATAGAAATCTCCTTTCTAAATGGGGCTTGTCTTCAAAACGGAAATCTTCAGCTGAAGAGGGTCCCCAGCCGATGAACAAGTCTAAACGACCTCGCTTGTCCTCTCGACCAAAGCAGCAACAGCTTCCCATGGCCACGGTGCCCCAGACGGTAGCACAACCCACCACCACCTTTCAACTGGTGCCCCAAACTCTGGCTTCTCAGTCGCCAGTGTTCACCCCAGTTTACGAAAGGCAGGCTACTACTTTCAAGCCAAAGTCTCGAGGTTCCTTTCGGGGTTCCTCGAGGTGCTCCTTCAGAGGCAGGGGCAACAGAGGTGGTCGTGGCCAAGGAGGTAAATCCTCCGGTCACCACTCTAAGTGAGATGCTGCCGGTAGGAGGGAGACTTCTCCATTTTCAGGATCGGTGGACCTTCGATCCTTGGGCCCACAGCCTGATCAAGAAAGGACTGGGCTGGGGTTGGAACTCAACCCCACCAAGCTTTCCTCAATTCTTCCAACCATCAACCCCAGCTCTGGAAGAATATTTTCAAGAACTATTAGACAAGAGAGTCATAAGGAAAGCAAAGTCCATCATATACCAAGGAAGGCTATTCTGTGTTCCGAAGAAAGATTCGGAAAAGCTCAGAGTCATTCTGGATTTATCACCACTCAACAAGTTCATTGTGAACTACAAGTTCAGAATGCTGACGCTTCAGCACATAAGGACCCTTCTGCCCAAACGGGCATACACAGTCTCCATAGACATGACGGATGCTTACTGGCATGTGCCGATCAACCGTCAGGTTTCCCCCTACCTAGGGTTCAAGCTCCAGAAAAGAAAATACATTTTCAGAGCCATGCCCTTCGGTCTGAACATTGCTCCAAGAATATTCACAAAGCTTGCGAACGCAGTCATTCGACAACTACGCCTCATGGGTGTCCAGGTGATGGCCTACCTGGACGATTGGCTGGTGTGGGCAGCATCCAAAGAAGAATGCATGCAAGCCTCCAGAAAAGGGATTCAATTCCTAGAAAACCTAGGGTTCAAGATCAACCTGAAAAAGTCTCAGCTTTCTCCGGCTCAAAAGTTCCAGTGGCTGGGAGTTCACTGGGACCTACAGTCACATTGCCTCTCTTTGCCCACAGCAAAGAGGAAGGAGATAGCAAGGTCGGTCAAAAGTCTTCTTCAATCTCGAAGAATATCAAGAAGACAACAGGAGAGAGTGTTGGGGTCTCTCTAGTTTGCCTCTTTGATGGACCCACTTTTGAGAGGGCAGTTAAAAGATGCATCAGGAGTCTGGAGAAAATACGCTTACAACGATCGAAGAGATCTGCGAAGACCATTCCCAAATCGTCTGCGATCCATTCTCAAGCCATGGTCGGAAGCAAAGAACCAAAGAAGAAAGGTACCCTTGCAACCACCTCCACCAGCAGTCACCGTTCACACGGATGCCTCGAAGGAAGGTTGGGGAGGTCACACTCATCGTCGGAAGGTGCAGGGAACCTGGTCTCCACTCTTCAAGTCCTTCCACATAAACTTCCTGGAAGCCATGGCAGTTTTTCTATCTCTGAAGAAACTGAGACTTCGCTGCTCAATCCACATCCGCCTGGTTTTAGACAGCGAAGTGATAATGAGATGCATAAATCGACAGGGCTCAAGATCGCCTCAATTAAATCAAGTGAAGTTGGCCATCTTTCATCTATCCAAGAGGATGAAGTGGCACTTGACAGCAGTCCACCTCCAAGGATTCCGCAATGTGACAGCGGATGCTCTATCCAGGATCAATCCGATAGAGTCCAAATGTTCCCTAGACGCAGGATCATTCTCCTTCATATTGAACAAAGTCCCAGGACTGCAAGTAGATCTCTTTGCAACGAGCAACAACAAGAAACTATCTTGGTATGTTGCCCCGTACGAGGATCCTCTAGCGAAAGCAACGGACGCGATGTCCGTGGATTGGAACAGATGGTCTAGGATTTACCTGTTCTCACCAACCAACATGTTGTTGAAAGCCCTCGACAAATTGAGATCCTTTCGGGGGAGGGCAGCAATAGTGGCCCACAAGTGGCCAGGCACCGTCTGGTTCCCTCTGATAACAGAACTACGCCTGAAGCTGATCCCGTTGCCGGAACCAGTTCTAACTCAGCAAGTGCAGAAATTGACTGTCTACGCTTCATCAGAGAAAACCCAGAACCTTCATCTTATGATTTTCTCACCATAGCGTTTAAGAAAAGGTTCAGGATTTCTGCATACAGTATTAACTTCTTAAAAGAATATAAGTCAAAGTCTACAAGAAGACAATACGAGTCTTCCTGGAAGAAATGGGTAGCCTTTGTTAAGGCGAAGAAACCGCAAGAGATTTCTACGGACTTCTGTTTGTCCTTCTTCATCCATCTTCACGGACAAGGATTGGCAGCTAATACAATTACTACTTGTAAATCTGCATTGGCTAGGCCGATTCTATACACCTTCCAGGTGGACTTTTCTGATGAAATCTTCAACAAGATTCCAAAAGCCTGCGCCAAACTTCGACCTGCAGCTCCTCCAAAGCCCATTTCATGGTCTTTGGATAAGGTTCTTCATCTGGCTTCAACTTTGAACAATGAAGATTGCTCGCTGAAAGACTTGACTCAGAAGGTGATATTTCTTTTTGCACTAGCCTCAGGAGCCAGAGTTAGTGAAATAGTGGCCCTCTCGAGGGATGATGGCCACATTTAGTTTACAACGAACGGAGATTTAAATCTCTTTCCGGATCCGTCATTTCTCGCCAAGAATGAGCTGCCCACTAAGATATGGGGTCCCTGGAGAATCTGCCCTCTGAAGGAAGAAGCATCCCTTTGCCCATTGGAATGCCTAAAGGTCTATCTTCGTATAACTTCAGACTTTAAGGGAGGTCAGCTTTTCAGGGGAGAGACTTCTGGTTTGACGTTATCCTTGAAACAGATAAGGGCGAAAATCACCTACTTTATTCGCAGAGCGGATCCTGACAGTACACCCGCAGGTCACGAGACGAGAAAAGTTGCCTCGTCTCTAAACTTCTTTCAGACTATGTCGTTTGAAAACCTTCGTGCCTATACTGGATGGAAGTCTTCCAGGGTATTCTTTAAGCACTACGCGAAGCAATTACAGGAAATCAAGTTTCATGTGGTAGCTGCAGGTAGTGTAATAAAACCTGCTGCTTGATTACTGCGAAGGACAGTGCACTAATAGGGACTTTTAGTGAAGGGTGTACATGATAGACTTAGATATATCATGATAAGTTTTGTGTTGTTAGAGACACTATGAACTGTTTTATCTAACTAGGTGACCTCAAGCATAATAATTTGACACAAGTGCCAGCATTTTATATGCTAGTGTTCCTGGTAATAAACATTATGCAGTGAAATACATTATTTCTTTGAGTGGCTTTTGTTTCTCTTTCAGATGAAACTTATTTATTTTTGTTATTACTGTTATGCTTTTTTATGCAATATGTTTAGCATAAATATATTAATTCCAATCATGATTTCTGTGTTTCTTTTAAATAAACATTAGAAGGAATCTTTGCGTCTCTTTCGCCTCAAGATTTTATAGATCATGTATATCAGAGCATCTTTGATCCTCTTAGGACTTTGTAAGACTAATGTCTTCTCTTTTGCAAACAGGTAAGTTTGGTTGTACCATATCTATTTTACTGTTTTATGATCCCTACGTGAACATAAACCTATCTGTCTAGATCTGGACCTGGGAGGTACAGTATTCTATTCATTGCCTATTAGTACAAACTATGCTTTACGTATATAAGGACACAATATACTTCTGCTTGCTAATTGTTCTTTGAACTCACAATTTTCAGGTTTTTTCCTAGAGTCTATATAGACTTTAACCTGTAGGGGGCAGGAAGAGCTGGCATTTGGTATGCTCAGTTGATTGGTGTATTATGGTAACATCAAGTGTCTTTGGTCTTGGCGACCAGATAGGAAATAGTTAATTCGAGATAACGGCACTATTATAAATCCACAGATACATTAATGCTCTGGTAAACTTCCATCAGCACGACATGGCCTAAGCCCAAAAAACGGATTTTGAGCGAAGTGAAAAATATATTTTTGGGTGAAAGAGCCATGTCGTCCTGATTGACCCACCCTCCTTTAGTAAAAGGATATGAATCCCTCCCTTTGGTAATCTATCTGCAACACCTACGAAGCTACAAAGAATGGCTTAGGTGGCGCCTCGCGGTGGCGATTGGGCGAACTATTACAGTACATTAGGAGAATCGAGTGTTTACCTTTTTAACGACTCTCCTATTTTCTTGCCACTTTTCCCTCTCAAAGTGAAAATCACTGTTTGGGGTGTAAATAGCTGTGAGATGTGTCAAGATACGTCCTTACGCGATATCCCTTTGTGAATTTTCAAGGGATACTCGCTCCAGGAGTTAGAATTCTGGATACCTTCGGTAAATTCTCTGGGATATATCACTGTAGTCACATATAACCTAGGAAGCTACTTATGAAGGAACTTCCATCAGGACGACATGGCTCTTTCACCCAAAAATAGATTTTTCACTTCGCTCAAAATCCGTTAAAAATTTGTGATTTTCATCCATTTCCTATTTCTCAACACACAGGAGTGAGCTCAGGATTCTTAACATTCTTTCTTTCTCAAACTTTTCAAGGAAGAACGTGTGAATTGGAGCTCTCGTCTTGCAGAAAGTGAAGGTGGCAGACAGGCAGCCAAGTCAGCTTGGAAGAGGGCTAGCAGAGAAATTAAGCACTTACGAAGTCTAATATCAAGCAAAGATGATACTATAACTTCATTAATTGCTGACTATAGGTAAGTTCAATTTTTTTCTTTTTATAAACTTTTGTTACTGAATGCTAAAGGATATGCTGTATTAATGGTGCTTTCATTCTCTTCTTTGAAAGTTATACATGTGTTTTTAAGATTCTTATTGAATTCTGATATAAATGGAAGGAACATGATGAAATTAATTTTTATACTGTGCTGAAATGTATATCGTCAGTCATACAGTTTGTGAAAATTTCATATATACAGTACTGTATTTACATTATTCTCAGAACTGCATTACATAGACCAATTGATACAGTATACTCTACTACAGTATGCTTTTAATTTTGAAATTACTCAAGTACAGTTTTTAATGGAGTCTTGGATGTAAAATTGTACAATTAAATAGTTAGTGAAAATAAGCAGATAAGGTAATGAAACTAAGCAGATAAACTACAACTGCATTCTTTGAAATTTTGAATAAATTTTCTTTGTGAAAAAAATCTCATTATAGTGAACAACCATACATCAGGTGTATATAAAACTTTCTGATAATAGTAGCTAACTATTGATATCACTGTACATTAGTTCTATAAATCTCCCTTGATGTTCCTATTGATTCTTCTCCAAAAGCTCGGTTTATCAATACTTATCCCCTAAATGTATAGAAAAATTTCCCATTCTCTTTTTTAAGATACAAAATTCCCAGTAAAATAATGAAAAATTCTAGTGGTTAATGGTAAGTAGCATGCTAAGTTTTTTGTTCATTAGTGTTTTTGTTGCTGTGATTTCATCAAGACGTATCTCCCTATAGATTGTGATAAGTGTTTACTGGATTTGCTTACATTTTTGAACTGGAGAATCACTTTTTTTTTTTTTTTTAAGTATTGTGAGGAATACGATGTCTCATGGTTCCTCTCATGGAAAATGTGTTACCTAACCTAGTTATAGAATATAATGCCTGTTTTTAGCCCATCTAATAAAAGAAAACTTCCAAATGCGTGGTTTACAAGCTTATTTATTTATGGTTGTTTGTGGGTAATAATATAGGAAGTGTACTTTAAATACTTTCCTTTGCAGTTAATTCTAGTGTGTTAGAAGGCTTTCTTTGATCAGAAAAGGCTAGGGTTGTTGTTCTTAGAGGGAATATTGACAGTACTGCACTCCTAGCTTTGTCTTTACTGCAGCTTAACTAGTATAGTTTTTGTTATTTTCGGAATTTAATGCTGTCAACTCCTTTTGGGGTAACTCAGACATCCACTTCGTTCTTGATTCAGAGTAATATTTAAAGCCTAACTCTTCCTGTTTTCAAGCCTTAATTTAAATCCTCAAGTGGTAACTAGTGATTCAAATACACCATTTAATAATAGTTCTGGTGATACATCAGTATCTTCCAGGTTCGAGATCCTCTCACAGAGCCTTGAATTCTTCATTTACTTTTGCTCTTCTGCAGCTTAACTATCACACCCAATGCTTTCTAACCTCTCTTTTAGACACCTAGATTTTGTGAGGCTGAAGACCGAGTTGGTAGCATGAATCCTTATATAGTATCTTTTCTTTGGTTAAAGCAAGTGCCTCTAAACCTCTGCTAATCCATTGTGTGCCAAAATATTAGTCTAAATATTTTAATCCTGCACTTGTGAAATTAGTGCTCTTTACTTCTAGCTCTTTACTTCTATTACTCTATTGCTTTGTGGTTGGAGTGACAAATCTTATGATTTCCTTGGACTAATGGTGCTCAGTATAAGTATTCAATAAATCAGTTTGATTGTATCATGTTTGAATGGCACTGTGAGCTGTTTTCTTGAAAGTTCAGCCGCAAGCATGTTTCATCCTTTTCTCCTTTAGGGTAAATGTAGGGTTTAGTACCTAGCTCACTGGAAGGAGTGTCAGTATCCCAGGCACATCAGTTAGCGTATGTAGTAGGTAGTCATTCAGAAAACAGTTTAGTATTAAAGTAAATTGTTAAAAAGAGGATTTTAAATACTGTAAGTCTCTGAGGTAACCAATTCAAAAAAGGCAAAAAAGGTTTAGAGGCCACCCATGAATGGCAGAGCCAAGGGACAGTGACATGGCCGTAGTAAGCAGGATAACGCCCTAGAGACTGACCATATTTATATGATCAGTGCCCAAGCCCCCTCTCCACCCAAACTAGGACCAGGGAGAGCCAGGCAATGGCTGTTGATGACTCAGTAGATAAACCTGTACACTCCCCCAAATTCCCCATACTTGGCTCACAAGGATGGGGAGGTTGCATCGACCAAAGGAACTAATGAGTTTGGGTGGGAATCGAACCCCAGTGTGGCGATCACCAGGCAAGGATGTTACCAACAGGCCACCACAACCCTAAATAAAGCCAAGTAAACTACTAAAGGTACAGTTAATTTTGATGAAGATATATAGATTAACCCAAATGCAGAGTAAGGTTGGTATACTGTACTATATTAAGTTCATTGCATAAGACTTTTACCCTACTAGACGGATCATTGCTAATCTTGTTACCCATCAACAAGTCAACAAGGAACTTGTAGATTATTTTAACAAAAAACTTTGAGGTTATTTTAATCCTTTTGCCATATATTATGTTAAAAGATATATTTGATTACTTTGAAAGTTTCAACTTTAAGTGGGCCGGCCGTCAAATGCCGTTTTTTAAGGACAGGACTTTGATTCATACCACTTAATAGGGTGACTTAGGACATCTTCAAACTGTATAGAATTTTTACCTCAGACCTTCGGTTTTGCGATGCCAGGGCGATTTATACTGATAATGAGTGTTTTTCATATTCTATCTCCTCTCTTGATACTTAATATTAAGACCTGGGATTACTACCCTATATAGACCTGATGTAGTCTTCCAATCAAAGAGAGAGTTTTTCTCTAAAAGTAATTTTTTTGCTAGATATTAAAATTTTTTCATTATGGTGGAAAAATAAACCCTATAAATCAGAGAAAAGAAAGTAAGAAAATAAATGTGAAAAAAAATGGAAAAAATGGTTCTAACTGATTGTTTTATATGTCTTTCTAAGTTACATACCAATTCCAATGGTATATCTTTAAAACTAAGGGAGCAGATAGGATTTGAAGGTCAATAAGTATAGTTTTGAGATATGGGCGTTCAAAGTTTTTATTTATAATTTTACAAAGACAATATTAATAAATCATGATTATTATGAATTTTCTGTTCCTTTTTGGATATTGATAAACCAAAACAATGTTATTTATCATAATTTAATCATAAATGAAGATCCCTAGTTTTTTATATATTTTGAAGGCTATCTCATGTTGAATTATAACATAATCTGTTAGCAGTATAAAAATGCTAATATACAAATTAAACATGCAATTACAGGTTAGAAAAATATATCAAAGAGCGCATTCCAGTTTTGAGTTTTTTTTCAGCTGGTTTCTTATAGCCTTGGTTGTGATACAAGAAAACCTTTGCTTAAATTTCCCATTTGCATCGATCTTTATATCCTGTACCATTTTGCTCGTTTATTACATGTTACTGGGTTATTCCATATCCTTATTCAAAGTCTTTTGGATGTTCCGCTTTTGGGTTCTCCTGGTGGTTGTTTCTACCTTTTAGTTGGCTGGCAAACTGTTTCTGGGTTTTTCAAAGAGTTTTTTCTGCTGATATCCTTTATTCTTGTTTACATATTATTATTATTATTATTATTATTATTATTATTATTATTTTATTATTATTATTTTATTATTATTATTATTATTATTATTATTATTATTATTATTATTATTATTATTATTATTACTAGCTAAGCTACAACCCAAGTTGGAAAAGCAGGATGCTATAAGCCCAAGGGCTGCAACATAGAAATGTAGCCCATTGAGGAAAGGAAATAGATAAACTATATGAGAAGTATTGAATAATTAAACTGAAATATTCCAAGATCAGTAACAACATTAAAACAAATTTTTCATATATAAACTATATAAAGAGACTTATGTCAGCCTGTTTAACATATACTCAACTGATGTTAATATACTTGCCCACCCTCCTCCCCCGCTAACTTGTCATGTCAAGGAATTGGGGATACTTTCCACTTCACGTGAAGAACAGGAAAGTGTTATCGTGCGTGCTACTTACCATTAACCTCTAGATTGTTTCATAACTTTATTGAGGATTGTATCTTTTGAAATGAAAGAAAATGGAAAATGTATGGATAAAATTTGGGGGTAAATGTTTATAAAATGAGGTTCTGAAGAAAAAGCAATATAAATATCAGGTGAATATAAAAAGAAAAAAATATCATCAAAATTCTGTTTTTTTTTTTTCTATGCTGGAAATGTAATTTTGGGTTTGTGACTTTATATCTCATTGTACCGTACAGTATGAATATCTTTCTCACCTATAAGTGAGTATATTCATGGTTACTGTTAAAGTCTAGATTACCATAATGATAATTACCAAGATCTCAGGAATTAACTTTAATGGACAAGGAGAGGAGCTTGTATTTGTAATCATTCACTGCTACTTATATAACTGTTGTAAAGAAATTATATCCGTAATCCTTCTTGTCTTTGATATGAATTTATTTTTCTTCTTTTTTTTTGTCTTTAAGTTTTATCATTTTGTCTGGGGTCACTGTATCCTATCAGGCTTTTTAGACAAGTTAATTGATTCGAAATTTTCCTTGAAAAAGTATAAGGAGTATGTTTGCAACCTTCCTTCTATGAGTAGTGTTGAAAACACCCCTTGAAACTTTTACGGGTAATAGGTAGTACTACAAGTTTCCCGCAAAGAGGGATTTTTTAAACTATCCCAAGATAAAGTTTTAGTTAAAGTATTCTTTGAAAAGGGGAGGCTTTAGAGTTGAATGTATATCTTGAAAAAATCTCCCTTAAATGAAGGTCCTCATTTTTTGTATTCATTCACTGCTTCCTATTAATCTTCTTCACCTTTTTTCCATCTTGAGTATATCACTCTCCTTGTCCTTTCTCCCGTATGCAATTTACTGTTATCTTTCTATTTGAACTTTGGCCCTCCCTTTCTCCTCCTTCCATCCACTTTTATTTTTATAACCCTTTTACAAACATGGTCCTTTTCTCTTTGCATAACATGACCAAACCACTTGAGTTTTCTTTGCTTAACATTTTTCAAACTTCCACTACTTTGACTGTTTCTTTAATCAAATCATTGCTGATCCTATCTCTTCTAATGACTCTGTACATCTATCTCAACATCTTCAATTTTGTAATTTACATTTTTCATTCTTGAGCCTTCTTTATCGCCCATGATTAGGCCTAGTAAACCATTGGTGCTCTAACTACACTTTTATAGACTTTTCATTTAACCTTCACATTTGTCCCCTTGTTTCACAAGATTCCTAATAGCCTCCAATCCATCCAAGGAAATTTAATTCGTGATTAATTTCTGAGTCTGTATTTCCATATCTTATTACATTTAATTCAAGGTATTTAAAGAAACCAACACTTGATCTCATCACCACCCAACCTCACTGAACCCTGTCTTCTTTATTTCTTCCTGCATAGATATTGTCATTTTCATGCTAATCTGCAGGCTTCTAACTTTGAGTGTGTGTCCCCATTTTATTAGCTTCAACTCAACTCTTTTCTCTTGTCAGTTATCTTAAAACAATGTCATCAGCAAACAGAAACACTCCAAGGGACTTCCTATCTTACATCTAATGCTGTGACATTTATCACAGGGTCAAAGATTTTGGAGCTAAGAGTTGATATTTAGTTTAAACCAAACATTACCTCAAACTTTTCTGTAGTTCCAACAGACCTTACTTTTGTGGTTGCCTCTGTGTGCATATACAGTGCAATGCGAACATATATTTTAGAAATGCCCTTCTCTCTCATAAATCTCCATACTTCCAGGTTTGGTACCCAGTCATTCAGTATGGTTTTCCAAATCAATGAGTATATGAGTTTTCTCTAAAGTGTATTTCATCATTCTCTGTCTAGAGGCAAAATTTGCATCGACTGTACCTTTTCCTGCTATGAACCAAATTGATCTTCACTTATTGTAGTTTCCCTTCTTGTTATTTCTTCTAAATTGTGTTTTCATAGATCTTCATTGTGTGAAATATTAGTTTTATCATTTGGTAATTAAAGCTATCTTGTATATTACTCATTTCTTTATACATTAGGACCAGTTAGTTGTTCCACCAGATGTCCGATAGGTGATAGATCTTACACATCAGGTCACACAATATATCAAATAAGTACAGAACAGCATTGTTACTCTTCTAAGAAATATTGAGATAAAATATTCTGTTGTAAAAATATTTTACTTTAGTTTATAAGTTTGTATAGATGGTTTTAGCTTTTAATCAGTTCTGTTTTATTTTTTCCACTGAACTGTACTACCTTTTTATATTCACTTTACTGTAGTAATTTTTCCTTATTTGAGGAAAAAACTTTTGGGGGAGTATCATGAGACTAGATGTATGATGGTGATCTTGTGAAATTAATTTAGAACAAGAATAATGTGCTTTACCATTGCCAAAGATTTGTTGATAATGTACATTGTTTGATTACAGGCTTCTTGGACTTGATGCAAGTGAGGCTAAACACCACAAGTTAAGACAGTATTTATCCAAAGCAAATCTGAAAGACCCAATTTGATATACTCTACAGAAAAGTCGGGGTATTAATTTGATATCTTAAGGAATTCATATGTGTGTTTGATAATGCACCAATTATTGCTTGTTTTATAACATGCTTTGAAAAGCTTACCAAAGAAGTTCAGAATTATTTTTTTGCTTTTTTAAATTTTGTTGTGGTGACAGGATTAGAAGTGTGTGGCCGGTCTATAAGTCAGTTGTTGAACTAGTATCACCTCTTTCATAAACTATGATTCACTTTAGAATTTGCACCTTTCTGTTGTTAAGAAATTAAGAGCAAAAGTTATTTTGCCAAACCCTAAGGAAATTTATTAATTTCTATTAGTTTGATCCTGCTGTGATTAAAATAAAGCAATAAACCAAGTGAGAATAAAACAGAATAATTGAAGTCACTTACTGTAGGATTTACTTATGGCCTCTTACTGAAAATAAAACTAAAATCTACTGTATTTTCTAAATTATCGTCAGATTTTGGTCGCAGTCATTTACATGAAGATATGCTTTAAAACCCAAGAGAGTGATGTTTGTTTGATTAATAAAGCCTTCTCGTAGATTACTTCAATGTCTTGCCTTTACCATATTCAGATACTTTGAAAAGGTGAACTATGTTTTGTGGAAGTGCAGACAGTAATGAAAAAAGTAGAGTGCAAGCAAAAAGGACTTGTGAGTGAACTTAAGTGCTTCTTTATGATGGAGGTACTGTATACCGTACTTTATTTAGCTGAGGTAATTGTTTTTAAGGAAATAATCCAGACTAATAGAACCATGATTTTGCCGTAGGAAACCTGCTCGAGTGAATAAAGAAGAAAGTGTTATTAAAACCAACTGACAATCTCATTTCACTGTGGATGCCATTATTTATGAAATAGAAATTGTAAGTCTATTTTAGTTCCAGATTTTTTATCAGTGCTTACTAGGCAGAACTTTTCAAAAAGGACTAATGAATTACTTGAATAATGGTTCCATTGAAGGCTTGTTCGTATGGTCAACCTGGTACTTGCAACTTCAGTTGGATAAGAAGAGGGCAGTGTTTCTTTATTAAGGGCCATTTAATTAGTTATTTCCAAGTTAAATAGATGCCGATTTACTGGTATACATAAAAACTATTGTTTATTTTTGTTTGGTCTCAAACTGCAAGTTGACATGGGAATTTAACTACAATAGTCATACTATTGATATTGTGTGTGATATATCATTCATATAGTAAGAAAATGTGTTTGTCAATCCTAACTGGTGAAATAGTTGATAAAGAAACAGTAACACAATTTGTTTTAACATTAAAAGTAATTAACTTTTTATGAAATAATTTATTTGTGAAATATCATTATGAAAATATTTCATGATTATAAGAGGAGTAACTGTAACACAGTACTTGAATTTGAATGGTGTCAATAGAAAATTAAACTTCGAAACCAGCCTAGCAACAAATGGATGAAGAGTCGGTCTTCAGCTTCCTTTCCAATCTAGTCTTTCACTTTCCTGCCATCGGTAGCCATAGTGTATTTTCGCCAAGTCAGACTTGGTGTGTAGAATTTTTATTCTAATGTATATATGATAATTACCTTTATCCGGAGTTCCTGGTACAATACTGTTGATTTTTTAAAGCTTGCATTTAGCATAGTAGTACAGTAGTACAGTATTGTATCAAGAAGTCTCTCCTAAGGTCAATTTGAAGTTATTATGTAGCATCATTTGTTGATTATTGTCCCTCATAGTAAGGGGCAATAAGTAAATGTTGCAAGTTTTCCCTAAGTAAATTTAGCGGCTTTTTCATTAGTAGATATATTTTTTATACAGTATTATGTATGTAACCAGTGTTACTTAGAGAATTTTTAAATCACTTATTTACTGTTTTATAAAATGCTGGTAGTAATTTTGATATACAGTATATTACTGTCGCTGAATTCATGGGAGTTATAAGATTAAAACATATGAACATTTTGAAAAATAGTATTTCTCATACTGTATTTCCACAACTCTCATACTCTCTCCTTGTCTTCTCTTGCATGAAGAATTGAAGAGGTAAAGCAAAATAACACTACCATTTAAGAGTTGGAAATAACTTAGAATTTAAATGAATCTTTTCAAGAATATTGTATTCAAGCAGTCCCATTCAAATTTATTTTTATCAATTATTCATAGATTTTGTGAAGGCTTTATAGGAATATAGGGTGTGTTAGCAGCTGTGAGTACTAAAGAAATTTTACTTTATGGTACTGCATTTTATTTTTATGAACCTCCCTTGATGTTAATATTGCTCTTGTCTCAGTAGGATTGGTAGGTTGACGCTACCAATTAAAAGGAAATTTCCCATTTTCTTTCCTTCCAATATACCAATACAGGTACAGTCAAATGCAAATGTCCTGTCATCTCCGGTCCCCCACTGTCACCCCCAATTCTATAGATTCCAGAACTTCAGGTTTGGAAGAGTTTGGTAGTTAGGAGGGAGGACAATGGGCAGGAGGGGGCTGACGGGCAGGGGGAGGACGCTAGGAAGGGGCAGGACGACGGGTGGGGGAAGTACTACTTGTTAGAGCTGTAAGGTGTGTAATGGCAGAGGAAGCACAAAACATGATGTAAGAACGTAAATTCAATATAATATCACACGATCTGATCCTAGTTTTATGATTATAATGATTCTAACTTATATTTGCTGTGTTATTTACTAGACCATTCTTGCGAACAACTTATTGACAAAAACGATCGATGATTAATTTGGCAATTAATATGTCTTGACTGAAAAATCTTTTGTAAACAGAACCTAGGAGTCCTCTCTCTCTCTCTCTCTCTCTCTCTCTCTTCCTATATATATATATATATATATATATATATATATATATATAAATATATATATATATATATATATATATATATATATATATATATATATATATATATATATATATATATTTATATATATATATATATAAATATATAATATATATATATATATATATATATATATATATATATATATATATATATATATATATATATATATATATATACTGTATATATGTGTTTGTGTGTGTCGAAATGGTGTGATTCTAAAGGCGAGGAAGGAGGCATTTTGTTTGAAAGTAATTCACCGTTAATTAATCAGCATCATAAAATTTTCGGCAATGATTTCAAATTATAACTACGGTTTATAGACCCACTTGTTATTCAATACTGTATAACATTCTAACAGAAAAGTTATTGCCTAAAATAATGAACTTTGGTATAGTTTGGAAATTTTATCCAGACTGAAAAACCCTACTTATAGGGTATACCCAATTCACGAGTCCAATAACAACTAATTTTCTTTAGATAGAATATCTACAATTGGTATGCAACAGTTCAGCATATATGAACAAGTATTTCAGGAAACACTAGTGTTTGTGTGAGCAGTCACTCATCAGAGAGCAACTACAAATTATCTTCATTTGTTCCGTAACTGGAATACAAACCACGCTATTTAATAGGGGTATTACTTTCGGTGTAGCTGAAATGACGAGCCATTAAAATTTAACGAGGGTTTACTACCCACACCGCTAGTTAGCGGGGGTAGGGGAGGGTAGCTTGCTACCCCACCCCCTCACACACACCTGTGCTTGAACTCACTTTGCTCTCGGCTCGGATGGTAGTCGGACGTGTCCGCTGTCATCCTTGCCGCTCATTGGCAGCCATTAATGCCCTTTTGCTTTTTCTTTGACAGTTTTGTGTGTGAAGTTGGCCTCTGCTATTATGCGCACCTGCCCTGGATTAGCCGACCGCCACTGTGGAACATTCATGTCAGCGGTCGAGACCGACCCTCACACCCTTTGTCCTTCCTGTAGAGGTCAACGGTGTGATAGCGATAACAAGTGTAGCGAGTGTAGGGAGTGGTATACCTCCCAATGGGAGGGTTTTTCGCGGTGACGGAAGAAGAAGTCCAAACGGGATATTTCTCCTTCGAAGGTTTCTTTGAAAGGAGAAAAACCCAAGGCCTCTTCTTCCGTTGCTCAAACCTCCTCCAAAGCTCCCACTCGGTCGGTCTCTTTCGAGAGACCGTCGAGTGGTAGCGTAGACCGTTGTACTGTTTTCCAAACTCGGGGTTCGAGAGATGGCGTTGCTTACCCTAGCGAAGCAACTCCACCTCTCCCCCCAGGGTAGGATTTGTCACTAATCCCTTTATTTCAGCTTTGGTCTTCCTTGGGGCTCGAGGGTTCGCCCTCCAAGGAAGTCTTACTTGACTACATCTGATTGGGTGCCGCTGTCAACCAATCGCCTCCTCCGGCAGAGGTTGATCCTCTGTCGATTGTCGACGTTGTGGTGTCAGAGGTATCCAATGCGGTATCACCCATCACCTCTGCCTCCTCAAACCCTACAGTAGCTGACGGCTTAGTTTCTCCCGTTCCTGTTCAACCAACGAGGGAGAAACTAAGTCCAACAGTCTCTCCTGTTAGTGTTTCTCCCCCTCGGGAGAGTTCACTTACAGAGACTCCTCTTCGGAGGACTGCAGAAGGTCAGCTTGCTGATCCAACGGCCCCCAGAGGGCGTATTTGTCGCAAGGCTCGCCTTCCTCTTCGCCAGAGAGGCCTTCCTTCACCTGCGGTGAGGAGGCGCCTCTTTGGTTCTACATCTTCGTTGCAGCCCCCCGCAGAGGAGCCTCGTCATCGATCACCGACTGTTCCTGCTTTGGTCCTGGACCTTTCCGCTGATCGTTCACGATCCCCTTCGGTGGAAGGTCGTCCTTTCAAAGGACACGTCGACCTTCCACCCGTCAGAACTGCCGACCCGCCGTCGCCTTTCCTGGATGCTGATGCGCGCTACACGCCAACGAAACCTGACCTCCACGCTCGTCAGGCCTCGTCATCTAACCCTAATACAGGGCATCAAGAGCGTATGCGCCAACGAGCGCATACTTCCCATACGCGCTATGCACCTGAGCATACGCGCCCACGTTCTCCTGTGCGCCAGGCTTTGCCTGAGCAAACAGATACTCGCCCACGCCCAGCTGCGCACCAATCCTCACCTGCGCGTCAGCGCTCATCTGCGCACCATCAAACTCCTGCGCGCCAGCGCTCTCCTACGCGCCAGCGCTCACCTGTACACCAGCGATCTCCTGCTCGCCCACGTGCCAGCGCCCATGCCCAGCAGTCATCTCTCCTGCGCGCCCACGATCTTCTGATCTGGGCACTGTTGGGAAGTCTAACTTGACTTCTCCCATGCGCCAACGTGCCAGCACTCGCCTACGTGCCAGCTTTCTCCAGCGCGCCAGCGCTCGCCATCGCGCCGACATGCGCCTTTACCTGCACGCATCCATGAGGATACTCGCGCGCGCCCTCGCCCATCCTTTCCTGCAGTTGCGCGCCATCATTCTAACACGCCCATAAGACGTGCGCCCATGAGCAGCACAGGCTTCAACTGCGCGCCCGCGTGCCAATGGTATCTCTCCTGCGCGCACTCGCCCTACGACTTTTTCTGGGACACACGAGCTCTCGCCTGCGCGCCCGCGCATTCAACATACTGATCCTGCGCGCCCACACGCGTGCGAATATTCTCCCGTGTGCGCTCCTGTGCGCCCACAGTCTCCCGTGCGCCCACAGTCTCCCGTGCGCGCTCTTGTGCGCCATCAGTCTCCTGCGCGCTCCCCTGCAGTCTCCCGCGCGCGATTCCTGGTATTCTCCATAGCGCGAGCACCATTATGCGCCCCCGCGCGCGAGACTGCTTAACAACGCATGGCAAGGTCGCCATCGCCTCATTCCCCTCCCCACAAACGCATAACAGCGCGTATTGTGGCGGAAGGGAAACGTCCAGAGGGGTCCAGGATCCCTAAGCCTTTCCAGGCGAACCCACCTATGAGAACTCCTCCCAGGGATCCTTCTATCCCTGTCCTTTCAAGGGGGGTGTCTGACAGCGCGTCTGTCAGCCAACAGCCTTGGTTCGGTGCACTAATCAGAGCAGTGACACAGGCGTTCAAGCCTGTTTTCTCTGAATTAGGTCACAAATCCTTGGCTGTCTCGACCCCTTTGAAGAGAAAAAGAGGAGTTCCGGACGCGGTAACCTCTCCAAGAGCTAAGTTGACTCCACGCAAGCCTTCGAGGCAGGTTCCTTCTTTCCCCCAGACTATCTCTCCTACCCTGTCGGACGAGGACTTCCCATCCTCAGGGGAATCACGTGAGGTGAGACTTTCCCCCATCGCACCAATGAGGGAAGCCTCTCCTCGCACTGAGATGTCTTCTCAAGTGGAGGCTGGAAGGAACTTTCCATCTTCAATGTTAGAGTCCTGCATCCTTCCCAGGAAGGAATCTAAGGACTCTAAGACATTACCAAAGTCCTCTACAAGAACCAGGGCAGAGCCAACTAGCCACTCGGAGAACGTCCGCGACTCTCCCTAAGAAGAGCCTTTGGGGACAGGAGACTTCGCTGCAAGTCCAACGTCAGGAGGAGAACAGCAAGAGTCAGAACATGCGTTTTGGCAAGTTCTGACTCTAATGAGGGCTCTCAATGGGTTTTCCGACCCAGAGATCCCTCCTCGAGAGGGCAAGGACACGGTCTTGGACTGTGTATTCGGTACTCAGAAACCATCTAAGGCCAGTGCAGCTCTTCCCTGGTCTCAGGGGGTTAAGAGTACCAGAGACAAGATCGCTGTACAGCTCTCCGAGATGTCCTCCTCCAACCATTCTAGTGCCACCAACAAGCTCCTTCCACCTCCTCGCGTACAGCAGAGGAGGTACTTTGAGATCTTGGAGGAGCCTTGTTTAGCTCTTCCTCTCCACCACTCGTTGGAAGAGCTTACCAGGGGAGTTCCTCTTGAGAGACTCTCCAACCGGCAGGTCTTGTTCTCGGCAACCGAGATCCTTAACCAGGAGAAGGTTGTGAAGTGTGCTATGCAAGCCACTTCGTGGCTCGACATCTGGTTAGGGACCTTAGGTATCCTGATACTCTCTGAGGATTTCTCCAAAGAACGTACCAGGAAAGCTATGGAGACGTTCCTTCTCTCAGGCACTCGCACGATTGAGTCTCTGGCCCACCAAGTCTCGAACTTGTAGGCAAACACCATCCTGAAACATTGGGATGCTTTGGCTGAGAGATTCCATCAGAAGGTCCCTAGCACCGAGATCAATAGGTTCAGACATTCTTCTTTAGAAGGATCCATCCTGTTTGAGCCTAAGGATGTGGAATAGGCCGCTGAGAGGTGGAGGAAGTCTCATCAAGACTCTCTCCTTCATAGGGTTTTAACATCTAAGCCCTATAAGCCTCCAGCACCCCAGCTGTCCCGTCCAACCAAGACCGCTAGACCAACGACAGCAGCGAAGACCGTGGTGTCTAAGCCCTTTCCTGTCAAGGATAGGAAAGGCAAAAATTCCTCCAGGGGAGGCAAGAATCCTAGAGGGAGCAGCCGAGGCCGCAAATGCTAGGATTGGCAGTCCCCCTGCATGTCCACCTGTGGGGGGATGCCTACAAAGTTGCTCAGACAGGTGGAAGCAACTTGGGGCCGATTCCTGGACAATTTCCCTAATCAGTCAGGGATATCGCGTCCCGTTCACAACATCTCTACCTCCCCTGACGACGAAATCAGTGTCATTGAGCTCCCTTGCCATGGGATTGGCAAGGGGGCAAGCTCTTCGGGCAGAAGTCCAGACCCTGTTGAAGAAGGGCGCTCTCCAAGAGGTCCTCGACGAGTCTTCAGGCTTCTTCAGTTGACGCTTTCTTGTAAAGAAGGCATCTGGAGGCTGGAGACCAGTCATCGACCTCTCAGCTCTGAACAAGTTTGTCAAACAAACTCCGTTCAGCATGGAGACGGCAGACACGGTCAGACTAGCAGTGAGACCGCAAGACTTCATGTGTACACTGGACCTAAAGGACGCGTACTTCCAGATCCCAGTCCATCCGTCTTCAAGGAAGTACTTAAGATTCAGCCTAGACAACAAAAAGTACCAGTTTAAGGTGCTGTGCTCCGGTTTCTCCATAGCACCACAGGTTTTCACCAGAGTGTTCACCCTAATATCTTCATGGGCACACAGGATTGGCATCCGTCTCCTCCGTTATCTGGCCAACTGATTAATCCTAGCAGACTCGGTGTCATCCCTTCTTCAACACCGGGACAAACTTCTGAGACTTTGCCAAGATCTGGGGATCATGGTAAATCTCGAGAAGTCCTCACTGCTTCCCACTCAAAGACTGGTATATCTAGCTATGATTATAGACACCAATCTTCACAAAGCCTTCCCATCAGACGACAGTATAGCAAGGCTGAAGAAGGTCGTAAGTCCTTTTCTCAGCCCTCTTAATGAGAGAATGCCTTGATGAAGTCATTGAGCTTCAGCACGGCATTTCACTCCCGTGCTGAAACTTGGTGACGGGCAAGAGGGCTCTGGAACTTGGGGAAATCACTCCCCCAGTTCGAATCTAAATTTCTCTCTTTCACCTTTTTCTTTTTCTCAATATTACTTCGACCTTATCCTAATTTCATAAACTTACTTTCGTCTTGCTTTCCAAACTCAATGAGAAAAATTTCCCTCATTATATATGTGTATATATTATGTACATATATTTTTATATTTTTTTTTTTCCTATGGCTTGGATGTTTCTACATCCATTGTAGCCCCGGCGGGGATGTTCATACATCCTTTATTGCTGCCTGCTTTGATGAGTGGCAGGAGGTGTCACGGTTGGGAGGTGTTTGCATTCAAAGCTATATGTGAGAGTATTGGATGATTTCAGCCATCCTGAAGATGGTTTGGACTTTTTTGGCGGAACTATTCTCAAGTGTTGGGTCTTCGGAATTCAGGGGGATCCAATGCTTGGGGTGGGACTCTCGGCTTTTGGCCGGAAGCCCGTCATTACAGATATGGGGAGGATGATTCCATAATTTCTTGGTCTCAGTCCTAACAGGCGGGTTCAGCTTACACCTGTGCCTTTATATCTGTTTTGATGCTATCCTTCGGGTAGGGTATGGAGTGGACCATCTGGGAAGTATACTCTCATTGTGCCGATAGTGGAGAGTGCAAATTTCCTTTCTGACGTGTGATGGCCTAACATTCTCGAGCAGGTACATCAAACTAACCTTTTTCTCTCTCTCTCGTCTAATGGATTCTTTAAGCAACGAACCCCCATCCCCTGGATACGCTGACTCTCCCCCGGCACTGTTGACGACCTCTGCTAATTCAATTAAGGAAAATTCTGTTGACGACCTAGGAACAAAAAAGGACCCCTTTACTAATGTTTCAAAACCAATTAAGTCGGGTAACAAAGGGAAACTAAGAATCCTTCATGTTACCCAAATTCCAATAAATACTGATTATGATATGATATATAAAGCATTTAGATGCTATGGAGTGATAAAAGAAATTAGAATGAAACTTGAAAATGAAAAAACGGATTTTGAGCGAAGCGAAAAATCTATTTTTGGGTGAGATAGCCATGGCGTCCTGATGGAAGGATCCTTTTTGGTAGCTTCCTTGGGTAATCACTACTAGGATTTTCCCAGAGAATTAAACCACAGGTTATCACAGAATTCTAACTTCTGGAGCGAGTATCCTTAAGACATCGTGTATCAACAGGGGACACGCATGTATAAACGTGCCACATAGCTATCTGCACCCCATATAGAGTTAACGCTTCAATATGGCGGACAGGGAGTGGCTGGGAGCTGAGCCGCAGCCAATCTAGACGTGGCGATATCGGTACTCGCGATGTAAACAGACGGACGCCATTGCTTTTGATGACGTCACGTCTGTCCTCATTCCGAAAGTCTGGAGCTCGCTCATCACCATGATACAGCGGCGCAGGGCGGGACCTGATAACAGACAGGGTGGGTCCATCAGGACGCCATGGCTATCTCACCCAAAAATAGATTTTTCGCTTCGCTCAAAATCCGTTTTTTGGGCTCAAGCCATGGCGTCCTGATGGAAGAGTACCAGAGAATTAGTGTATCGTGGTAGACTTTTTCCCCTTTATAAGTGAGTGCTAAAACATTGAGCCGAGAGCATAGTGGTCTATACTAGAGCTACCGTGAGGCAGTTGCCTTCCTGCCCCCCTGGCATGGAAGTCCCCACGGGCTATGCTGAGATCAAAGTGGTCATGGGAAGGCTATTCATATAGGCTGAAGGAACAATGAGATCCATAAGATAAGTCAGAGCGATTTGGTATTCGCGTCGAAACAAACTTGAAGAAGTGGTGGTTGTACACTTCGTGCATGGAGTTGACTCATCTTCATAATTGAGTAAGTATTCGCTAAGGAAACTTACTTGCTCTATATAAATAAATGCCCGGAGTAAATCCTGGCACTTTCCTTAACCAAGAATAAAGGGTAATAAAACTATGACAATTAGTATATTTCATAGTAAGAAAGGAGCAAGAGAGACGCACCAGTAATAAAATAGACATTTTATTATATAATTGCAGGTAAATCAATACATGTCATGCAATAATTAGTAAAAAAAACATTTACATTGATAAAAATGTACATAGACATAAAGGCGTGCTCTTGAGTCTGAAAGGGAAGAATCAAGTATTAGTAGGCACTCGTTCTACGGAACGTTAGTCTTTATGTAACACACGTCATGCACGTGGCATGTAGCACTCATGTGGTAATCTACTATGACATTTCACCTGAGGTAAGAATAGTTAAAGAAAACACAAGGTGGTTTCTGCTTCACTACGTATCACTTGAGGGTCAACATAGGCACCCGACGAGTTAGAGTCCCTAATAACTCACTGTTCTAAGCAGAGTTCAGAGCAGGTTTCATAACACTACCTGCAGCTACCACAAAATGTTTCACTTCGTGCACTTGTTTCGCATAATGTTTAAAGAAAACACGCGAGGATTTCCAGCCTGTATAGTTCTTGAGGCTTTCGAAATCCATACTCTGAAAGAAATTCAGAGACGAAGCGACTTTCCTAGGATCATGACCAGCGGGTGTACTGTCTGGATCCGCTCTGCGAATGAAGTAGGTGATTTTTGCTCTCAATTGTTTCAGTGACAGGTCGCTGCCCGATGTTTCTCCTTTGAAGAGTTGGCCTCCACCAAAGTTTGAAGTTCTATGAAGATAGACCTTAAGGCTCTCTACTGGACATAGAGAGGCATCTTCCTTCAAGGGGCATATCCTCCACGGGCCCCATCGTTTGGTAGGTAATTCGTTCTTTGCGAGAAACGTCGGATCAGGGAAGAGGGAGAGGTCTCCTGAATCGTTGAAAACGATATGTCCCTCTTCTCTAGATAGTGCCACTATTTCGCTGACTCGGGCTCCCGAAGCTAGAGCGAAGAGAAATATAACTTTCTGAGTCAGGTCCTTGAGAGGGCATGAATCATTGTCCAAGTTGGAGGCGAAGTGGAGAACTTTGTCTAGAGACCAAGTGATTGGTCTCGGAGGAGGTGCCGGTCGTAAACGGGCACAGGCCTTCGGTAGTTTGTTGAAGATGTCGCTAGACAGATCTATTTGGAAGGCGTATGACAAAGGTCTAGTCAAGGCCGATTTGCAAGTAGAAATCGTGTTGGCTGCCAAGCCTTGTCCATGAAGGTGAATGAAGAAGGACATGCAAAAATCTATGGTGATTTTCGAGGGGTTCTTTGCCTTGACGAAGGAGACCCATTTCCTCCAAGACGATTCGTATTGCCTTCTTGTGGATTCGGTCTTGTATTCCTCGAGGAAGTCTAGACTCTTCTTCGAAATCCCAAACCTTTTCTTAGCGGCTAGGGTGAGAAAATCATGAGATGAAGGTCCTTGATTTTCGATGATGAAGCGAAGACAGTCGACTTCTGTATTTGCTGGGAGAGAACTGGGTCCGGGAGGGGGATCAGCGTTGGCTGCATCTCCAGGATCAAGGGGTACCAGTTGCTGCGGGGCCACTTGGGAGCCACTAGAGCTGCTGTCCCTTTGAAGGTTCTCAATTTGGAGAGGACTTTCAGCAGAAGATTGGTGGGAGGGAACAGGTAAATCTTGGCCCATCTGTTCCAATCCAAGGTCATGGCGTCCACCGCTTCCGCTTTGGGGTCCTCGTACGGGGCTACATATCGAGGAAGTTGATGGTTGTCGCTCGTTGCGAAGAGGTCGATCTGGAGTTCTGGGACTCTGTGAGAGATGAAGGAGAATGATCTTGCGTCTAGAGACCATTCCGACTCTATCGGGTTTGTCCGAGATAGAGCATCCGCTGTCACATTGCGGAATCCTTGTAGGTGAACTGCAGACAGGTGCCATTTCTTCCTTTCTGCCAGACGGAAGATTGTCAGGAGCACCTGATTTATCTTGGGCGATCTTGAGCCCTGGCGATTGAGACAACGCACTACCACAGAGCTGTCCAGGGTCAGGCGAATGTGTATCGACGGGGGCGGGGAGAGTTTCTTCAGCGTCAGAAGAACCGCCATGGCCTCCAAGATGTTGATGTGAAACGTCTTGAATAGGGGAGACCAAGTGCCTTGAGCCTGTTTTTGGTGGGAGTGACCTCCCCAACCCTCCAACGAAGCATCCGTATGGATGTTGAGAGATGGAGGTGGGTGTTGGAGAGGAAGGGACCTTTTTAGGGCCCTCGCTTCTGACCACGGCTTTAGAAGAAGTCGAAGTCTGCTTGGGAGCCGTCTCTTGAGGTCTCTTCGAGCGATGGATGCGGAACGTCTCCAGACTCCCGCTGCATCCTTTAGCTGTGCACGGAGCACTGGGTTTGTGATCGAGGCGAACTGTAGAGAGCCTAGAACTTGTTCCTGCTGGCGTCTCGAGATCCGTTTGGATTTTAACAGTCGCTTGACAGACCCTGCTATTTCCTTCCTTTTCTTTGCTGGAATGGAAAGGCGGTGTGACTGAAGATTCCAGTGGATGCCTAACCATTGGAACTTCTGAGCTGGAGATAGACGAGACTTTTTCGCGTTTATCTGGAATCCCAGGTGTTCGAGAAACTGGGTAACTTTTCTGCAGGATTCTATACAATCCTCGGGCGAGGGCGCCCACACTAGCCAGTCGTCGAGGTAGGCCATCACCTGGACGTTTCGGATGCGGAGCTGTTGTACTACTGCGTCCGCTAGCTTTGTGAATATCCGAGGGGCCACGTTGAGTCCGAAGGGCATGGCCCGGAAGGCATAGCTTTTCCGTTGGAGTCGGAATCCTAGGTAGGAGGAAGCGTGATGGTTCATTGGTATGTGCCAGTATGCGTCCGCCAGGTCTATCGAGACCGTGAAAGACCCTCGAGGCAGGAGGGTTCTGATCTGCTGAAGAGTCAGCATCTTGAACTTGTTGTTCGATATGAATACGTTGAGGGGGGATAAGTCCAGAATGACTCTGTCTGTCTGAGTCTTTCTTGGGAACACAAAACAATTTCCCTTGGAACCTTGTGGACTTCACCCTTCTTATCACCTTCTTGTTCAAGAGGTCTAGCACATATTCTTCCAGGAGGGGGGTTGAACGTTGGAAGAATTGCCGGAAGGTTGGGGGTGGTTGCGCCCAGCTCCAGCCCAGACCTTTCTTGATGATGCTGTGTGCCCAGGAGTCGAAGGTCCAGCGATCCTGGAAGTGGCGGAGTCTTCCTCCCACCGGAAGCACTTCATTTCTTCTGGGGTCCCGAGGACTTGCTGCCTCGGCCGCTAGCTCCCTGTCCTCCTCTGCCTCTGGAGGGCCGGCGAGAGGAATCTCTGCCGGAACCCCTGCCTGAGCTTCTACCCTTGGGACGAAAGGTAGTGGAGTGCTGCTCGAAGGCGGGGTTGAAGGCCGGTGATGAGGACAAAACCGGCTGTGGGACCAACTGAAAGGTCTGTGGCGGCTGAGCGGCCACTTGGGGAGTAGCGGGTGCCGGAAACTGACGTCTGTGCTGACGTTGCTGGGGTCTATGCTTCGACTGCTTCCTCTTAGGCTGAGGACCGTCATCCTGAGAGGGCTTTCTCTTCCTAGACATGCCCCATTTGTTGAGAAGGTTCCTGTTCTCAGATGCGGCCTTGTCTGTGATCTCTTTCACTAGATCAGACGGGAAGAGGTACTTGCCCCAGATGTTGGAGGCAATTAGTTTCCGGGGTTCGTGTCTGACAGTGGCACTGGAGAACACGAATTCTCTGCAGGCTCTACGAGCTCGCATGAAATGGTACAGATCCTTGACTAAGGTTGCCATATGAGATTTGGCAAGGACCATGTAATGGTCAGGGACTCTGGTGTCACCAGCCATTACGTCCATCTGGACCTGGAGAGTGAGAGATGCTGCCAGCCTCTCCTTCGTTTCCTGTTCCCTACGAAGGAGGTGTTCGTTTAGCTTGGGTCCGGATACGCCTCAAAGCGGGGGAAGAACTCCACTTCTTCCAGGGGTATGGAACCGATCTTATCGCTGACGAAGATCTTGTCATCAGCGATGACCATATGCTCGGCGAACCGCCACGGATTGTCGCTCGAGCATGCGGGGAGGTCCTTGATGGAGATTTTGCGAGATTCCTCGGAACCTCCCATCGACCGAATGATCTTGTGAGTTTCTTGGAGCTTCTGCTCCATCACGGATTCAATGAGCCGAATCATATCCTGTGCCGTAGGTAGAGGAGTCGTGGTGGAGGACGTAGACGGGAGAGACACTTCCGTCGGTGTAGGAGTAGGAGGGGGGATGGAGGGAGGGGCATCCTCCTTATCGGACTCGGTATATACTACCCGGTCCTCTTCTTCATCATCCTCCCCTTCACCCTGGGCCATAAGGGTTTTCTCGGTGTCCTCCGAGATCTCTGACATGTGTTCATCATGTTCTGAATCCAGGTGACAATCATTCATGGACTGAGCCATGACAGTATCAGGTTCCACTGTGATCTGGACGACGGGGATCTGTTCGACTGGGACCACTGAGTCTGGTGAGGCCTTTGGGAACAGCAAAGACCTCATTTCTTCTGTGGCTAGGTATGGTCCAGTGGCGTTCTTTTGAAAGCCACGTACCCACTTGCGTAGGTTGTCCCGAGCAGTGTCCCGAATCTCCGCTGAGGGAGGATCATAGAATGCTTTCTGTAGGCATTCTTGGCAGACCGAACAGGTGGTGGGGCCCCAGTACTTGAGATCCCCTCTCTTGTGAGCACAAGGGGCGTGTGTCCTACACGCCGTGTGTCCATAGAAGTGTGGCCGACGGACCGCGCAGAAGTCGTGGTCACACTTGACGTACTCCTCCTGTAAAGGAAAGAGACGATGAGTATTGTAGAGTCATAATATGGCTCGTATATAAAGTTAATTATTAACAAGTTAATATTAACATAAGTTAATTGTGATGCACAGAAGGGTGGGTGAAAGGAGATAGACGCATGCCTCGTGTAACCCGCCCGGCTGGTTGCCGTAGCATCAGACAGTCCCAGGTGGCCGTAGGCCTCCATGGAAGGTGTCTTGATAATGGGAATTCCATTTAGAATTACCATATTATAGACTAGGCTTGAAATCTTATCAAGAAAGTCTGGGGATCATGAGATCCTAGTAAGGTTCCGGCAACCAGACGTGCCAATTACACGTAGCGTGCTGGAAAGATGAAACACGCAAGAAGACAGAGTGAAAACTGAACAAAATGTACGATTCCGTACCAGTTTGTCTGCGTTAACAAGCCGTCTAGGTGCGGTTTTTAGGAGCTATCGCTAGTAAAGATAGCTGAGAGAAGGGGTGCAAGGCATCTTGCCGCCTCCGTACGGGTCCGGCATACCCCCGGCACGCCGGAAGCCGCTCGAGCAGAGTTTCTGGCATTCAAGAATGATCATTCTATGGTCAAAAGAAGCCAGGGTGGCGGCAGCCGGTAGCGGCGGCCGCCGGCAAGGAGCGGCGGTTCCGGCAGCCGGAGGCAGTCGGAGGGTGACAGGGTTAAGGATAAAGGAGCATAGCCGGGGCCGGGGGCCGGCTGCTAGTGCCGGCACTCCGGGAGGGGTCGGCAGTGTGCCGAGGCTATGAGGGAATGGAGAGGCCACGGCGGTAAGCCGGCGGCCGGCGGCGATCCCCCGGCACTCGGGGGAAGGCGGCAAGGATAAGGAAGTCACCCGTAGCGGCGGTAATGCCGGGGTAGAGGCGGCAAGGGACAAGCACCAAAGATGGAGGTGGGATGGCAAGGCTGTACTAGCCTAGTCAAGACACCTCTGGAAAAGGTACCACCATGATAGAGGTGAATCTATCATCCTAAGCAGGGGCCGCAATGGCCGGGGGCTAAGGCAGTCCAAGAGAGGACAGGGTGTACCCAAAGAAGGGGTGGAGACTCTTCATGTCGACCAAATGATAACTGACTCCATAGCACTATGGAGGGTCTATGAATCAGAGCGGACAACACTGGGAGCACCACGGGGTCCAGCACTCCAGCCTAGGGTGGAGTGTAGGACAGGGGACATATGAAGCCTAACCTACTGGTAGGTTAGGCTAGGCAAGAGATAGGTTGGGGGGGGGGGGAAAGGGTCTTCTTATAAGAAAGGATGGGTTATGCACCAGAGCGGCCACCTAGGGAGGGAGATGCTCACCCTAACCTATAGTAGGTGGACCAACTGAAAAACGGTGCACGCGTATATTTCAGCAAGGTACATAAACCAGCCCTCCCAACCTAACCTGGATTAGGGTTGTTAGACCCTAATCAAGGAAGGGAGAAGACGTATCGCAAGGAAAAGGTCAAGGACCGATTCAGCTTAAAGGAGGTGATCCTACCTTTAAGGTCCGCAACACTAAGGGAGGGGTCATTCCCTTAGGTGGGGAGGCGATACAGTACTCTGAGGAGTCTTGTCCTATCACATGTAATAGGATACAAGATTACCAGAGGGAAGCCCTAGGGCTAGGGATGAAGAGAGCATATAGGGGTCCTATCATAAGGTTAGGTTAGCAAGGCACTCAAGATAACCTACCCCCTATATGGTCCCTGAAGGCGAAAAACACTTGCATCACTGTCAATGGTATTGTAAAATAATGCCAAAATCTTCATAACTAACACTAGGATCACTGAAATATCATGCATTAACACTGGTATAGGCTCACTGGCCTAGGGGCTAATCAAAGCCTACTGGTATGGGGTCAGCGAAGACCCTAACTAATGCGTCAAAAACACGATATAAAGTTCCTAGCTATGAAGACTAAATAACTAATAGCGCTGATTAGTAATTTATATACCGGTAAGGCTGTTGCGGCTAACTAAATAAGGCATGCAAGCAACAGCAGCGTCATAAAATGGCGCTGACCGGTCTGGCAAAGCTCTGCCACAATTATGCAAATATCTCGAAAAGTAAGATTTACTTTAAGGCCAGAGCTTATTTAAACAATACCTAAACCTTTGTACTCAACTTTCCAGAAGAAGGTGAAGCTGAAGGTTGAGACATAGCGAGGATGCAAGTAGATAAAGTCGCACAAAGGGAAAAATACGTCCAAGCGAGCGAGCTACTAGCAAAGGAATGAGGACAGACGTGACGTCATCAAAAGCAATGGCGTCCGTCTGTTTACATCGCGAGTACCGATATCGCCACGTCTAGATTGGCTGCGGCTCAGCTCCCAGCCACTCCCTGTCCGCCATATTGAAGCGTTAACTCTATATGGGGTGCAGATAGCTATGTGGCACGTTTATACATGCGTGTCCCCTGTTGATACACGATGTCTTAAGGGGAAACCCTTAGGATACTCGCTCCAGAAGTTAGAATTCTGTGATAACCTGTGGTTTAATTCTCTGGGAAAATCCTAGTAGTGATTACCCAAGGAAGCTACCAAAAAGGATCCTTCCATCAGGACGCCATGGCTTGAGCCCAAAAATGGCATTCATGGATAACTTATAATAATCATGAAGAAGCATTCAATGCAATATGTAACATCAATAATATCAAAATTAATAACCTAAATGTCATGGGTGCCCTATGTGATAAGATACCAAACAGTTTGGATGTATATAGACCTGCTGACTGGTTCGAGAAAGATATCGATTTAACTATGCTCCCCCAAAGAAAGCCAAAACCACCAATGTGGCTTGTCGCCGAGCCTAAAGGGAGTAATGGGAATTATTTTAAAATTAGCAAACTAATTCAGAAAAAGGTAGGAACCATTGCACCAGGTGATATATCTCGCTTTGGGAAAAATAGCTTCCTAATCCATGCAAAATCATACACGCAATCAGTAATACTGTCTAACCTTACGACAAGCAGTGATGAGGATATGTTAGATGTCAAACCCCACCTAAACTTTAGTTATGGAAGGGGAGTAGTCTTCAATAAAGATCTTTACGAATTTACAGAAGAGGAAATACTAGCAATTTGCCCATTAACAGTGTGGAAAGTGCATAAGATTCCTGGGACGTTAATGATTATCCTTACTTTCCAGGATGCTGATGTGCCTTTCCACATCGATATTGAAAATGAAAGAATAAAAGTTCGACCTTTTAAACAAAAGCCCTTACAATGCTTCAAATGTTTCAAATTTGGACATCCTTCTAAAGTTTGTAAAAATGAAAAAATGTGTAGCATCTGTGCCAGTCCTTATCATGGAGAGTGTACACTTGAGCCCAGCTGTTTGAATTGCAATTCAAACCATAAATCCACTGACAGGAGCTGCGAGATTTATAAGTTTGAAGAAGCAGCCTTCAACAAATCCAGTGTAGAACACATAAGTGTAGGACATGCCAAAAGACTACTGAAGAAACCAAACAGCTATGCAAAGGCACTGAAATCAAGAGAAAATATACCACAGAAGACATCGAACCCACATAGTGCTGCCAGTAATTCCAAGAAAAGAAATACATCATCTAATGATAGTAGAGTTTTACGTTACAAGGTAAGCATATTGCCTTCCAAGGCTTAGCCACTGTGTATTAAAACTGCGACACTGCCCACTTCTATATAAACTTCATCCCCCATTACCAACAATAGTACTAACCTCTCTCAGGCCATGTCCTTGCCTGATTTGATGGAAATTCCACCCGAAACAAAGTTACCGGGTGCACCTGTGGTAGGGAAGGTGCAAAAACCCGGTAAATCCTCACCACCGATAAATAGGAAAAGAGAGAGACCTCCATCTCTCTCTCCACCCTCCATTAGAAACGTTAAGGTTATGACATCAAATAAATTTGATGTTTTGTCTGTTGATGTTTCTAATGAACCAGAAGATAAACTGAATAAATCAGAAATTCAAGTTGAGGTCCACCATCCACCTCAACAAATAGATCAAAAGGATACAAAGAAAAACACAAACATAAAACCCAACATAACAAGACCACCTCTGAAGAAACCTACAGGTAATAATGTTAGATTAAAAACTGCTAATGGGAAGACCTTATCCAAGATGTCTTCCAGAAATAATCCATAGTTTTCTCCTCCATTCTGCAATGGGACTGTCAGGGTTTGAGGGCGAAATATGAAGAACTTAAGCTCCTAATTTATGAGCATTCCCCCATAATTGTATGCCTACAGGAAAGTATGCTTGATTCTAACACTCCTAGTCCTCGAGAGTATGTTAGCTATAGAACACCATATAATCAACAAGCAGGGAGCCATGGCGGAAGTCTTGTATACATTTGTCGAGATGTTCCCCAAATACCTATGTCTATACGTACAACCCTGCAGGCAGTTGTTGTACAAATTGATATAGGGAGAAAATATACAATTTGCTCTCTGTACTTACCTCCAAATGATAATATTCTATATGATGATTTAGCAGAGGTCATTCAACAACTCCCTCAACCATTTCTCTTACTGGGAGATATGAATGGTAGACATGCATTATGGGGTGATATCTTAGCAAACACAAGGGGCAATATTATCTCATCAATTGTGGAGAATGAGGATGTGGGACTCCTTAATACAGGAGAGCCCACACACTTCCATGTTCAGACAGGTACCTTGTCTTGCATTGACCTTTCAATTGCAAGCTCTAACTGCTTTCTTGATTTTGATTGGAGGACATTAGATGATTGGCATACTAGTGATCATGCACCAATCATTATAAACACCAACAATGGTCCACCTTTACAGAGATCGCCACGATGGAATCTAGACAAGGCGGACTGGGAAAAATTTTGTGAGCTAAGCGAAATTGAGGGGGATGCTGAACAGGTTGAAAATATCGATGATGCCATAGACTTACTGAATGGAACTCTCCATACAGCAGGAGTCAATTCAATTCCCAAAACAACAGGGTTATTCAAACGACGACCAGCCCCGTGGTGGTCTTCAGAACTAACTGCCCTCCACAGAGCCACAAGAAGATCTCTAACACGATTGCGTAGACTCCGAACTGATGAGAATATAATTATGTACAAGAAATGTAGAGCACAGTTCCGTCGTGCCATGAAAGAAGCAAGGCGCCAGTCATGGATGTCTTTTGTTTTCTCCATTAACAGTAGAACACCACCATCTGCTGTGTGGAGGAAAGTGAAAAAGATAGCTGGCAAATTCACCCCCAACCCACCACCAGTGTTGAAGGGGAATGGTCAGTATGTAACTGAAGCAAATGATGTTAGCAATGCCCTGGCTAGTCATTTTTCAAATGTATCCAGCAAGTGTGTAGGAGCCCCTGGTCACCAGTATAGGAGCGTTGAAGAAAAGAAAATTTTAAATTTTGGAACAAGAAGGGAAGAGTCTTATAATTCTCCTTTCACTGAAAGAGAATTTGATTCCGCACTGGCTCATTGCAATGATACAACCCCTGGACCTGATGGAATTCCATATGCAATGATTAAACATGTACATTTTAATACAAAGCTATTTATTTTAAGCATTATTAATAGAATTTTGCATGATCATAGTTACCCAAGTGTTTGGGAACTAGCCATTATTTTAGCCTTTTTAAATGCCGGTAAAGACAAGTTTTTAGCAGAAAACTATCGTCCTATTGCATTGACATCTTGTTTATGTAAAATCATGGAGAAGATGGTCAATGCAAGGCTGATATGGTACCTTGAAAAGAAAGATATTTTATCACCGATTCAATGTGGATTCAGAAAAATGCACTCAACGACTGATGTGTTGATTCGACTTGAGTCTTCTATTTGTGAAGCCTTTGCTTCCAAACAGCACCATGTTACAGTATTTTTTGACCTTGAAAAGGCATGTGATACCACATGGAGATATGGTATACTTAAAACCATTCATGAAATCGGATTGAGAGGAGAGCTGCCACTATTTATTCAGGCATTTCTTTCACATAGAGTTTTTCAAGTGAGAGTTGGGGAAGCTCTATCAGAGAGTAAGTGCCAGGAAGAAGGAGTTCCTCAGGGTAGTGTGCTGAGTGTAACCCTTTTTGCACTAGCAATTAATGGGATATCCTCAGCCATTCCCCAGGATGTTCTCTCAACATTATTTGTGGATGATCTCTCCATATCATTTGCTGAAGCCAGAATGGCAATGGTTGAGAGAAAACTACAGCTCTCGATTGACAAAATTATCCAGTGGGCCGATATGAATGGATTTAAGTTATCGACAAGTAAAACTACTATCGTACATTTCTGTCGTATCCGGGGAGCACATCCAGACCCGGATATATACATTAAAGGTCAACGGATACCATGTGTATCGGAAACCAAATATTTAGGTTTGATATTTGATTGTAGACTTACATGGGTTTCTCACCTAAAAGCGCTAAAAGCTAAATGTGTTGAAGCTCTGAATATTTTAAAAGTATTGTCCCATACATCATGAAGGACAGGCCGCAATACTATTTTAAAATTATACAAGGCCTTGATTTTTTCCAAAATTAGTTATGGTTGTGAAATATACTCTTCATCCACCCCAAGCCGGTTGAAAATATTAGATTCAATACATCATGCAGGTATTAGATTGTCCACGGGAGCATTTAGAACATCACCTATCCCAAGTCTCCTTGTTGATGCTGGAGAGTTACCCTTAGACCTTTACCGGATGTCTTCTATTCTTCGGTATTGGGTTAGATTGCAAAGACTCCCTAATTCTTTAGCCTTCCAGACTGCAAACCTTGTGAGGCACCCAGCATACTTTGAGATGCACCCAAAGTCTCCTCAACCCTATGGCTTTCGGGTGAAACAATTATTAAACAGTCTGGATATAATTAGATGTAAGATACTTCCATTCAAGGTATCATCAACGCCTCCATGGAAATTACCAGAGATATCTATTTGTAAATATTTTATAGGAGATAAGAAGAATATGTCAGACCTAGAAGCCAGGTCTCTTTTTAATGAACATTTTAAAGAACATAGAGGATCAACTTTTATCTATACTGATGGCTCCAAATCTGATGCTGGCGTTGGATTTGGGGTACATAGTAATGGTTTTAATTGTAGAGGTGCACTTCCTCTGACCACTTCCATATTTACTGCCGAACTGTATGGCATATTAACCGCTATTGAGAAAATAGCGTTGGAGAAGGAGGGTAATTTTACAATTTTTAGTGATGCAAGGAGTGTCCTTCAAGCTATAGAAGTTTTTAATTCTAATAACCCTTTAGTTTTAAAGATCTTAGAATGGGTTTTTATTATTGGACGGAGAGGTATAACAGTTCAATTTTGTTGGGTTCCAGCACATGTAGGTGTGTCTGGAAATGAGAAGGCAGATTCACTGGCTAAGAAGGCTGCATCCGAGTTGCTGCCAAGAAGGTATCCCATTCCCTGTAATGATTTCTTACCTGACATCAAGAAATTGGTTTGCAATAAATGGCAACAGCAATGGGATAGCCTAGATGGGAATAAAATGCGAGAGGTAACAAATGTCATATTTCCTTGGAGGTATAATATGATGCCCCGAAAATGGGAGATGTCTCTTTGTCGTCTCCGTATTGGTCACACTCGGTTGACACACGAGTTTCTGCTGAAGGGCCAACACCAACCGTATTGTGACGACTGTTTAGTACCTCTAACAGTAAGGCGTTTGTTGACCGATTGCCCCAATTATAACAACTTAAGGAATAGATATCTGTTTGAGGCTCGAGGTGAGGATGGCAAGTTCATCCTTTCCAAGATCCTTGGAAATGATGTGTCCTACTATGCAAGTGGCATTTTTAGATTTATTTCAGAAGCAGGTCTTCTGAAAACTATTTAACTTTTATGACATTCAACTTTTATGATTTTAATTAAATACTTTTATTTTTTATTTAATTTTATTTTTTGTTTTTGTATGCATACATTAAATGTTACCGGCGTCAATGACCTTAGATGTCAGGATGCCTGAAAACTATAAATCAATCAATCAATCCTTTTCTCAGACGAGAAGAACTTCTAGCCCAATTGTGGTTACGTCTCCTCGGTCACCTTTCATCGCTGGCTCGTCTAGTTCCCAACGGTCGCCTCAGAATGAGATCCTCTAGTGGCGACTCAAGTCCGGGTGGAATCAAGGTTACGATTCCCCAGACGTCCAGATCCCTATGGGACCTGTGGAACTGACGGACCTCCAGTGGTGGGTAGCAGACGAGAACCTACGAAAAGGAGTGGATCTTCTCATCCTTCCCCCGGATTTGATGCTGTTTTCGGACACTTCAAAGAATGGGTGGGGGGCCCATGTGTTGCACCACACGACCTCAGGCTTTTGGTCAGAATCAGAAAAGTATCTCCATATAAATCTCCTAGAAATGAAGGCCGTCTTCCTGGCCCTTCAACAGTTCCAACAGTACCTGGCATGTCACTCTGTGGTGGTGATGAGCGACAACACCACAGTAGCGGCTTACATCAACAAACAAGGAGGTACTTTTTTGCAGCAGCTATCCCATCTAGCAGTAGAGATACTGAGATGGGCCAAAATCCACTCGATATCACTATCGGCACGCTTCATTCCAGGCAAAAGGAATGTGTTCGCCGACAATCTGAGCAGAGCGTCTCAGATAGTGAGTACCGAGTGGTCTTTGGATCATCAAGTAGCCAACAAAGTCCTGACTTTGTGGGGTTCTCCGACTGTGGATCTTTTCACAACGGCCCTGAATTTCAGGCTCCCGCTGTACTGCTCCCCAGTCCCAGACCCCAAGGCTCTCTGGCAAGATGCTTTCCAACAATGGTGGGACAACATCGACGTTTACGCCTTTCCCCTGTTCTGTCTGATGAGGAAGATGCTCAACAAGACCAGAACATCGGTCAATCTTTCAATAACCCTCATAGCTCCGCTATGGCATCACGCGGAATGGTTCCCGGACTTTCTGCAACTCCTAACGGAGCTACCAAGAGAACTTCCTCCACGACACAATCTGCTCAAACAACCACATGCCAACATCTTCCACAAAGCCGTAGCTTCACTACGACTTCACGCCTGGAGACTATCCAGCATCTCCTCTCTGAGAGAGGATTTTTGCAACAAGTTGCTGTCAGGATGTCTGGGCACCTGCGAAAGTCATATGCAGCAGTCTACCAGGCAAAGTGGAAAGTCTTCTGTGGTTGGTGTCGTGGAAGGGGTATCTCTCCACTCGATGCCACTATTCCAACAATAGCGGAGTTCCTCGTGTATTTGCGGGAAGAAATGCGCCTTTCAGTCTCGGCAGTGAAAGGCTATCGCTCAGCCTTAAGTCTATCTAGCTTTCAGGCTGAAAGGAATGATCGTTTCTTCATCGCTAGAACTTTCTCTACTCATACGTAGTTATGAACTTACCTGCCCTCAGTCGGAAGTGAGACCTCCTCCATGGAACGTTGTTCGAGTTCTCAGGTCTCTTAAGAGACCTCCCTATGAACCATCACGCCAGGCATCAGATCGCCACCTAACCTGGAAGACGGTGTTCCTGTTAGCTTTGACCTCGGCCAAGCGACATCGCCCATTCAAGGGGATGGGGGGAGGTAACGTTCAGCTTCGTCCCTGAGTTTATTGCTAAGACTCCGAATCCTGGAGTGGCGGATCCTCGATTCGACTCCTTCCGGATTTCTAGTCTCCGTTCTGTAACAGATGACCCAGACCATCTCTTACTATGCCCAGTAAGGAGTTTGAGGCTATACCTCAAAAGAACAGCTGCAGTCCGTCCTCATGTGCCAGCACTATTCGTCAGCACAGGAAGGACTAAGAGGAGGGTCACCAAGAACACCATCTCTGCATGGATTCATAGGGTCATTGATCTGTCCTTGAATCCAGATCCTCCTCCGTCACGTCGCCCTAGAGCACATGATGTCAGGGGCATAGCTACGTCCCTGGCCTTCAAAAGAAATTTCTCTGTGAAGCAGGTTCTTCAAGCCGGGGTGTGGAAGCGTCAAACAATGTTCACAGCCCACTACCTGCAAGACGTGACCCACAGGAGGCTCGATACGTTCTCTATCAGCCCTGTGGTGGCTGCACAACAGCTGGTTTAAAACCTCAAGCTCCTTATTGGACAAGTAGCAGAAGGTTGAGGGCATTGTTACCCGGTTTTTAGTCTGCATGAATGAAAAGGTTTGACTGGCCCTTATTCTTTTCTTCATCATCCCCTCTCTTGGGGAAAGCAGCATCCTGGGTTCTCTGCATAGCTGACCTCAAACCACTGCAGGTAAACCATGCTCCCTTGTGTTCCTAGTATTAAGTTAATACTGTTACGTCCCCATACCCTGACGAGGTGGTATTGGGAAAGTCCTAGTCTACAAGTTTCCATCTAAAGAACTTCAGAACAACTTCCTAGGACGAGTCACACTTCTTCATACCTTCACACACGGCTTGCGTAGGCCGCAGTCCTTTTGTAACAAGGTTCTAGCGAGGTGCAGGGTCTCCTTATTTCTTGGATGCTTACACACTCAAATAACAAGCCCCCGGGCAAAGCCAAAACTGGCTGGGACGTCCACCCTTCCTAATGGGTGAGTCACCCCTATTAAATAGCTTGGTTTGTATTCCAGTTACGGAACAAATGACAATTTCGTAGATAATTTGTATTTTTCCTAATTATACAAACCTTAGCTATTTAACCAAACTTGCCCGCCAGCCCTATCCCCCTTGAAGTCCTACCTCCAAGCAAAGTGAGTTCAAGCACAGGTGTGTGTGAGGGGGTGGGGTAGCAAGCTACCCTCCCCTACCCCCGCTAACTAGCGGTGTGGGTATTAAACCCTCGTTAAATTTAAATGGCACGTCATTTCAGCTACGCCGAAAGTAATACCCCTATTAAATAGCTAAGGTTTGTATAGTTAGCAAAAATACAAATTATCTACGAATTTGTCATATTTCTTTTTGGGCTCAAGCCATGTCGTCCTGATGGAAGGTTCCTAATAGTAGCTTCCAAAGGGATATATGTACAGTACTACAGTGATATTCCCTGAGAATCTACCTTTAGGTCTCTAGAATTCTAACTCCTGGTGCGAACATCCCTAAGATTTCTCTCAAGGATATCGCATAATATCAGGGACGTATATCTTGATACGACACATAGCACTCTTCACCCTGAATAGCGTTTTCGCTTCAAGGGGGAAGAGTGGCAATTTTGGATGGGGAGCCGTTATCAAGGTTACCCTACTTCCCATACTACTATTGAGTATCAAGATGGTGCCATATCCAAGATGGCGGACATTCCTAATTCTGTAGCGAATTCGAACGGTGGTGTTCCCTGTTGATCTAACTTTTTCGATCGATTCTGCAAGGATTATTATGCAATCTCCAGCTTCTTTCGCCTCTGGAAAGTTGAGTATTGATTCTTTACAATGTGTATATTTTAGCTCCCGTTTCACAGTGAAATTAGAGTAATTTATTGTGATTAGGAGCTAGGCCTGATACTGGAGGCGCCATGGGCGCTGTCGTTCATTAGGCATGTGTTATTTAGTTAGTAGAACGACATTCCGCATAATTATCCTTTTTCTATGCCGATCGTATAAGTTAGAGTTTCAGTAATTTAGGTAACTGAGATCCCGTCTCGCCTAGGTAACCTAACTTAGGCGATGTAGTATACTTTCAGACATTTCCCTGGTTACCCTCGTGTATTGTTTTATGAATTCAGGCGGAGATAGATATCTCCTAGAATTATTATATAAACCGATACTTGTCTTCAGTGGAAATTTAATGGAATTTGAGCGAAGCGAAAAATCTATTTTTGGGTGAGGTAGCCATGTCGTCCTGATGGAAGTTCCTTCGTTAGTAGCTTCCTAGGTATATTTGACTACAGTGATATATCCCAGAGAATTTACCAAAGGTATCCAGAATTCTAACTCCCGGAGCGAATATCCCTTAAAATTTTAAAAGGGATATCGCGTGATATCAGAGGTCGTATTCTTGACACGTCGCATAGCTATCTACACCCCTAATAGCATTTTCGCTTCGAGGGGGAAAAGTGACAAGAATATAGGAGAGTCGTTAAAAAGGCGACGCTCCTACTACCGTACTGTAAATAGTGCGCCAATTCGCCACCGTGCGGCGCCACCTAACCATTCTTTGTAGCTTTGTAGGTGTTACAGATACAGTACCATAGGGAGGGATTCATTATCCTTTTGTCAAAAAGAGGGTGGTTCCATCAGGACGACATGGCTACCTCACCCAAAAAGGGATTTTGACGAAGGAAAAATCTATTTCTGGGAAGAGGCCTGTGACGGCCGGTGAAAGGTCCTTCTTTGTACCTTTCCTAATATAAATCTTCCAAATATACTAGAGAAAGATAAAAGCATGGAATGCAGAGGTTACAACCCTCGCGCGAACACCTTGTAGGTGTCGTGTATTTAACAAAGGCGTGCGAAAACCACTATTCACAGGCTGTCTTCCATTTAGATAATCCCTTCATCAATGGGGAGGGCCGTGACAGGCCCTAGAGAACATAGTTGAACTACCCCACCGGCACCTACCACGCACGCCCTCTAGGACATCCTTCTGTGTTTGGACTTGCCCGCAAATTGAGATTGTTTTTGCACAGTGTTTTTCGAAGTGTTTCTCGTTAATTCAACATGACTGACGTGGCTACTTCACCCTTACCAATGTTAAGTACCATGGTTTGTTTTGACAGCTTATTGCAGTACCGGGCATTTGTTCTGTTTCCAGTATTGTGGTTTTTAGTTTTGGAAGCGATTGTCCTGCCTCGGTATCGGCAGCCATTTTGGGTTATGTTCGCTTCGGTAAATTTTCAAGTTATTTCTGGGCTCCGACCCGTGTCGGCCAGTGAAATGCTCCTATAGCACCATTTCTAAGGTATATAACTGCTATATATTACCAGAGAAAAAATTGCATGGGAATGCCAGGTTGAACCCAGCTCGCTCACCTGTATAAGGTGTCGATATAATACTGGGGCGCGATAAATCACAACCAGAGGCCTTGCACCATTTAGATGTCTCCTGTCAAAATCCCCGAACAGCGAGGCGCCGTTCAACCTCGTACTACTACTAACCAACCCACGCCAGTGACGTCACTCCTTTTATAGCACGCAGTTTTTTAACAATACTTTGTGTTGTGTTTAAATTTCGCTGTTTTTCTCTGGATTTACCTCAAGATGTCCGACTCCACTGTCACTACATCTAAGTTAAGTACCAGAGCTATGAGTTTTGAGATTTTGGAGGGGCCCTTGTCCATTTTGGTTTATATTATTCAGTTTTTATTCACGACCTTGCTGGGTCTCCCTCGGTACAGGCTCCTTCCTCTCTCTCTCTCGTTCGTTCTAACGATTTTCAATTAGTCCTCCATACTGATTGTTTCTCGTTGTGAACTTTTTGGATCTCCACGGTTCACACACCGTATCAATTTTATATTGTCCTGTTTTATGATAACAGTTATTTCATATTCATGTGCGTATATTGGAGGTTGGCATGCCTGTATATTGGAGGTTGGCATGCCTGATCACCATCGGCGTTCTTTTCCACATATCATATCTTAGCTTATTTACGTTCGCACGCCACGGACTCGCTTACTATTTTAACGTCATTCGTATGATTGCATTAGTTCGAGGGGCTTTCATGAGTCAGTTATTACAATTTAGTTTTCATTTTGTTAGCACTTCACTGACCCTGTGTTCTGTTGGTAGCCCTGCCTACTCCTAGCGCCGTCAGGCTTGTACTTTTCTGTCTCTTGTTCGCGCCCTCGTTTGTTTTACGATTGATTTATAGCTAATTTTATTATTGTTATTATCATCCAGCATGCCTTCCTCTCTTATTTACCATGTGTTATGTTTTTTATAGTGTTTTTAACCTTTCCATGTGATCATATCATTCGTGGGTCTGGCAGGTTGGTATACCTGATATCGTCTCGAAGCCTACCTACTCCTAGCCTCCTCCCGCCGATATCTTATAAGCGCCTATGTTCTCCTCCCGGGGGCATCCGCTTTGCACGGGTGGTTTCCCGTTGTTCTGTGAGGCATTCTATTATTATTCATTATCGTACATTACGTTTCCCCACTTCTCTACCCGGTCGTAGTCGTTTCTTTCCGTCGCTCATTTGGCCAATGATCGGCGGGGAGTCTCGACTCGTTCCGTGGTACCTTGTTATGTTATTTAATATCAAGTTGTGTACGGGCTTCTCCCGCTTGGTCCCGCACTTCACGGACCCTTTTAAGATCCCCACCCGCCCTCTGTCACGCACCTCACGGACCTCATATAGATATATATATATATATATATATATATATATATATATATATATATATATATATATATGTTTAAAGACTTCCTTTACGGGATCCTCGGGAGTAGCTTTTATTCATTACCATTCGGTCGAGTTTTTTAGTTGAGCCCCGGAGCCAACGTTATTCATTATTACTTGGATTCCCTTTATATTTTAGTCACTTTTATCTATTATATACGATCCTAGTTCTCGACCTTGCCTTCCATGATATGATCACGAATAAGGTTTGACTTAATTTAATTCATTCATTTAATTTGATTTAATAATTTTATAATCAAGTAAAGCTGTTATTTGATTTTTTAAACACTGGGGTCCCCTGGGGGGTCCCCTAATTTGCCTTCATTCAATTATTAAGGCATTATATATGAATAATTTTTATCATTTATTTGATATATGACTTATAACCCCCGGACCCCCCAGGGTCCCCTATTTGCCTTCATTCATATGTTTGGCACTTATATGGATAGTTTTATCATGGGTTGATATATATATATATATATATATATATATATATATATATATATATATATATATATATATATATATATATATATATATATATATATATCTACAGCTATATATATTCAACTTTTATATCATGATAGTAACTTTTATAATATTTAAGCACTGGGACCTTCGGCCCCTAATGGCTTTCCTTTAAGATACTCATGTATCTTTTATCTTACAGACTGTCCGCTGTGCGGTGACGGCATGTGTCGCTGTTCTCCACCAACCCTGCGGCCATAATGTGTGTCGTTCGCACGCTCACTGCTCTCTTCAAGTGGATGACCTAGCTGTGTGGCATCCGGACAACTGTCCTGTCTGCTACAAATTGGTTTCCACTCTAACATCTGAATCGGTGAGTGCAGTTACTTTATTACATATTTATGGGGAGTCACATTTTAATGTCCTCTTTTATTATATTGCACTGTAAGGCCACAGTCCTATGGACTTCCTGCATGCTTTTATCACTCACTAATAGTCTGTTCTCTTTCAGAGCACCCAGCTTGAAATGGAAACAGCCCGAGCTACCCTCAAGATCTGGGTTGGCGGGTTCGCCCGCAACGTGAAGGCCAGACAGCCATATGTCCTTTCTGAGGAATGGTGTTCCCTCCTCTACCCCAATGCTAAAACATCAGCTGCGGTCCCCAAAGCGCTAGCGGACCCGATCATCGAGACCATTGCTTCTCTTTTGCTGGCCCCGGACCAAGGGGAGACGGGCGCCACCCTAACTGAGGACATCGCTACCCTCGACCTTGATGTGGAGCCCATGGCTCTGGATGATCCCGACACAGGTAGGGACGTAGGTGAGTCAGGTGGTTCCCGGGCTGGGATTCCTCTCTCTAGCCCGGCTTTCTCTTCTACTTCGGACCAATCTTCCTTTCGCGGTTTTCCTGAGGCAACCGGGACTAATCTCAGCTCCCGACCCGTTCCACCCAAAGTGAAGGCTCCTCACAAGTCTTTATATAGAACCCACAAATCTTCCCAAGACCACAACCCTTCGAGATCGTCACCCTCGGAGGCTAAATCCTCCTCCACCAGAGTTTCTCAAGACCCAATTGCTGTGCCTCAACCTTTCAAGAGGTGGTCTCTGTTCCGGCACCTGTTCCCCCCCCCCAGGCGGGATCATTTAACATGGAGGAATTTACTGACAAACTGTTTGCTCGTTTTGAGTCGATACTATCGTCTCATACGAAGCAATCACACGAGAGGATAGCTTCTGTGGAGAGCCTAGTCCAAGGCCTCATGAGTTCGGAGCTACCACCTCCTCAACAGCAGTACCCCATTCCCGACGCCTCCAAGCTTCCTCCTTTCAATAAGAATAACCCTTGGAGGTTAGCATTGCATGCCCCCTTTTCGGAGGGTATGCTGTCAATCGAGGGTTTCGGTACACGGCCTCTTACTGACTACGAATTCTACCCGCCGGGTCTTGAATTCCCCTTCCCCGACTACACTCGCCTCACAGAAGAAGCTCTGATCCGTTTAGATAAGGTTCCAAAGGAAACTGTCATTTTTCCTAAAGAACAGGCACAGTCTGTCTTGGTTCGCCTGTTCCATGAGTGGCAATGTTTGAACACCATGATTACGGCCCACAAGAGTTCGTACACTATGTTTGTGGCCGACGACCAAACCCCTACACCATGTGCGACCAAGATTCTGGAGTCGGTCTTCCAGGCTATCAAAGATGAGAAGCCTTTACCACAACTCAGGGAGACCGACTTAACCTCCCTCCTCTTTCCGGGGGACAATGAATGTTGACGGAATGCCCCAGCTACCTTTTCAGTAGGTAAGTTGAGCCCGGACTGTGCCTTGACGCAGTTCAGCGAACGGCTTCCCAAACTCCCAGAGTCTCTACTTAAATTAGAATTTGATTCTAGGTGCAGATTCGGCAGATCTCTCAATTCGGTCACCCTTTCCGAGTTGGCCGTTGCCACTTACAACGAGGAGGACCTCCTTAAGGCCCTCACTAAGTCGTTACTGCAAAACTTCATGGCTGACGCCTATGATTTTGCAAGCGCCAGGACCCGTTGTCGACGACACGTCCTCTCTGAAGCCACCATTAGGCACGAGCCTAATAAGCTCATCAAAGCTCCGGTCTGGGGCCCGGATCTTTTCCCGGAGGATTTGGTTAACTCGGCCCTTAGTGAGGCAGCTAGGGCCAACCAAAGCCTCAAAGTTAGGGGGGCCTCGTCCCAAAGAGGAGATATGAGCCGACTGGTACCCCAATCCGAGGTAGGAAGAGACTGAGGCCTTTCCACTCTTCCCAATTCAGGGTTCAAACGGCTCCCCAAGGCCCCCAGCCTTCTACATCAAAGGGCCAGCAGCAAGAGCCATATGTCCTGGTCCCTCAGTCTCAAATCGCCTCCACGTCCTTCTCTCCCGCCTTTAACCCCATTTATGAGGCTCAGACCTCCTTCCGTGGCTACCAGCGTCACAGAGGTGCCAGGGGTGCCTTTCGCGCCCGAGGAAGCGGAAGGGGTTACCACCGGGGAAAGTCTACCCGTGGAAGCAGAGGAGGCAAATCATCCTCCACCCAATGAGACAACGCAGGTAGGAGGGAGACTGTACCTCTTTCGAGACCGTTGGAAGTTCAGCAATTGGGCTTCCAGCATTATCTCCAAAGGACTAAGGTGGAGCTGGATACAGGGACCTCTTCCACCGAACAGCTTTTACCAATTGCCAACAGAAGAACTATGTTCCTTCACAACAGATCTGCTACAAAAGAATGCGATCCAAAGCATATGTCGCTTAAGATTTCAAGGGCGCTTGTTCAGCGTGCCAAAGAAAGGCTCAGAAAAACGAAGGGTAATCCTGGGCCTGTCTCGTTTAAATTCCTTCATTCGTTGTGACAAATTCCGTATGCTTACCGTCTCGCAGGTGCGGACCTTACTTCCCCGTGGGGCCGTCACCACCTCCATCGATCTTACCGATGCCTACCATGACGTTCCAATAGCAAGGCATTTTCGTCCTTTTCTGGGCTTCAAGCTAGGCAAACAAGCCTACGCATTCAAAGTGATGCCGTTCGGGCTCAACGTGGCACCCAGAATCTTCACCAAACTAGCAGAGACAGTCATTCAAGAGCTTCGCACTCAGGGAATACAGGTAGTGGCCTATCTAGACGATTGGCTAATCTGGTCAGACAATGCCCAGAATTGCCGCGTAGCAACGAACAAAGTCCTCACCTTCCTTCGTCAACTGGGATTCCAAGTCAACTTTGGGAAATCCCGCCTGGTCCCGGAGACCAAGTTTCAATGGCTGGGTCTACAATTGGACCTATGCTCCCATACGCTGTGCCTCCCCAAAGCCAAAAGGAAAGAGATTGCGAGGAAGACGAGGCAATTTCTCAGGGAGAAGTTGACCTCCAGAAGGAACCAAGAGAGGATCCTGGGTTCCTTGCAGTTCGCCTCCGTGATAGACATCGTCCTACGGTCCAAACTCAAGGACATAAACAGAGTGTGGATATCCAGAGCAACCGCAAAATGCCGCGACAGACGTGCCCACCTTCCCCCACTCCTGAAGAAAAGTCTACAGCCTTGGACGAAGGTCAAGAATCTCTCCATGTCGGTTCCCTTACAACATCTGGTCCCGGGACTCGTCGTCCACACAGACGCCTCCTTAACAGGGTGGGGAGGTTACTTCGAACACAAGAAAGTCCAAGGGTTATGGTCATCAGTCTTCCGACACATGCACATCAACGTCCTCGAAGCCATGGCAGTCTTCCTCACTTTAAAACGTCTCAATCCAGCCAGGAATCTCCATATCAGACTGGTTCTCGACAGTGCAGTCATAGTTCACTTACCTCAACAGAGGAGGCTCCAGATCAGCCCAAATAAACCACGTCATGTTGCAGATTTTCTCCATGGCGGCAATGCACAAGTGGCACCTGTCAGCAGTCCATCTAGCAGGAGTCCGGAATGTGGTAGCGGACTCCCTTTCCCGGACGACTCCGCTAGAGTCGGAATGGTCACTAGACCATCGATCCTTCCAGTGGATACTATCTCAAGTCCCGGGTCTCCAGGTGAATCTGTTTGCGACGGAATTCAATCGCAAACTAGATTGTTACGTAGCCCCCAACCTGGACCCTCAGGCTTATGCCACGGACTCTATGATTCTAGATTAGAATACCTGGAAGACGATTTATCTGTTTCCTCCGGTGAATCTCCTGCTGAAAGTTCTGCACAAACTCAGATCCTTCAAAGGTCGAGTGGCTCTCGTAGCCCCCAACTGGCCCAAGAGCAATTGGTTCCCCTTGTTGCTAGAGCTAGGTCTCAGCCCCCGGCGGATTCCCAATCCGGTGCTCACACAGACAGCACAAACTTGCAATGTGTTCGCTTCCTCAAGGATTCTGAATGCCCTAACTTTATGGACTTCATGAAGTTCGCAGCCCAACGAGGTGCGAGCATCGATCCTTCGAATACTATTTTCCTGGAATCCGACAAAAGGGAATCTACTCTCCGACAATATGACTCAGCTGTCAAGAAATTAGCTAAGTTCTTGAGAGATTCCCAGGTTGAGAAAATGACAATGAACCTAACTGTGACATTCTTCCGGACCCTCTTCGAATCAGGTCTGGCAGCCAGTACCATTACTACAATTAAGTCAGCCTTGAAAAAGATCTTCCATATTGGTTTTGGCAACGGATTCATATTTCTCATCCATTCCGAAAGCTTGTGCCAGGCTAAAACCTTCCACTCGCCCTAGCGCAGTTTCCTGGTTTTTAAACGATGTTCTTAAGCTGGCCTCTGACACTCCAAATGAATCCTGTAACTATATGGCATTATTAAGAAAGTCACTTTTCCTTTTGAGCCTCGCCTCTGGCTCCAGAATCTCGGAATTGTCAGCTTTATCTAGAGACCCAGGTCACATAGAGTTTCTCCCTTCCGGTGAGGTCCTTCTCTCCCCTAACAAAGTGTTCCTGGGTAAAAATGAGGATCCCCAGAACAGGTGGTCCCCCTGGAAGATTGTTCCACTTCCTAGGGATCCATCCCTGTGTCCAGTTACCACACTGAAATCCTACTTAAGTAGAACTTCCACCACAACCACAGGGCCCTTATTTATGAGAGAGCACGGAGGAACCATTACCCTTAAAGGAATCAGGCAACAAATTCATCATTTTATTAAACAAGCTAATCCTCAATCATTCCCACATACCTCAATTAATTTTTTCCACCATATGAAGTTTGATGAGCTCTCAAAATATACCGGTTGGAAGTCCCCTAAAGTTTTCAAGTGCCACTACCTAAAACCTTTAGAAGCTCTTAGATTTGCCACAGTAGCTGCGGGGAATGTAGTTCCTCCCGAGGGTACTGAGTCCTAATCACAAAGTCTTGCTCTGTCCTCTTTCCCTCTTGCCTGGCTTACCTGTTGTTCCTACCTGTTTTATTTACCATGATGTATTATTTATTATTCAATTGATCGATTTCTCGAATTATTTTGATTTCACTTGTTTTTGATATCCCCGAGCTGATCTTCCTTTGTTATGTTAATTATTTATATCTATGATAGTATGCTTTACTGCATTTTGCTTACCAAGCTGTATTAACATTATTCATACCTGTTGACTTTCCCTTCGGGTTTCATTTTGTTTATGTATCATGTCTAATTGTCTCTGTCTTTTACGTGTTGATCTGTTTACGGGTTTCCATGTCCCTCTTTTTTTATATTAAAATTCATCAGCTATATTAATTTTGTGTTATGCCCTCCAGGTAGTTAGCCTTATTGGGTCCCCATTCTCTGGTACGATTTCACTGACCGACACGGGTCGGAGCCCAGAAAAGCGATTTTGACGAAGGAAAAATCTATTTCTGGGCGAGGATCCGTGTCGCCCATTGAACCCGCCCATCCCTCCCTAATTGGGCCCCAATCTGGGGTGCTATAAGGAGTGACGTCACTGGCGTGGGTTGGTTAGTAGTAGTACGAGGTTGAACGGCGCCTCGCTGTTCGGGGATTTTGACAGGAGACATCTAAATGGTGCGAGGCCTCTGGTTGTGATTTATCGCGCCCCAGTATTATATCGACACCTTATACAGGTGAGCGAGCTGGGTTCAACCTGGCATTCCCATGCAATTTTTTCTCTGGTAATATATAGCAGTTATATACCTTAGAAATGGTGCTATAGGAGCATTTCACTGGCCGACACGGGTCTCTCGCCCAGAAATAGATTTTTCCTTCGTCAAAATCCCTTTATTGCCCATCTGGTACTCTGTCATCTAGGTTATATCTCTTACGTTTAATGACCATTTGTATTATCATTAATTATTGTTAGTTTTCACTATGGTATTTATTTGCTAGCAAGTCCAATTTGGACCTACGAAGAATAGCGACTTCGCTCAAAATCCGTTTTTGGGGCTCAGGCCATGTCGTCCTGATGGAAGTTTACCAGAGCATTAATGTATCTGTGGATTTTCAATAGTGCCGTTCATCTCGAGATAAATTTTCCTTTTGGTCTTCTGAACCTAGAGACACTTGATGTTACCGTTGTACATCATTCAACTGATCATGGAATATGTCAGTGCTTCCTGCCCCCTACAGGGAAGAGTCTAGGTAGACTGTAGGAAAACCCGAGGATTGTGAGTTCAAGGAACAATCTAGCAAACAGTTTGTATATTAGTGTCGTCATATACGTAAAGCATAGTTTGTACTTAGATGGCATTGATCTGTGTAGGTTACTGATACCTCCCGAGTCTGGTTGTTGAAGAGACAGACAGGTTTATATACATGTAGGAAACCTTAATTCAGTAAGATAAACAGTTTAGTACAATCAGTCCTTACCTGTTTGCTTGGAACAGTAGTAACCTTAGTTCCCAATATTTACTTAAATATTAATAGAATCAAAAGACGCTCTGACTTTATTCTTAATCTAGAATATTTGAGGCGAAAGAGACGCAAAGATTCCTGCTATTGTTTATTACAATAAAAATAGAATTCATGGTTGTCATCAATTACATTTTACGTTGAACAATTCTGCATCAAGGCATAAATAGTAATAACAGAAATATAATAAGTTTCACCTGAAAAGGAAACACCAGCCACTCTATGGGAAATATGTATGTTTCACCATGAATTCTGTGGTTACTAGGAACACTATGCATATAAGTATGCATGGCACTTGTGTTAGTCTATTATGCTTAATGTCACCTGTGTAGTTAGAACAGTCTATAGTGTCATCACTAGACACAACACTCAACATGATATACCTTGAGAGTCTATCATGTACACCCTTCACTAAAAGTCCCGAATAGTGCACTGTTCTTCGCAGTAATCAAGTGGCAGGTTTTATTACACTGCCTGCTGCCACCACATGAAATTTTATTTCTTGTAATTGCTTCGCAGTGTTTGAAGAATACTCTGGTTGACTTCCATCCAGTATAAGCACGAAGGCTTTCAAACAACATTGTCTGAAAGAAATTCAGAGACGAGGCAACTTTTCTCGGATCATGACCTGCGGGTGTACTGTCTGCATCCGCTCTGCGTATAAAATAGGTGATTTTCGCTCTTATCTGTTTCAAGGATAAAGTTGAACCTGATGTCTCTCCCCTGAAAAGCTGACCTCCCTTAAAGTCTGAAGTTCTACGAAGATAGACCTTTAGGCATTCCACTGGGCAGAGGGATGCTTCTTCCTTCAGAGGGCACATTCTCCAGGGACCCCATCTCTTATGGGCAGCTCGTTCTTGGTGAGAAACGTCGGGTCCGGAAAGAGGTTCAGTTCTCCGGAGTCTGTGAACTGAATGTGGCCATCATCCCTCGAGAGGGCCACTATTTCGCTAACTCTGGCTCTTGAGTCTAGTGCAAATAAGAATACAGTATCACCTTTTGAGTCAAGTCTTTCAGCAAGCAATCTTCTTTGTTCAGAGTTGATGCTAAGTGAAGAACTTTATCCAAAGACCATGAAATGGGCTTTGGAGGGGCTGCGGGCCGAAGTTTAGCGCAGGCTTTAGGAATCTTGTTGAAGATTTCGTTAGAAAAGTCTACCCGGAAGGCGTAAAGCACTGGTCTGGCTAGGGCAGATTTACACGTAGTAATTGTATTGGCTGCTAAACCTTGTTCATGGAGATGGATGAAGAAGGACAAACAGAAATCTGTAGAAATCTCCTTAGGTTTCTTCGCCTTGACAAATGCAACCCATTTCTTCCAGGAAGACTCATATTGTCTTCTTGATGACTTTGACTTGTATTCTTCTAAGAAATTAATACTGTCCCTAGAAATTCCAAACATTTTCTTGACTGCTAAGGTGAGAAAATCATGAGATGAAGGTTCTGGGTTTTCTGTGATGAAGCTGAGACAGTCAATTTCTGCACTTGTTGAGTCAGAACTGGATCCGGCAACGGGATCAGCTTCAGGGGTAGTTCCGTTACCAGAGAGAACCAAACACGGTTAGGCCACTTATGGGCCACTATTGCTGCTGTCCCTTGAAAGGATCTCAGTTTGTAGAGGACTTTCAGAAGAAGGTTGGTTGGAGGGAACAGGTAGATCTTGGACCATCTGTTCCAATCTATGGACATTGCATCCATCGCTTCCGCTAGAGGATCCTCGTAAGGGGCTACATACCGGGGTAGCTTCTTGTTGTTGCTCATTGCGAAGAGGTCTATCTGCAGTCCTGGGACTTTGCGTAAGATGAAAGAGAATGATCTTGCGTCTAGGGACCATTCTGACTATCGGGTTGACCCTGGATAGAGCGTCCGCTGTCACATAGCAGAACCCTTGAAGGTGGACTGCTGACAAGTGCCATCTCTTCTTCTCCGCAAGTCGGAGGATGGCCAATATCACTTGATTTATTTGAGGCGATCTCGAGCCTTGTTGGTTTAGACATCTCATTACAACCTCGCTGTCTAGAACCAGACGAATGTGGATTGAGCAGCGAAGTTTCAGTTTCTTCAGTGAGAGAAAAACTGCCATGGCTTCCAGAAAGTTGATGTGGAAGGTTTTGAAGAGGGGAGACCAGGTTCCTTGGGCTTTCCGATGATGAGAGTGACCTCCCCACCCTTCTTTTGAGGCATCCGTGTGAACGGTGACTGACGGTGGAGGCGGTTGCAAGGGTACCTTCTTCAGGTTCTTGGCCTCTGACCATGGCTTGAGTAGGGATCGCAGACGATTTGGTATCGGTCTTTTTAAATCTCTTCGAGCATTTGATGCGTATTTTCTCCAAACTCCTGATGCATCTTTTAATTGTGCTCTCAATACTGGATCTGTCACTGAGGCAAACTGGAGGGACCCCAACACTCTCTCCTGTTGCCTTCTTGATATCCTGGCGGATTGAAGGAGTCTTTTGACAGATCCTGCTATCTCTTTCCTCTTCTTTGATGGAATGGAAAGGCAGTGTGACTGTAAGTCCCATTGGACGTCCAGCTACTGGAACTTTTGAGATGGAGATAGTCGAGACTTTCCCAAGTTGATCTTGAATCCTAAGTGTTCCAGGAACTGGATCACTTCCTTGGAGGCTTGCATGCACTCTTCCTCAGATGCTGCCCACACCAGCCAGTCGTCCAGGTAGGCTACCACCTGAATTCCCTTTAGGCGTAGTTGATGAATGACTGCATTCGCAAGCTTGGTGAATACCCTTGGAGCTGTGTTTAAACCGAAGGGCATGGCTCTGAAAACGTACTTTCTTTTCTGTAGTTTGAACCCTAGGTAGGGGGAAACTTGACGGTTGATTGAGACGTGCCAGTACGCATCCGTCATGTCTATGGAGACTGTATATGCCCGTTTGGGCAAAAGGGTCCTTATGTGTTGAAGTGTCAACATTCTGAACTTGTAGTTCACTATGAACTTGTTGAGTGGTGATAAGTCCAGAATGACTCTGAGCTTTTCCGAGTCCTTCTTCGGAACACAAATTAGCCTTCCTTGGAATTTGATGGACTTCGCCTTCCTTATAACTCTTTTGTTCAGGAGTTCCTGAACATATTCTTCCAGTATGGGGGTTGAGTGTTGGAAGAATTGAAGGAAGTTTGGTGGAGTTGTGTTCCAACTCCACCCTAGTCCATTCTTGATTAGGCTGTGGGCCCAGGGATCGAAGGTCCAACGATCCCGGAAAAGGAGAAGTCTCCCTCCTACAGGTAGCATCTCACTTTGAGTGCTGGTTGGAGGACTTACCTCCTTGGCCACGTCCACCTTTGTTGCCCCTACCTCTGAAGGGGCGTCTAGAGGATCCTCGAAAGGAACCTCGAGACTTCGGCCTAAAGGTTGTTGATAGCCTTTCAAAGACTGGGGTGAACACAGGCGACTGGGTCGCCATCGTTTGGGGCACCAGTTGGAAGGTGGTTGTTGGTTGTGCCACCGTCTGGCGCACCGTGGCCATGGGAAGCTGTTGCTGTTGTTTTGGGCGAGAGGGCACTCTTGGTCGTTTTGACTTATTCTTCGGCTGGGGACCCTCATCAGCGGAAGATTTTCTTTTAGAGGACAAGCCCCACTTAGAGAGGAGATTCCTGTTCTCCGTTGCGGCTTTGTCCACGACCTCTTTGACCACTTCGCTTGGGAAGAGGTCTTTTCCCCAGATATTGGAGGCTATCAGCTTCCTTTTTTCGTGCCTCACCGCAGCCGAGGCGAACACGAACTCTCTACAAGCCCTACGGGCTTTAATAAAATTATGCAAATCTTTGGTGACTGTCGCCAAATGAGATTTGGCGAAGACCATGTACATATCTGGGGTGTCCGGAATGCTTGCCATTGTCTCTAGCCCAGTTTGCAGAGACATAGAGGCAGCAAGACGTTCTTTTGTCTCCTGTTCCCTGCGCAGGAGAAAGTCTGACAACTTCGGGAGGTCTTTGCCGAACTGTCGTCCGGCAATGTCTGCCTCCTACTTCCTGACTGTGAAGGTGTTGTGGACATCCTTCCAGTCTGCATCGTCTGATGGAAAGGCGAGGGAAAAGGGTCTACACTCCTCAAGTGTAGGACAAGGTTTCCCTGCCTCGACTGCCTTTAAGGCTGCTTTAAACCCTTTGTCCATAAAGGGGAAGGCATGTTTGGGGTCAGCAACAAAAGAAGGGTGCTTTTTGCAGAGAGCCGGCACCTTGGAGCTAGTAAAGGCCCTCTCCTTCAAGGTGTTTGTAAATAAGGCCTGGGCTTTAGAGAGGTCAAGAACAATGACCTCTTTCGGCTCTGTCTCTTTGGATGCAGGTTCCGTCCTCAGACGGACATTGCAATCTGGATAGGCCCCTTTGTTGGGCCAAAACTCTATTTCCTCTACTGAGACAGTGCCCAGTTTCTCCGAGAGGAAGATCTTCCCCCCTGACATCTGCATATGCTCTGCATACCTGCAAGGATTGACGTCAGAGAAAGCGGGGAGATCCTTGACATTTAGCTTCTTCGGGGCTAAACGCGTTGCAACCAGCTGATGCATTTCCGTCCAAAGAGAAGCTTCTTTCTCGGACGATTTCTTCTGTATGTCCTGCGCCATGGACAACAGCGAGTGCAACATACTCGTGATGGAATCTAACTGGGGGGCAGTAGAAGAAGTTGAAGGTACTAGCTCAGTCACAGCGGCTGATGACACCGAAATCGTTTCGGCTTTCTCGACTTCACCTTCAGGAGGTACGTCAGCCTCCTGTTCCAGTTCCTCCATTAGGAGATTGTTCTCAGTCTCCTCTGAGACAACCGACATGTTGTCCTCCAATTGGATGCCCTTCAAGGCGTCCGATACATCAGATTCTACCGGAATCTGAACAAGGGGAATCTCAGGTTGAGCCTGGGGAATGATTGCATCCAAAGATGCCCTAGGGAAAAGTCAGTCCCTCACCCTTTCATTAGGAAGGTATGGGCCAGAGGTGTTCTTCTGAAAACCCCTGACCCATTTTCGCAGCGTTTCCCTTGCTGCATCCCTTAACTCTGTAGACTTTTGATCATCAAAAGCCTCTTTCACCAGTTTATCACAAACGGTACATACCTGTGGGTCCCAGTACTTGAGAGCCCCCTTGGTGACTGCGCAGCGAGCATGGGCCCTGCACACGTCATGGCCGTAGAAGTTCTTGCTACGGACCCTGCAAAAGTTGTTCCCACACTCGGGATGCTCCTCCTGTAAAGAAAGAAAAGCATATTTTTGGGCTCAGGCCAAGTTGTCCTGATGGAAGTTCCTTCATTAGTAGCTTCCTAGGTTATATTTGACTACAGTGATATATCCCCGAGAATTTACCAAAGGTATCCAGAATTCTAACTCCTGGAGCGAATATCCCTTAAAATTGGATATCGCCTAATCAGAGGACGTATTCTTGACACGTCTCATAGCTATCTACACCCCTAATAGAGTTTCCGCTTCGAGGGAAAAAGTGGCAAGAATATAGGAGAGTCGTTAAAGAGGCAACGCTCTCGACACTCCTACTGTACTGTAAATAGTGTGCTGAATTGCCACCGCGAGGCGCCACCAAGCCATTCTTTCTGTTGTAGCTTCGTTGACCGGTGTTATCCCGTGTTATCCCGTGTTATCTCTTGCTATTTTGGAGTTATTTGTCGCTATGATGTCTCCACCAGCCTCATCAGCTTCTGGAAAGTTAAGTAATATCTTTGAATTGTGTAAATGTAAGCTCTTGCCAGTTTTACTCTTCGTTTGAGAACGTAATTAACGGCGTCATGAACGCGGTCGTTCTTCCTGTACATCTAGTTAGCCAGAACGACTTTCCCGGGCATTATTTGCTTTAATAACTTTAGCTATTTAGTATTTTAGCTAGGGATTTTTATATTATGTCATTGTTGTCGTGGATTTGGCTATTTATGTTCGAGCCTCACGAGTGCTAGGCTTCCTAGCCTAGGCACCTACACACTTCATGCATGATATAACCTTCCTGGTAAAGTTTTATTGAAGCTTAGGCAATATTTTATACAATTATATATATTGATATATATTGATATGTAAAGCAGGCACAAATATGCATGTCCATGTGGGTATGGTTACATGTACATGTGTAAATCTATGTGTGCAAACAAATATAGGGGTATGTATACTTCTATGGATATGCATTTGCATGTTTGTAGGTATATATGTATGAATATGTATCTGAATTTTAAATATTTAACTTAGCCGGTGAATATATAGCTGCAACTCTGTTGCTCGACAGACAAACTGTACAGAAAAAAACTCGTCAGCGATCGCTATACAGGTTGCGGGTGTGCCCAACAGCGCCATCTGTCGGCCAGATACCAAGCTCTATGTAAACAAAGACTCAATTTTCTCTCTGTCGACGTGTCGACAAGACGTACTTTACTCGCTGTTGCTAAACTGGAGTTTTTCACATCACCTTGGTGAAGTACTATATTCTGGTTTTGAGCTTTCGCTGTGCAGGGTTTTTCTTCAAATAAATCCTTGAACTTTTTTTTGTATCGGATTCATTGTTGATGACTTAGATCGTTTTTTGGAATTTTCCCTTGACCAATTCAAAATGGCTGACCCTTCACAAGTTCCCAAATTTAGAAAATCCAATGCTAGGGACTGTTCTAGGCGTCTTCCGAAGGCTTCTATCGACCCTCACACTGTTTGTTCCAATTGTCGGGGTAAAACCTGTCAATTGGAAGATCGGTGTGAGGAGTGCGTGGGCCTTTCGGAATTTGATTTTATCGAATTTGAAAAGTACACACGCAGGCTAGAGAGAGATAGAGTTAGGAGAAGTTCTTCTAGGTCTATTGATGTTTCCTCTCCTCATGCCCCACAACCTATTCCTTCCCCTGTAGTGGTTGTTCCTAACCCCCCTCCTAGCACTCAGTAACCATCGATGGCTGACATGATGCGTGCCATCCATGCCCTGGGGGAGAGAGTTGAGTCCCTTGCAAGTGACCGCAATCAGCTCATGGCGGATGTTAAGGAGCTTAAGTGCCAAAGTGCAGTGGGAAGTGCTAAAGTGCCAAGTGATAGTGTTGTGAACAGTGTTGCGCTTGAGGGTTCGTCTGTTCGTGCCTATCGTCCTCCTAGTCCGGGACCTCTTGCAAGCTCCCAAGTCCAGGGGAGAAGCAATGTCGCACGACACATGGGTTCGAGAGGCTTTAATCAGCGAACAGACGTTCCCTCCATGGTATCAGGCGTATCTCCCCAAGATCGCCCCTACCTACGTAAGACGAGAGAGCCCATTTATACCTCGTCGTCTGAAGGTGTTTCTCGTAAGAAACTTTGGACCAAGGTCTCACGACCTTTAAAACGTAAATCGGTCCCTTCAGGACAAGTCCAACGTCCCGGTTGTAGCCACTGGGTCAGTTCGGACTCGTTGCCGTCATCTGATGACTGCTCACCGCCTAAGAGAGGCAAAGCGGTACCGCTTCAGGCACTAACACCGTCTGTTGCCGCACCTGCTCCGGTAGACCCTAAATGGGCTTTGCTGCAAGACATGCAGTCCAAGCTTACGTCTTTGATGCAGGACTTTCATGCGGAGAAGGTTGCTGCCGTACCTCCTAGCCTACAACCTTTCAAGCGATCGGTTGTGCGTCCTGTTGACGCTGAGGTAACCTTCTCGCGTATACCAGTTGAGGGGGTTCCTCCACCGATGCGATCCAGTGTGGGTTGCCAGCCGCATGTTGACGTTAAGCGACGCACGGAGGTGGTTGTTGACGTTCTGGACGTTCAACAACCATCAGAGGTGACTTGTTTTGACGCGGTGCGTCAACCTCCGCAACCCAGTGTGGTTTCCACTGCGCAGCCCAGTCGGTCTAGACAGTCTCGGGTAGACGCTGTGCGTCCTCGCGCTCCCATGGTTGTTGACAGTTCACAGACTGTGCAGCAGTTCCATGACGTTGCGTCCGGCTCCGTCACGCATGCACCAGTGCGACCGGACTCAGCGAACCAGACGTTACCCACTCCGTTGCCGTTTCCTCATCAGTTTTCGGATGAGGAACTTTCTGATGATGATGTTGCTGCACATCAAGATGATCAACAATCAGAACTGGACGAGCCTAAGTCAACTCAACCATCTTTGGACTTTAGAAAATTTTGGCTATTTTCAAAGAGTTGTTTCCTGACCAGTTTGTTTCTGTGGCTCCTCGTTCTCCACCGTCAGAGTTTGTTTTAGGCATGCCTTCTACCGCACCTGCCTTTACTAGACTCGTCCTCGCACGCTCGTCTAAGAGAGCTTTGCGGGTGATAGGAGACTGGTTAGAGTCCAAGAAGAGTTTAGGGAAGACAGCATTTGCCTTTCCCCCTGCTAAACTCTCTTCTAGATCGAGCGTCTGGTATGCCACGGGAGAAGTTCTCGGCTTGGGAGTTCCTGCCTCTGCGACTTCTCAAGTCTTGTAGACTCTCCCCGCCGCCTTGCCATGAGACGCTCAAAAATTTGTTGGTCATCATCGGACCTGGACCACCTTATGAAAGGGATCTTTAGGGCTTTTGAAGTCTTTAACTTCTTAGACTGGTGCCTAGGAGCCCTGAGCAGGAAAATCTCTTCGACTGATAAAGAGACTTCTTTGCTCATTATGTCCTGCATGGACAAGGCCGTCCGTGATGGGTCCAATGAGCTTGCTGCCTCATTTGCGTCCGGAGTCCTGAAAAAGCGAGAGTCTCTCTGCTCGTTCCTGTCTGCTGGAGTTACACCATGCCAGAGATCTGAGCTTCTCTTTGCTCCCCTTTCCAAGTGCCTATTTCCAGAAGTCTTGATAAAGGAAATTGCTGCTTCGTTAGTGCAGAAGGACACTCACGATCTAGTTGCGTCCTCAGCTCGCAAAGCTCCCCCTTTGCCTACATTGACTGCTAGACCGAGGATTGACACTCCAGCGTCTCACTTTATTCCGCCCTTTCGTGGCAGAGCCTCCAGCAGAGGAGGTGCTCGTGCCGAAGGGAAGCGAGGGAAGAGGAAAGGATCCAAGTCCTCTAAGGGCAGAGTCTGACTGCCCGCAACTTCAGACAGCAGTGGGAGCCAGACTCAAGAACTTCTGGCAAGCCTGGGAGAGGAGAGGCGCAGATTCACAATCTGTGAAGTTGCTCAGAGAGGGGTACAAAATCCCTTTTGTACGCAAACCCCCTCTAGCAACGTCTCCCATCGATCTCTCTCCCAGATACAGAGAGGAAGAAAAGAGACAAGCCCTGACACTGGAAGTGTCTCTTTTGCTAGAGAAGGGAGCGGTGGTCAAAGTCTCGGATCTTCAATCACCGGGATTCTACAACCGCCTCTTCCTGGTTTCAAAGAAGACAGGAGGGTGGAGACCGGTGCTAGACGTCAGTGCTCTGAATGTCTTTGTCACAAAGACGAAGTTCTCCATGGAGACCACAAAGTCTGTCTTAGCAGCAGTCAGAAGGGAAGACTGGATGGTCTCCCTAGACCTAAGGGACGCCTACTTCCACGTCCCCATTCACTCAGACTCCCAACCATTTCTGAGATTCGTTTTCGAAAATGTGGTCCACCAGTTTCGGGCCCTGTGCTTTGGCCTAAGCACAGCTCCTTTCGTGTTTACGAGGCTGATGAGGAATGTAGCCAAATTCCTCCACTTATCGGACATCCGAGCCTCCCTTTATTTGGACGACTGGCTTCTCAGAGCCTCTTCCAGTCGTCGCTGTCTGAAGGATCTCAAGTGGACTCTAGATCTGACCAAGGAATTGGGACTCCTAGTCAATTTGGAAAAGTCGCAACTGGTCCCATCCCAAACTATTGTATATTTAGGGATGGAGATTCACAGTCTAGCTTTTCGGGCTTTTCCGTCTGCCCCCAGAATAAGTCAAGCCCTGTTATTCATCCAGAACATGCTGAAGAAGGAACGCTGCTCAGTCAGGCTGTGGATGAGTCTGGTAGGGACGCTATCATCCCTGGAACAATTTGTGTCACTAGGAAGACTACACCTCCGTCCACTTCAATACCATCTAGCTTTTCACTGGAAAAAGGACAAGACGCTAGAAGCGGTCTCGATCCCGATTTCCGAAAAGATGAAGTCTTGTCTGACTTGGTGGAAGGACAATATCAACTTAAGAGAGGGTCTTCCCCTGGCTGTTCAGACTCCCAACCACGTTCTCTTCTCGGACGCATCGGACGTGGGCTGGGGCGCGACACTAGACAGTCGGGAATGCTCAGGACTGTGGAACTCGAGTCAGAGGAGCATGCATATCAACTGCAAGGAGCTGTTGGCAGTACATCTGGCCTTGAAAAGCTTCAAGTCTCTCCTTCGAGGCCAAGTGGTGGAAGTAAACTCAGACAACACCACGGCCTTGGCGTACATCTCCAAACAAGGAGGGACCCACTCACTGACGTTGTACGAGATCGCAAGGGACCTGCTCATCTGGTCAAAAGGTCAAGACATCTCCCTAGTAACGAGGTTCATCCAAGGCAACTTGAATGTCATAGCAGATTGTCTCAGTCGGAAAGGGCAAGTAATTCCAACAGAATGGACCCTCCACAAGGATGTGTGCAAGAGACTTTGGGCCACTTGGGGCCAACCAACCATAGATCTCTTTGCAACCTCGCTGACCAAGAGGCTTCCAATCTATTGCTCCCCAGTCCCGGACCCAGCAGCAATACATATAGATGCCTTTCTCCTAGATTGGTCACATCTGGATCTCTACGCATTCCCACCGTTCAAGATTGTCAACAAGGTACTGCAGAAGTTCGCCTCTCACGAAGGGACAAGGTTGACGCTAGTTGCTCCCCTCTGGCCCGCGAGAGAATGGTTCACCGAGGTACTTCGATGGCTAGTAGACGTTCCCAGAAGTCTTCCTCTAAGGGTGGACCTTCTACGTCAGCCTCATGTAAAGAAGGTACACCAAAGCCTCCTCGCTCTTCGTCTGACTGCCTTCAGACTATCGAAAGACTCTCGAGAGCTAGAGGCTTTTCGAAGGAGGCAGCCAGTGCGATTGCTAGAGCAACGAGAGCATCCACCATTAGAGTCTACCAATCGAAGTGGGAAGTCTTCCGAGACTGGTGCAAGTCAGTTTCTGTATCCTCGACCAGTACCTCTGTAGCTCAAATAGCTGATTTTCTCTTATACCTGAGAAAAGGACGATCCCTTTCAGCTCCCACTATCAAGGGCTACAGAAGCATGTTGGCATCGGTCTTCCGGCATAGAGGCTTAGATCTTTCCAACAATAAAGATCTTCAAGACCTCCTTAAGTCTTTTGAGACCACCAAGGAGCGTCGTTTGGCTACCCCTGGTTGGAATTTAGACGTGGTACTAAGATTCCTCATGTCAGACAGGTTTGAGCCGCTACAATCAGCCTCCCTGAAAGATCTCACTCTAAAGACTCTTTTCCTGGTATGATTAGCCTCAGCTAAAAGAGTCAGTGAGATTCATGCCTTCAGCAAGAACATCGGATTTTTGTCAGAAAAAGCCACCTGTTCGCTACAACTTGGTTTTCTAGCCAAAAATGAGCTGCCTTCTCGGCCTTGGCCTAAATCTTTCGATATTCCCAGCTTATCGGAGATTGTAGGCAATGAACTAGAAAGAGTCTTATGCCCTGTGAGAGCTCTTAAGTTCTATTTAAAGCGTACTAAACCTTTACGAGGCCAATCTGAAGCTTTATGGTGTTCAGTTAAGAAACCATCTTTGCCTATGTCAAAGAATGCTTTATCATACTTTATCAGACTGTTAATACGAGAAGCTCATTCACATCTGAGTGAGGAAGACCGAGCTTTGCTTAAGGTAAAGACGCACGAAGTTAGAGCTGTTGCAACTTCCGTGGCCTTTAAGCAAAATAGATCTCTGCGAAGTATAATGGACGCAACCTATTGGAGAAGCAAGTCAGTGTTTGCGTCTTTTTATCTAAAGGATGTCCAGTCTCTTTACGAGGACTGCTACACACTGGGACCATTCGTAGCAGCGAGTGCAGTAGTGGGTGAGGGCTCAACCACTACAATTCCCTAATTCCATATCCTTTTAATCTTTCTCTTGAAATGTTTTTTAATGTTGTTTTTGGGCTCAAGCCATGGTGTCCTGATGGAAGGTTCCTTTTTGGTAGCTTCCTTGGGTAAATAACTACTAAGATATTCCCAGAGAATTTAGCCACAGGTTATCACAGAATTCTAACTTCTGGAGCGAGTATCCTAAAGGTTTCCCTTTTAAGACATCGTATATCAACAGGGGACGCATGTATTAACGCGCCACATAGCTATCTACACCCCGAACAGAGTTAATGCTTCGGTGTGTAAGGGCTAAGAATAGCTGGGAGCCGTTCCATAGCTAATCTCATCCGTGGCTACTTCTGGTACTCGAGACGTAAACAAACGGGCGCCATTGCTTAAATGACGTCACGACCGTCTTCATCCTTTGTTCAGTAGCTCGCCCTACTTAGACGGATTTTCCCTGTGCCTTACTTATCGCTTTGCATCTACGTTATGTCGCTACCTTCGGCCTCGCCTTCTTCTGGAAAGTTGAGTACAAGGTTCCAGTATTGTTTAGTTAAGCTCTGACCGTAAAGTAAATATTACTTTCCGAGATTTTTGGTGTTTTGTGGCAGAGCTGTGCCTCTACCGGACCCGCCATTTTATGGCGTCGTTGTTGTTATGCATGCCTTATTTAGTTAGCCACAACAACGCTTCCGGCCTTATTTACTAATCGATATCATTAGTTTATTTAGTCTTCATAGCTAGGAACTTTTATATCGTGTTTTGACACTTTTTATCGGTCATCGATTGACCTCATACCAGTAGGCTACTATAGCCCCCAGGCCAGAGCGCCTATATATCAGTGTTCATGCATGATTTTATTAGTGATCCTAGGCTAAGTTATGAAGATAGTGGCATTATTTTACAATACTTTCGACTGTGATGCAAGTGTTTTTCGCCTTCAGGGACCATATAGGGGATAGGTTAGTTAGTGTCCCTTCCTAACCTAACCTACTTGTAGGACCCCTATATGCTTCCTTCATCCCCCTGCCCTTGGCATTCCCTCTGTTTAGCCTTGATTCCCTTACTAAGTAAAGGGATCAAGCGCCTAACGGAGTATATTATCGCCTCTCAGTCCTCCCTAAGGGAATGAACCCCCCTTAGGGTTGCGTCTGAGAGTGAGGAACGGCTAGCCCTTCCTCTATGGCTAGGACTAGTCTATGACTGTCCTGCGATAGCGATATGTCTTCTATCTTTCCTAGTTCAGGGCTTTTAGCCCTGCTCTAGGTTAGGTTTTGGAAAGGTTATTCTGTCCCCTGCTGAAACTGTACCCATGCACCATTTCAGCCAGGCTGCCTTATCTTAGGTTAGGGAGTGTCCTCCCTTTCCCTAGTGGCCGCTCTGGTACAGAACCCCTTCCATGGAAGACTCTTCTCTTCTCCCCTCCCCACCTATCTCTTGTATAGCCTAGCCTACACTTAGGTTAGTCTATACCCATCTGTCCCCTGTCCTACAACTCCTCCTTAGGGTGGAGTGATAGGGCTACCTTGAGCTTCTATGTGCAGTCCGCTCTGGTACATATACCCTTCATAGTGTCCTATGAGGTTAGCCACTGGATGTGTTCTGTATGTAGAGGTCTCCCCCTCTTTGGGTGTCCCCTAGCCCTCCCTTGGGCTACCCTAGCTCTTGGTCCTCTGAGACCCCTGCTTCTGGGGGATAGAGCCAGCCTCTATCATGGGTACACCCTCTCAGGGGGGGATGTCTGGGAGTCCATGACTGGACTTCTTACATCCCTCCCCCTGTCTCTCCCACTATCCGGGTGCCGGTCCCTTGCCGCCTCCACTGTCGGCGATACCCGCCTCCTACCTTGGTGACTCTCCCCTTACCCTCATGCCGCCAGCCCCCCGCGTGCCGGGGGACTGTCGACCGCCGCCGGCTTCCTGCCGATGGCTCTCCTCCTTCCTCCTAGCTTCGCCGTCCGCCTGCCGGTCGGCCACCGGAGTGCCGGCATCCATTGCCGGCAACCTGGTTCCGCTATAACCATCCTTGTCCCAGTCACCAATCCGGCATCCTCCGACTGCCGGAGCCGCTGCTCCTCTGCCGGCGTGCCGCCGTTGTGCCGGCGGCCGCCACCCTGGTAATACTCTTGACTTATATATTGTCTGTTCTAATGCCAGAAACTCTGCTGGAGCGGCCTCCGGCGTGCCGGAGGTCTGCCGGAACCCACCGGAGGCGTCAAGACTACTTGCACCCCCTTCTACTAGCTATCATATGAATACTGATAGCCCTACACTGCAAACAGATGGCCTGTTTACGCTATTAGATCAGTGCCTTGGTACTGTTCTATTAGTAATCATGCTGTCTCTTTGCATTCTTCAAAATTCCAGCATGCTGCGTGTATCGTAGCGCGGCTGGTTGCCGGAAGCAGTTACCCTAAGGGACCTGTTAGCCCCCTAATTTGGGACTGAGTGGCCTCGGTCCCAAACTTATCCTTGGCATTTTCCATGGAATTCCATTGCCCTATGGACTTCTAAGAAATACTATCCTGTGCCTTCGGCCATCTCGGATTATCCAAGGATAAAGCTTGCGGTAGCCAGCCGGGCGGGATGCATGGAGTATGTTTTCTTTACTACTTCAATCTCTATGCATCACACCCTTCATTAAGTTAAAATTATTGATTAATATTAACTTAGATTAAGAGCCATTCTTATGACTCCCCCCCATACTCATTTTCTCTTTCTTCCACAGGAGGAGCAGATGAAGTGTAACTTCGACTTCTGCGCTGTGAAACGCCCGACTTCTACGGGCATACGGCTTGCAGGACTCACGCCCCTTGTGCTAACAAGAAAGGGGATTTGAAATTCTGGGACCCGCTGAACTGTACGGTCTGCCAGGCTCACATAGCTGATGGCTTCCATAACTCTCCCTCAGCGGAGATCAGGGACATTGCTCGAGAGAAGCTACGCAAATGGGTGTGTGGCTTCCAGAAGAATGCCACCGGACCGTACCTGGCCACTGAAGAATTGAGGTCACTTCTGTTCCCAAAGGCCTCCCCTGATTCTGTGGTGCCCAAGGATTTGATCCCCACTGTCCAAATTACGGTGGAACCTGATGTAGTCATGGCCCAGTCCATGCACGATTGCCGCCTAGATTCCGATGATGACGAACACATGTCGGATGTCTCGGAGGGTACGGAGAAGACCCTCATGGCTCAAGGAGCTGAAGATGACGAAGACCAGGTGGAATACGCCGAGTCGGAGCAAGAGGTCGCTCCTCCTTCCATCTCCGCCCCTACTCCTACACCGACGGAAGTGTCTCTCCCGTCTACCTCCACGACCCCGGAACCCTCATCATCCACTCAGGAAATGATCCGGTTGATTAGAGCCGTCATGGACGACAAGTTAAAGGAGAATCAGGAGTTCATCAGGTCCATGATGGGACCCAAAGAACCGAAGATCTCGGTTAAGGATCTCTCCGCTTGCTCTCATGCCAACCCATGGAGGTATGCTGAGCATATGGTGATAGCGACCGGCAGAATCTTTGTCAGCGACAAGATCGGCTCGGTCCCCCTGGAAGATGTGGAATTCTTCCCAAATTTTGAGGCCTACCCGGACTGTTACGTCCGACTTCGCTCTGAACCTGCCTCTAAAGAAGAGACCGAACCGAAAGAAGAGATAGTGTTCGATCTCGCGAAGGCCCAGGCTATGCTAGCCAACACGTTCAAGAGTAGGGGTTTTACCTGCTCTAAGCTTCCGGCCCTGAGCAAGAAGCACCCTACCTACGTCGCACCTGAAAATGCGGTACTTCCATTCATGGAAAAGGCCTTCGCTGCGTGCCTTAAAGCTGTGGAAGAGGGGAAAGCCTGCCCTGCACTGGAGGAGTGCAGACCCTTCTCCATAGTTACTCCCCCTGACGCTCGACACTGGAAGGACATCCAGCACACTTTCGTCGTGGGAAAGCTAGATCCTGACGTCGCCGGACGTCAGTTTAATGAAGACCTCCCGAAACTTAACGATCACCTCCTTCGTCGGGAACAAGATACGAAGGAGAGGCTCGCAGCATCTATGTCCCACCAGGTCCAACTTGACATTATGGCCTGTGACACCAGAGTACCAGACCACTACATGGTACTTGCCAAATCCCACATGGCAACCCTGGTGAAGGACATGTACCACTTCATGAAGGCTCGGAGAGCCTGTCGTGAATTCGTGTTCGCAGGTGCCACTGTGAAACACGAACCCCGGAGGCTGATTTCCTCCAACATCTGGGGCAAACACCTCTTTCCTTCTGAACTTGTGAAGGAGATCACCGACAAAGCCGCCACGGAGAATAGGAACCTTCTCCACAAGTGGGGCATGTCAAAGAAGAGGAAATCCTCTCAGGACGACGGACCTCAACCTAAGAGGAAATCTTCGAAACAGAAACCCCAACAACGTCAACCAAGACGTCAGTTTCCGGGACCCGCTACCTCCCAAGTGGCAGCTCAGCCACAACAGACCTTTCAACTGGTCACCCAACCGGTGTTGTCACAGTCACCGGTCTTCACCCCTGCTTTCGAGCAACAGACGACTACCTTTCGTCCCAAAGGTAGAGGCTCAAACAGAGGTGCAGGCAGAGACGCGTCTCGCCGTCCCTCCAGAGGCAGAGGAGGAAAGGGAGCTAGCGGCCGAGGCAGCAAGCCCTCGGGACACCAGAAGCAATGAAGTGCTTCCGGTGGGAGGAAGACTCCGCCAATTCCAGGATCGTTGGACCTTCGATCCCTGGGCACACAGCATCGTCAAGAAGGGTCTAGGCTGGAGTTGGACTCAACCACCTCCAACATTCCAGCAGTTCTTCCAACAATCAACCCCCCTTCTGGAAGAATATGTCCTAGATCTCTTGAACAAGAAGGTGATAAGGAAGGTAAAGTCCACCAGGTTCCAAGGAAGACTGTTTTGTGTCCCCAAGAAAGACTCTGACAAACTCAGAGTCATTCTGGACTTATCCCCCCTCAACAAGTTCATAGCGAACGACAAGTTCAAGATGCTGACTCTTCAACAAATAAGGACCCTTCTGCCTCGAGGTTCCTACACGGTCTCCATAGACCTGGCGGATGCCTACTGGCACGTTCCAATGAACCATCACGCTTCCTCCTACCTAGGATTTCGACTCCAAAGGAAAAGCTACGCCTTCAGGGCCATGCCCTTCGGCCTCAATGTGGCCCCTCGGATCTTCACAAACCTGGCGGACGCCATAGTACAACAGCTCCGCCTCCGAAACGTCCAGGTGATGGCCTACCTCGACGACTGGCTAGTTTGGGCTCCATCGCCCGAGGATTGTGTAAAATCCTGCAACAAAGTCACCCAGTACCTAGAACACATGGGATTCAAGATAAACAAGAAGAAATCTCGCCTCTCTCCAGCTCAGAAGTTCCAGTGGTTAGGAATCCAATGGAACCTTCAGTCACACCGCCTTTCCATCCCCCAGAAGAAAAGGAAGGAAATAGCAGGGTCTGTCAAGCGACTACTAAAATCCAAACGGATTTCAAGACGCCAGCAGGAACGAGTTCTAGGCTCTCTACAGTTCGCCTCAGTAACAAACCCAGTGCTTCGTGCACAGCTAAAGGATGCCGCGGGAGTCTGGAGACGTTCTGCATCCATCGCTCGAAGAGACCTCAAGAGACGGCTCCCAAACAGACTTCGACTTCTCCTCAAGCCGTGGTCGGAAGCAAAGGCCCTGAAAAGGTCCATTCCTCTTCAACACCCACCTCCATCACTCAACATCCACACGGACGCTTCGCTGGAGGGTTGGGGAGGTCACTCCCACCAAAAACAGGCTCAAGGCACCTGGTCTCCCCTGTTCAAGACGTTCCACATCAACATCTTGGAGGCCATGGCGGTCCTTCTAACTCTGAAGAAACTATCCCCGCCTCCCTCGATCCACATTCGTCTAACCCTAGACAACTCAGTGGTAGTCCGATGTCTCAATCGCCAAGGCTCAAGATCGCCCCAGATAAATCAGGTGCTTCTCCCAATCTTCCGTCTGGCAGAGAAGAAGTGGCACCTGTCTGCAGTTCACCTACAAGGATTCCGCAACGTGACAGCGGATGCTCTATCTCGAACAAACCCGATAGAGTCGGAATGGTCTCTAGACGCAAGATCATTCTCCTTCATCTCTCACCAAGTCCCAGAACTTCAGATAGATCTCTTCGCAATGAGCGACAACAATCAACTTCCTCGGTATGTGGCCCCGTACGAGGACCCCAAGGCAGAAGCAGTGGATGCCATGTCACTGGACTGGAACAGATGGTCCAAGATCTACCTGTTCCCTCCCACCAACCTTCTGCTGAAAATCCTCTCCAAACTGAGAACCTTCAAAGGGACAGCGGCCCTAGTGGCTCCCAAGTGGCCCCGGAGCAACTGGTACCCCCTGGTCCTGGAGCTGCAGCCCAAGCTGATCCCTCTCCCGGGCCCAGTTCTCTCCCAACAAGTACAGAAGTCGACTGTCTTCGCTTCATCATCGAAAATCAAGGACCTTCATCTCATGATTTTCTCTCCCTAGCCGCAAAGAAGAGGTTTGGGATCTCGAAGAAAAGTCTAGACTTCCTCGAGGAATACAAGACCGAATCCACAAGACGGCAATACGAATCATCCTGGAGAAAATGGGTCTCTTTCGTCAAGACAAAAAATCCTAAAGAAATCACAATTGATTTCTGCATGTCCTTCTTCATTCACCTTCATGGACAAGGATTAGCAGCCAATACGATTTCAACCTGCAAATCGGCCTTGACCAGACCAATTCTGTATGCCTTCCAAATTGATCTGTCCAGCGACATCTTCAATAAACTACCGAAAGCATGTGCTCGTCTACGCCCAGCACCCCCACCGAAACCGATCTCCTGGTCATTAGACAAGGTGCTCCATTTCGCCTCCAACTTGGATAATGATTCATGCCCTCTCAAGGATCTGACTCAGAAAGTTATATTTCTCTTTGCTCTTGCTTCGGGAGCCCGAGTCAGCGAAATAGTGGCATTATCAAGAGAAGAGGGTCACATCCTGTTTACTGATACAGGAGACATTACCCTCTCCCCTGATCCGACGTTTCTCGCCAAAAATGAATTACCCACCAAAAGATGGGGCCCCTGGAGAATATGCCCCCTGAAGGAAGATGTCTCTTTATGCCCAGTAGAGAGCCTCAAGGTCTATCTTCGCAGAACTTCGAACTTTGGTGGAGGCCAACTCTTCAAAGGAGAAACATCGGGCAGCGACCTGTCACTGAAACAATTAAGAGCGAAAATCACCTACTTCATTCGCAGAGCGGATCCTGACAGTACACCCGCCGGTCATGATCCTTGGAAAGTTGCATCATCTCTGAATTTCTTTCAGAGTATGGACTTTGAAAGCCTTAAAAGCTTCACAGGCTGGAAGTCCTCGCGCGTTTTCTTTAAACATTATGCGAAACAAGTGCACGAAGTCAAACATTTTGTGGTAGCCGCAGGTAGTGTTATGAAACCTGCACCTAACTCTGCATAGAACAGTGAGTTACTTGGGACTCTAACTCTTCGGGTGCCTATGTTGACCCTCGAGCGATGTCGAAAACACTTAGTGCTTTTATAACTGTTCTTATCCCAGGTGAAATGTCATAGTTGTCACACAAGTGCCGCATGCCCTGAGCATGATGTGTTTTAATCAAAGACTAACGTTCCTCGAGAACGAGTGCCTACTAATAAATTTGAAATTCCTTTTCAGATTCAAGAGCAAGTCTTTATTACTATGTACATTATAATTACTGTAAATGAACTTTACTTATTGCTGCAATTCATTTAATTTCTGCATTTGTGAAATAAAATTTCTATTTTATTACCTGTGCGTCTCAATCAGCTCCTACTTACTATGAATTACATGCCTATCATAGTTTTATTATCCCCTTTCCTTATGGTTCATGGAGAAATTAAGATACTAACTCTTAATTTATATTCACTCTGATTATGTAATGTTCCAATACGAATACTTACTCTTCATACCCTGGAGATGAAACCAACCTTCTCAGCACACAGTGTCCAACCACCACTGGTCTGCTTTCAGAATGTTCCTATACGAATGCCAAACATTCAGCTTCGTCTCCAAGTTCTTCAAGTTCTTCTATCAGGGTGAATAGCCCTTCAATACCACTTTGACGTCGGCATGGCCCGTGGGAACTTCACTGCCAAGGGGGGCAGGAAGATTCTTCCCTACGGTTCTTTACTAAGATTACTATGCTATTTTGTCAATGCCCTTGGCACTTACTAATAGGGGAAAATCTACCACGATACATTGATTCTCTGGTATTCTTCCATCAGGACGCCATGGCTTGAGCCCAAAAAACGGATTTTGAGCGAAGCGAAAAATCTATTTTTGGGTGAGATAGCCATGGCGTCCTGATGGACCCTCCCTGCTACTTCGTCCAGTTTTTAGGTCCCACCCTGCTCTGCTGTATCATGGTGATCGGCAAGCAACTGGCTTCAGGATGAAGACGGTCGTGACGTCATTTAAGCAATGGCGCCCGTTTGTTTACGTCTCGAGTACCAGAAGTAGCCACGGATGAGATTAGCTATGGAACGGCTCCCAGCTATTCTCAGCCCTTACACACCGAAGCATTAACTCTGTTCGGGGTGTAGATAGCTATGTGGCGCGTTAATACATGCGTCCCCTGTTGATATACGATGTCTTAAAAGGGAAACCTTTAGGATACTCGCTCCAGAAGATAGAATTCTGTGATAACCTGTGGTTAAATTCTCTGGGAATATCTTAGTAGTTATTTACCCAAGGAAGCTACCAAAAAGGAACCTTCCATCAGGACGCCATGGCTATCTCACCCAAAAATAGATTTTTCGCTTCGCTCAAAATCCGTTTTTTATGGGTTGTCCGGAAGGCTAAGAAGCCTTTCGCATCCTGGTTGATTTGGCGGGTGGTCAAAGTCATTTCTTGAGAGCGCCTAGATTAGGGGTTTGATGAGGTCCTGTTGTATGGGTTGCAACCCTTGATACTTCAGATCCTAGGGGTCGATCAGCATCCTAAGAGGATCGCGAGGCTCCGTAAGGAAGACGTACTTATAAGGCAGAGTAATCGTTCAAGTCGACTTCCTTACCAGGTACCTATTTATTTTGTTTTTGTTATTTTGATAACTTCTAAAATGAAATAAAAACTCTTAGCTCATAAAATGTAAACATATATTACTGGTCTCTACCCACCATCCTGGGTGTGAATCAGCTATATATTCACCGGCTAAGTTAAATATTTAAAAATGATATTTTAATTATAAAATAAATTTTTGAATATACTTACCCGGTGAATATATAAATTAAATGACCCTCCCTTCCTCCCCAATAGAGACGCAGTGGGACGAGGAGAAAATTGAGTCTTTGTTTACATAGAGCTTGGTATCTGGCCGACAGATGGCACTGTTGGGCACACCCGCAACCTGTATAGCGATCGCTGGCGAGTTTTTTTCTGTACAGTTTGTCTGTCGAGCAACAGAGTTGCAGCTATATATTCACCGGGTAAGTATATTCAAAAATTTATTTTATAATTAAAATATCATTTTACATAGATATGGTTTTAAAAACTTGTTAAAAATAAACGCATGTTGATACAAAGAAACTATATCGGAAGGTCTAAAAGAAAAATCGCCTGACATCAGAAATGGCCCTTTAAGTACACCACCGGGCTAATGCTATCATAACCTCCATTCACGTAACTACAAATATCTGTATGTATGTTCATGCTTTCACTGTATCATATAATAATGTAAATATCTCTTAATAAATCAATCCTCTTGAAAAAGTAACCAGTTTATTCTTATTTCTTCAAGAGGACTGATTTATGAAGATTTTTTATATTATTATATGGTACAGTGAAAGAACGAACATACATACAGATATTTGTTGAACAATGTCAGAAAACACAAGCTAACTGCGTGGACACAAGCTCTCAGATGTTTACGTGAGCGGAGCTTGTATCTGTGATGAGCCAGAGTACGTTATGAGTCAAAGGCGAGATGAATGCAACAGAGTCTTTATTATAGACACATCGAGTATATATATACACTAGGTCCTGGTAAGAAGGTCACAAAATACAAACATGCTACCTCTTGTCCAACCGGCAACCGGTTCTGTTAACAGTTAACTATGGAGTAAGCAGACAGGCCAATACAAGTTGCTGTCAGTGCGAGTGGAGAGCGAAGATACAAAGGATAATATATACATAAAAGAGAAATGTCGTTACTATGTACGATCGTGTGACACACGGGTGGTACATACTGTACATGTTAAAAAGGGCGCCCTGATCGAGAGAGGTAAACTGTAGGTGGGTCATCTGGCAGGAGATAAGCAGGTTTTAGACGATCAATGGAGACCCAGTCTTCTTTGCCACGAATGTTTAGTAGGAATGGGAGTGACTCGAACACCCAGCCTTCTGATCTGGAGTTAAAATGTTAACTGTTAACAGAACCGGTTGCCTGTTGGACAAGAGATAGCATGTTTGTATTTTGTGACTTTCTTGCCAACCAGTTCTGTTAACAGTTAACAATGGAGCAAGCAGACAGGCCGATACATGTTGCTGTCAGTGCAAAGGGAGAGCGAAGATACAAAGGATAATACATACAAAAAAGAGAAATGTTGTTACTATGTAATCGTGTGACACATGGGTGGTACAGAGGCTTCTTGCGCCTCCTATGTGGCCATCTGCATACAATACCTTACGTTTCAATTTGGCGCGGGAACCTCTTCCCTCTAACCGTGCCGCTAGTCGCGCCTGGTGTGGCCAAGCCCTTAGAGGCATCCATAGATATCCTACCACTAGATGCCACAGGAACTGAGCCCACATACGTGTAAACAACAGCCATCTTGGGGTGGGGAACTTGTCAAAGTCGCTCAGTGCAGTTTCAATTCTCACCATAGTTTATTGTTAGCATAACCACAGTTTTATACTGCCTTAGGTTGCACCAATAAATGTACAGTGTAGTCAAGACAACTAGTGATATATGATAAACACATAAGCAAACCCATACAAACTTATATATATATATATATATATATATATATATATATATATATATATATATATATATATATATAATATATATATATATCAAGAGAGAATTTCCCAAAATCTCCGGCGTGTGGTGTCCGAAGTTAGTTGCAAAATTCTGTTTTCATATATTTTTGAGAGCGTCAGCAACTGCATATAGTCAACGGGCTATATTATGTATTTTTAGGGGAATGCACTGGGAGAATTGAAAGTAAATATCTTCAACCGATACCAGTGCAGCTATTTGTCTATCAATCTATCTCTACCATGATATCTTCAAAACAGTTTTGTGTCTTTATTTCGGTTTGTTTGTTAGCTTCTTTGTTAATTAGTCGAATCTTTAAATAGGATTAGGCCTACAGCAAACATTCTTTAGTCATAATGAAGGTTTTTTTTTTTACTAAAGGTGGACTTCGGGATTAGATTCCTTAGATGGAATTTAGCTTTTAGTGAGAAAGGGACATAAAGCAAGTATTAAAAATATAGTAATATAAAAAAACTAGATATTATCCATAGATTAGAGGCATCATTATGCAACTGGTGAGCCTCCCAGTGTGGGTTTGATGTTTATTGTAGCCAATTTCAGGATTTTTTCTAGTGTGGGGATCATCCACAATTCCGTAATAGAATTAGGAAACACAAACGATTGTGTGTGTGTTTTATGAATATATCAAAGTTCCCTTGTTTCGAAAATCCCCATTTTCTATATTATACCAGCTGTGACCAAGTGTGGAATGATCTTCCTAATCCTAATCGGTTAGTTGAATCGGTAAAACTTGAAAAGTTCAAACTTGCAGCAAATGTTTTCATGTTGAACAGGCTGGCATAAGTCTCTATTTATAGTTTATATGTAAAAGTTCTGCTTTTATGTTGTTATTGTTTTTAAAATGTTTAATTCTAATTTTTTGTTTCTTTACAAATAGTGTATTTATTTCCTTATTTCTTTTCCTCACTGGGCTATTTTTCCCTGCTGGAGCCCTTGAGCTCATAGTATCCGTTTTTCCAACTAGTGTTGTAGCTTATCTAATAATAATAATAATAATGATAATAATAATAATGTCGGGAATTTCGACCTGATCAATCAAAGTTCCCGCCATTTGACTCCGCCTACGACTACGTCAAATTGGAGGGAGAGGAGAAAACTCGCGGGCGAATGAATGTAGTTCAAGACGGGAATGTTTAGAACCAAAAAGAGAAACCGCCTGGTAGGAAGGTGCTGAGACTAATGAAATCAATTATTAGTAATTTAAGATTAGGAAAAATAATGTCATTCTATTGTAACATGATAAAAAAATCCAATCTAGAAATTTAGGTTCAGGACAAATCGCGCCAAAAAAGTGACGTCGGAAGTTGCAAGGCTTGCTCGCCCTCTTTGATCCGACGTCCCCAATCACAGTAAGTCCTTTCTAATTGTTCTCTCTCCCCACGCCTATTGTACCCAGGTCGGTTTCCGTGTAGGTCTTGATAGAGTTGTTGTAAAGTTTTTATCTGTTAATATTTTGTCGATCCTTGTGCCAGGGGATCAGTGATATTGTGTAAAGCACGTCTAAGGGTATCGATAAGGGTTTTATCGAGATAACTTTATAAATGTTCAATTAATTTTGTTGATATCTTGAGTCCGAAGTGGACATAGTTTTTTTTCGATCACATGTTCTTGTATGTCAAGTAAAGGTTAATTTCTCATGTTTCTTTCGAATTAGATTATTATTTTTATAATAAAACTTTTTTAAATATAGCCATATTCTATTTACTCCCCCGATGGTTTTGTGAAGTTTGTCCCTAAGACATTGTGATCTGCCCAGTACATCGGGCTATTTTGTATAAACCGGTGAAATTTCGCCACATTTGGTCCTTCGAACCGGATCACTAGAGCTTCCCGGAGCCGGACGGGACTAATTAGAATATGAGCTTTTAAGGGTGGGAGAGAAGTAACAATTTAAGGTTCGTCTACGTCCCGATGTGCGATCGCCCACGTGGGTCAGTTTGAGTCCCTTCTTAACGTAAAATTACCTTTCTTTCCTTGCCTTGCCAAACCCCCCCAAACGTAAAGTAAAGTTAATTAAGATGGCTGTGTCCACGATCGTTCATATCGAGGCGTCGATGGGCCTACTGGAGGATTTACTAAGCGAAACCTAAAGGGCGCTGATAGAGACCTACTCCGAGTCCGTTTACCAGAATTTGGTAACGGAGTTGCAGGCAGAGGTCCGACAGCTTAAAGAGCTATACAAAAGCCAGCGCGTTAAATTAGAATCTAATATCGAAGCCCGAATTAGGCATATGTTAGGTGAAGCGACACGTGCTTCCACTCTATTGTATAATAGAATAGATAAAGTGAAAGGCCGTTCAACGGGGAATGTTGCCCTCCCCAGGTTGAAGCCGCTGCCTCTCCCCACGTTTGAAGGGGAAGTGTAAGAGTACGCATCGTACCGTGAACTATTCACGATCCACGTGGATCGAAGAGCTGATTTAGACGAAGTGTCTAAATTCACATATTTATTGGGGACGTTGGGCAAAGAGCCGCTTAGGATCATCAAATCTCTAAGTGTAACCGCCACGAACTATAGTGTAGCATTAGACTTATTAGTATGGCAACGTGCACCAGACACTCGTGTTTCTGCACCGTAAATTAGCAAACATCTTTGTGCCGTCACTAAACCCAGTAGAACTCAAAAGGTTCCGTTTTGAGTTGACCATCATTATTGAACAAATCAAAAGACTTAGTACCAATGACTTAGGCCAGGGCATGGTCATGAGCCTCATTAATCAAAAACTTTCGGAGGGAAAACTATACCGCAAAGTGGTAGAGCATTTGAGGAAATGCGACTATACGTTGGACGAGTTTTTTGAGGCAATAGATTTTATTGTAAGAATGTTAGAAGACGATGCGTTGCAGAGAGGCGACAGTCTTGAGAGTGACAAAAGACCAGACAGTAGTGTAAGACCGAAAACCCATCCCATCCACCATAATTCCTGCCCATTTTGTAGCGAACGGCATCCGCCTCACGGATGTCGCCAAGTGACTGACGTAGCTGCTAGACGTCGCATTTTGCTAAAAAGGGGTCTTTGTTTTAATTGCACGAAATCAGGCCATCGTAGCGATAAATGTCCCGTTTCAAATTCCTGTAGAAACTGTAATGCTAAGCACCACACTGCAATTTGCGATGCGGGTAGACCGCAATCAATCCCTAGTCATAGTAGTAATAGTCAATCAACAACGTCCCGCCCCGTAGTAAATGCGACGCCTGCGCAGAACCAAACTGCCCCCCGTCCATCCAAAGTTAAAGTAGAATCTAAACCATGCACGAGCGCAAAGATCGCGCAGAGGTCTGATGTGGACCTCCCATGCACTATCTTGCCAACAGCCATGGCAGGTATTCAAGAAAAGCAAGGTAGTAAGCGAGTCCGCCTATTTCTCGACTCAGGAAGCCAGAGGAGCTTCATCTCTGCAAAAATTGCCCGTCAATTAGGCCTACCGGTGGTAGGAAGAGTATCCTTGAATATAGCTCCGTTTGGTTCCGAGGATATAAGCGGACAATACGATGTAGTAAGTTGCACGGTTGAAATGGGGAAAAGAATCGTGCGTATGAAGTTGGTGGCACACGAACACGTGGACGTCCCGATACATAACGTGGGTTATGTAAAGGTCAGACAGCATCTGTTGACCAAGGGAGTCACGTTAGCCGATCCAGCAAACCAATCAGATACCATGAAGAACGTTCACATTTTAGTTGGGGCTGATTATTTTAGCTATTTCATCATAGGTGTTGAAAAAGTAGATGGGATAAATCTTTTCTTAACGCATAATGGTATGTCCCCGTACGGGAAGGTGCCACAGTGGCTGTTCCAAGGGGAAAGGGTCGAACAAGTAAGAACGTTGAGAGTGTGCAGAATCACGGACGAGCCATATCTGTATGATGTAGATGAGTGGTGGCGATTAGACCGTGTTGGCATCGCCCCATCTGAGCAATACACTGTTCGCGAGGCCGAGGCCGTGCGAAAGGTATCGCAAAGCGTTGTAAGAAAACCTGAGGGATATCAGGTTAGCCTACCATTCGGGTCGGATGCTAGGCCAGAAACAAATTATCGTAACGCTGTGGCGCAGTCAGAGTCGTTGCAGACAAAATTCAGAAAGGATAGGAAATATTTTGAACAATATCAGGGAGTGATAGATAAATATATCGAAGCAGGTTTTATATCAGAGGTGAAAAATCCCGTAGTGGAAGGTTATTACATGCCACACTTTGGTGTTAAGAAAGACAGCCGTACCACCCCCCTTAGAATCGTGTTCAATGCCTCGGCAAAGTCAAAGGGTTGCAAGTTATTGAATTAATGTCTCTTACCTGGGCCCAATTTGGTAGAGGTAGCATATAGTTTAATTATAAGGTTTAGGTTGAATCGATATGCCATGTTAGCCGACATAAGTAAAGCATTCCATCGTGTTTTGTTAGATCCTCGTGATGCCAAATACACACGATTTCTGTGGCGCAAGGCAGCTGGTCGAGCGCTTACCTTCGCCTTTAGAGTCGTAGTGTTCGGCATCACAGCTAGTCCATTTTTGCTACAACAAATATTAAATTGTCATTTTAAAGAGGAAGGGCGCCCAGATTTAGTAAAATCCTTTTATGTCGATAATTATCTGGCCACGTTTGAAGATATAGAACATATGAGGCAAGAGCATGAGTCTGTTCATAACATCTTAAAAGGGGCGGGTATGCCCTTAGAAGGGTGGGCCAGCAATCACTTGGCCTTCGATAGCGAGAAACAGTGGAGTGAGCCTGTGAGTGTGAACGTGCTCGGGCTGCGATGGGCCCGGGACGTGGACAGATTGTGTGTGAAAGAAAGAAAAGGATCTGTGAGTTGGGGGAGGGATGGGTGCCTACGAAGCGTAGGGTACTTTCCCTATTAATCTCCATTTATGATCCGATCGGTTTGATAAGCCTATTATTTGTAAGGGGAAAGCTTTTCCTTCAACAACTATGGGAGGATAATGTAGGTTGGGATGATGTGTTAGGAGAAGAAAGGGCTAAAGAGGCAAGTGAATTGTTGAATGATTTGAAAGCGGTGAGCGACATCACCTTTCAAAGATCGATAGGAAGAAGAGGCTTACAACTTCACGTGTTCACCGATGCCAGCAGTAAGGCATATGGAGCAGTGGCATATACTAGGGACGAATGCAATCGGGTAAGTCTGGTAACGAGTAAGACCCGGATCACTCCGAAAGGGATGAGCAAGCTGACGATCCCTAAGCTAGAGCTACTGGCCTTGTTGTTAGGCAGCAGACTAGCAAGAACGCTCAAGGAACTGATCGAGCCACGGGAAATAGTAATGTGGACCGACAGTAAGGTAACGTTGGCATGGGTAGCATCTCCCGATGCCAGGTCTAATAAAAATGTGTTTGTTTCTAACAGAGTGGCGGAAATTATTTTTATTCAGCAGGTTTGTAGTTTCAGTCTGAACCATGTCATCAGAACCCTGCCGATATCCTATCCCGAGGTGCAACGGCTCAACAATTGCAAGCTAACTCCCTGTGGAGGAACGGTCCAGAATTCCTCAGGACCACGGGAAAGCCTGTTCCTTACGAGGAGGAAGATCTACTACATCAAACTCACGTAGTAGCGGCGGTGCAGGAGTTGAGGGAGGAGATGTGTCCTACCCCCCCCCCCCCCCAGGCGAGATTTGGGACATCCTGAAAAGGGAAGTAGGGTTCCAATTCTTGTTAAGAGTAGCCAGACTAGTTTTAAAGTTTGCTAAGATAGAACGGCATCCGTTCAGTATTGTTGTACAATTAGAGCAAAAACATTATTTGCCTACTGTTTATGCCTACTTAGAGGGCGGAGTCAGACCCCCTCGTGAAGTTGCTAATTTTGTTAGACAATTGAATTTAGTTTTAGTAGATAATCTCATCTGCACCAGGGGACGAGTGTCCCATGTAGGAGAAACTGGTCATTTAATTCTCTTGCCAGCCAAAGGGCATTTAGTTAGGATGTATTTAAATTATTTACATCGGTTACATTTGCATTGTGGGGTGAATACTCTAATAGGTATCTTTCGACAGAAATGTTGGGTGGCGGGTCTACGTTCCATTGCGAAGCGAACCGTGCGGCAATGCCCTGAATGCAAGCTAGCCTTCCAGCCTCTAACGAGACAGCCACCACCACCCCCCTGCCAAAGGAAAGGATCACCCTCACAAAACCGTTCACGGCGGTCGGAGTGGACCACACAGCAGCAATTCACACTGAGACACGGCCAGGATATATACTTATCATAACCTGCATGGCTAGCAGAGCCATGTACCTTGACTTCTGTCCCTCTTTGGAAGCAGAAGAATTCGTGTTGGCACTTAGACGGTTTAGTGCCACCCACGGTGCCCCACAGCTCATCATGTCCGATAACCATCAAACCTTCAAGGCTGCCAGCCACCTCCTGCAGGGACTTTATGAAGAGGATGAAGTCCAGCAGTTCCTGAGGAAAACTGGCACAATGTGGCGGTTTCAGACGCCCCGTGCACCTTGGAAAGGTGGGTTCTTCGAGCGTTTGATAGGAGTAACGAAACGGACCCTCCAGATAGCCCTCGGAAAGAAGTACCTGCCGGACGCCCACGTGCTAACCCTCGTGAAAGAAGCAGAAGCAGTGGTGAATAATCGACCGCTTATGTACAGCGGTGACGAGCGCGAGGATGAAGTCCTCACCCCCTCCCATTTGATAAGAGGACACCAAGTCCACCTCATGGCACCAATCTTACCGGACGACCATCTCAACGCAACCTTCACCTCTCGGAAGCTACGTGATCGTTACATAAGATTGAAAGATTCACTAAGAACATTTAGGGAACGCTGGAGAAGGGAATATTTGAGTGCCTTGAGAGCCCGGCACGACTGTCGGCCCGGGGAACCCTCCAAGCTGCACCCCGGAGACATCGTGCTAGTTAAGCAGGAGAATAAGAAAAGAGCGACTTGGCCTCTGGGACGTGTCGTGGAGACGTATCCTGACGACGACGGAGTCGTACGTTCGGCGAAAGTGTTGTTTGAGGGTGTCGAATCGCTGCGAGCTGTCAGCCACCTGGTTCCCCTAGAAATAGCCCCCTCTGAGGATGACGATGGAGAAGACGGCGATGACGGAGAAGAGGGCGCGGACAGTTCGACAGCCGGAATGCCAGGGATAGCGTAGACGTCTGGGGAAGACCAGGGTATGGCAACAGCTACGACGACTCAACAACCAGCCACAGGAATGGACGACAACGACGAGAAAGGTGAGAACTATGCAGTTAGTGAAAGAAGTGAAAATGAAAATGAAACTGAATCAGAGCAGACGAACGCACAAAGACGTTCTGCACGCCCATTGAGAAGGGCTGCCGCGAAACAGCAAGAACTAATGGACTGTCTGCTGAAAAGTGAAGATATATAAAACGTAGCTGTAAACAATGAGTGAAAAAGGGGCGTGTCCTATCTGGAAGGTAGGGAGGGTGGAGTTTGTGAGGTGTGCGTGAATCTGCGGAGGTTGGAAGTGCGTAGGGGGTGGAGAACGGGGACGGGATGGTCTCTCGTGCGTACAGACCGAGCGTTGCACAGAACCAACCCCTCCCTCTTGTACTCCATCAAGTAACAGCCTGCATGTAGCAGCGCTATAGAAGTCTCTATTATTGTGAGTTGAGACAGACTGAACTTGAATTGTCATGTATGCATTTCTGCCATTTTCTGATTGTCTTAGGCCCATTGCCTAATTGCTTTTGCACTCGAATTGTTATGTATGCATTTCTGCCATTTTCTGAATTGTCTTAGGCCCATTGCCTAATTGCCTTTGAACTTGAATTGTTATGTATGCATTTCTGCCATTTTCTGAATTGTCTTAGGCCCATTGCCTTTGCACTTGAATTGTTATGTATGCATTTCTGCCATTTCTGATTATTTTAGGCCCATTGCCTAATTGCCTTTGCATTTGAATTGTGTGCATTTCCATTGCCATTTTCTGTTTGATTTAGGCCCATTGCCTAATTGCCTTTGCATTTGAATTGTGTGCATTTCCATTGCCATTTTCTGATTATTTTAGGCCCATTGCCTAATTGCCTTTGCATTTGAATTGTGTGCATTTCCATTGCCATTTTCTGTTTGATTTAGGCCCATTGCCTAATTGCCTTTGCACTTGAAGTGTGTGCATTTCCATTGCCATTTTCTGTTTGATTTAGGCCCATTGCCTAATTGCCTTTCCATTTGAACTGTAATGTATGCATTTCCATTGCCATTTTCTGTTTGTTTTAGGCCCATTGCCTAATTGCTTGCCATTTGAATTCTGTAAAATGTGTGTACATTATCACTGATTTCTGCTGTTCCTTATGTGTATTATACACGAGTGCATTAGAATTGCTAGGCCCATTGCCTAATTTGAACTGTTGTATGACTGTATATTATTGATTGTGTTTATTACCCCGGGGTAACATTGCTGTTGTATATTGTGCGTACTCTGTTCGAGTCGTTGCGGAGCGCTACGCAGCGAGCCTAACAGAGTCTCGGAGTAAGTCACTCCCCTCACCCCGAGTCTAGCTCCATCCAATTGACCGACGTTTCATCGCTCCTTATTTTGGGGCGTGGAGGATGTCGGAAATTTCGACCTGATCAATCAAAATTCCCGCCATTTGACTCCGCCTACGACTACGTCAAATTGGAGGGAGAGGAGAAAACTCGCGGGCGAATGAATGTAGTTCAAGACGGGAATGTTTAGAACCAAAAAGAGAAACCGCCTGGTAGGAAGGCGCTGAGACTAATGAAATCAATTATTAGTAATTTAAGATTAGGAAAAATAACGTCATTCTATTGTAACATGATAAAAAAATCCAATCTAGAAATTTAGGTTCAGGACAAATCGCGCCAAAAAAGTGACGTCGGAAGTTGCAAGGCTTGCTCGCCCTCTTTGATCCGACGTCCCCAATCACAGTAAGTCCTTTCTAATTGTTCTCTCTCCCCACGCCTATTGTACCCAGGTCGGTTTCCGTGTAGGTCTTGATAGAGTTGTTGTAAAGTTTTTATCTGTTAATATTTTGTCGATCCTTGTGCCAGGGGATCAGTGATATTGTGTAAAGCACGTCTAAGGGTCTCGATAAGGGTTTTATCGAGATAACTTTATAAATGTTCAATTAATTTTGTTGATATCTTGAGTCCGAAGTGGACATAGTTTTTTTTCGATCACATGTTCTTGTATGTCAAGTAAAGGTTAATTTCTCATGTTTCTTTCGAATTAGATTATTATTTTTATAATAAAACTTTTTTAAATATAGCCATATTCTATTTACTCCCCCGATGGTTTTGTGAAGTTTGTCCGTAAGACATTGTGATCTGCACAGTACATCGGGCTATTTTGTATAAACTGGTGAAATTTCGCCACAATAATAATAATAATAATAATAATAATGATGATGATAATAATAATAGCCAAAAAGTTCATGATTGCTGCTTTTGACAGTGTTAATCAAAGAGCTCTTGTTTTCAGACTTGGCCAGAAAGGCGTTTCTGGAATTAGCATCAATATCGAATTTTCAAGTTATAGGTTAAGGAGAATACAGGAGATAATAGATACTAAAGGAACTGCGTGGGTATAATCACTGATAGTCCTCAGGGTATGCTCTTTATATTACAGTATTGTGTGGAGGAGAGCTATAGTAACAAGAAACCCCCAATAGTAACCGTGATAGACTTTAGTAAAGCATTTGACTCTGTAAAAAGGGAGGTATTAATAGAAGTTTTAAAAGAATATAAAATTAACACCGAAATCATAACTGCAATTGCAAATATTTATCAAGGAGATACTACGGGCATTGACTTAAGAGAAGGTATAGAACAAGAAATGGAGGTTACAAGTGGAATTAAACAAGGTTGCACAGGATCAACTTCACTCTTTGAACTGATTACGTATATTGTCATGAAGAAAATAGAAGAGGAAGGAAACGGTTTCAGAAATCAATTAATAAAGATAGAATCATTATTTTTTGCAGATGATGCCTTAATAATTGCACGGGATATACATAATGCAAAGCGTAACATTCAGATATTAGTAGAAACTAGTAAAAAATGTGGGTTGGAAATTATAAAGAGAAGAGTAATATTATGATTTACAATATGAAAGAAAAGCCAGATAACATAGAGGGAATCAAAGTAGTAGAAAGTTTGACATACTTAGGAATAAAGCTAGACAATAGCAGGAATATATTTAAAACTCAGAAAATGGTAATGATAGAAAAGGCACAAAAATTAGCTAATCTAACATATTCAGTTATAGAGAAAAGTTGCAATAAATTGATGATAGGAAAAATGTTCTGGAAAAGTATTGCTTTACCATCTATTTTGTATGGAACAAATGTTATAAATCTAACAGAAACTGAAATAGAGAAACTACAAAGAATAGAGAATGGGGTATACAGGAAGATTTTAGGTGCCACTAAAAGCACAGCTAATACTGCTCTAAGAGGGGAGATAGGTGCATCTTCTATGAAAGCAAGGGTGATGGATGGGAAGCTGCAGTACTTAAATCGTACCCTGAATGGAAAGAAGGAAATAGTGATTGATTGAATGATTTAAAGTTGAAAATAATTATCCAGGATATTCAAGAAAAAGAAGGAAGATGGTGGAAACAACCTGCAAAGTATTTTGAAGAATTAAGTTTAGGCATAAGACAAATAAGAAGAATGAACAAGGCAGAAATAAAAAACGGAAACCAGAAAGTGGGATACTGAAAAGTGGAAAGAAGAAATAGAAAGTAAAGTGAGCTTGGAAATATATAGAACGTGGAAGAAAGAAATTAAAGAGGAGTTAATTTATGACAATACATTTGCTTCAGTGATATCTTTTAGAGCAAGAACTAATACGTTAAAACTAAATATTGTAAATAGACACAATGGAGGGAATGTAAACTGTAATATTTGTGAAAATTAGGAGGAAGATTTGATACATTTTTTGTTATTTTGCCAGGAATATAGAAAAAGAAAGGAATAAAGTGATTGAGCTACAACAACCATACGACGAAGACCCAAAGAAAATAGTAGGATTATTTTTATTTAGTGAAACAAATATAGAAAAGAAAAAAGAAGTATTAAACATAATGTGGAAGAAAGACAAAACAGTACAAGAAGATAAGCGTTAGAGGCGCCGTTGTAAAGGCTGTGCCTCACCCCAGAACCAGACCAGAAGATAATAGGAAACGTGCTGTTAAAAAAAAGAAGTAATAGAGAAAAGAAAAGAATATATTAATCAAACGTGGAAAAAAATAAAAGAAAATAAAAGAATTAGAAGAAAGAAGAACACCAAGAAGGTGCCGATGGAAAGGCGAATCCCTCCGCCCAACAACAATAACAATAAAAAATAACTGAACACTAACCTCAAGCCTATTGCATACGTTAATTCACCAAATGGAAGGACTATTGTACAAATGGACAAACGACTCGAGTGGTAATAATGAGTTATTGTTTAATGTCTGTAGTTATGTGGTACGGATCATTCTGATTGTCTTGAATAGGTATCAGGTACTATAATTGTAACTGATGAAATTGCTTGCTGCATCAAGGGCCATGGAACCCTTTTGTTGATGTGGCTGAATGAAAGGTACAAAAATGTTTTGAATAAGCAAAGAGAAAAAAAATGATGCCGTACTGTCAGTGACGAAGCTTAAATAGATATTAGTCATGTGATTTCCATTTCACTGTTATGTTTTAGCATAGGATCGAAAGGAGTTTGGCTCAGTTTCCGATGGAGCCTTTGTATATCAGCGGCCAGTTCCTCACACTCATTACAAATGGACATCAACTAACCTAAACTTTCCACCCTAACCTAACCTACAAGCCGTGTCCTTACCTACTTACCTAACGGGGGGCTTACATCCCCCTGCGACCCCCTTACACTGCCATATTTTAAGTTAGACAACATAATGATACATACAGGTGACTGCTATCAAACATACACCCCTTTCCGATTATTTTGTTTATTGAGGCAAGGTTCAAAGGTTCTCGTAAGGTAATTTAGTGCCTAAGGTGTTCTATTAATCTGAGATTCTAGGCTCGATTCTTAAGACAAAATGACCAGCAATAAACAGGGAACATCCCATTGGGGGTCACACCATACTTAATGTAATCCGGTTTTAATATTTGGGTTTCATTGTAGTGTATTACAGGGCAATGTAACCTAGGAAAACAACTACTATAGAAAAAATTACGCTCTTCGAAAATGACACTCGTTCCCGTCACAAATTAATAGTTTCAAAAATATATGTACATCTATATCCTCCAATAATGGGGGACCCCCAGTGGGAACTCGGGGTTTTGGGTGGGGAAAACATACTGGGGATTCGATATATAAACGTAAAACAAGCCTTTTCTTCTCTAAACATTACCTTCTTGAAATTATAATAACCGGAGGAAAATACAAAACAGTATATCTGGATAAACTTTGGAGGCGCCGTTACAAAGATTGTGTCAAGAAAAAATACAGTAACCAGTGCTGCCAACGTCCGATGTAGATCAAATGTTATTTTGTGACCTGTCATACTACTAGGCTAGGTTAGGTGGGTTTGTCAGGTTCTGTGCCCTTTTTGTACTTTTTTTATATTGAGTAAAACTTATATGGAGAAATTATTTAAAATACGTATGGAAATATCTGTCATTACTATCGTTAGTAATGTCAGCGTGCCGTTGGTAACTCGGTGTACCATACGTCAACGTTGGTAACACTGTGTATTATTGCTAACGTTGCTAATGTTATCGTTCGTTAGTAAGAGAAGTGACACCGTGCAGCTCAAAGTTATCCGAATTGGTTGATCTGTTTGTTTCCGATTGAAATGAACATCAAATTCGGTTAATTCACGTTATTTACTACAGGAAAACAATTATATATCGTTTTCCCCACCCAAAACCCCGAGTTCCCACTGGGGGTCCCCCATTATCGTAGGATATAGATGTATATATATTTCTGAAACTATTCATTTGCGACGGAAACGAGTGTCATTTTTTAAGAGAGCGTAATTTTTTCTATAAGAAACAGTAGTTTTTTTCCTAGGTTACATTGCCCTGTAATTCACTACAAAAATACCAATAGTTGTAAACCATTTTAACCATCATAGGAATATTGGACTACAGCGAATTTAACGGATAAATATTTTGTCTTTAGGGTCCACTTAGTGTCAAAATGTTCTAATGTTTTACATAGAGAGAATGGAAGGTACGGATCTTAATCAGTGGAACGTAAGAAATTCTGCTTGAAAACCACATTTCAAAGGGATAACAAACAAAATCACCACCTAACCTAAGGTTCCCCACCTAGCCTAAACTGCTTACTTTAGAAAAAAGTATCCTTAGCTTACATGAAGACAGTCTCAAACCTGTTACTATCCCAACCGGCTTCATCGATCAGACAGGACTAAAGCTAGAAAAGTACCTATTCCTGACAATTAATGACATCAAAACCACAATAAACACACCAGTAACACTTCTTATTTCCTTATAAAATGAAATGATCACTTGTTTTGGATGCTGTTGATACGTAACAAATATCTTTCTTGAATAAAAGTCAAATAAGAATTGTTTCCAACATGTGATGTAATAGGCAGATGTATTAAAAAGGCTGGAGCTTGTATAGGAACTGTAGAGGTAGGATATTGGGTAGTGGAAATAATAATACAGAAAATGAGAAATCAAAGTTTGAGCAGGCGAACTACCTGTCGGGAATTTTATGAACTGTTCTCGGTGTCTTCTGTCATGGCGACCAAAACAAAAATAATATAAGGGGTATTTTTACAAATGTTTATTCTTTACCGCATAATTATTTAATGGAGTAGGTATAAATTAGTTTACGAATATTAGGTGACAGTATTATTATTATTGCTTGCTAAGCTATAACCGTAGTTGGAAATGCAGGATTCTATAAGCCCAAGGGCTCCAACAGGGAAAAATAACACAGTGAGGAAAGGAAATAAATAAACTATAAGAAAAGGAATTAAGAATTAAAATAAAATACTTTAAGAATAGTAACAATATTAGAATAAATCTGTCATATATAAGATGAAAACAGACAAGAGTAGGTTAGAATCAACAGTGAAGCCTCCTTAGGGGAGCCTCCTTAGAGTTTGTTTTGAAGTTCTTTCTTCCATTTCCATGCAGAGACGACATATGTACCTTTATTGAAACGACTCTTCGTGCTGAAGGCCTACCCGTTATGCAGTTTTTCCGCAAAGGATTAATTTTCAAGTACAGTAATGCAAACAAATAATTTCCTCACTTGATCTCCCCTCGATTTACCTTACCCATGCATCATTCAGGTACATGATGTTCGATGTGTTGAAATATGTTGCCGTATGTCAGTTTAAGTAAGTGCAGAGGAAAAATCTCTCCTCTCTCCAATAGGGTAGGGCACTCCAGTTTAGTTTTAGTTAGGGCCCGGGGAAGGATGGGTTTTGTTTTTGACTGGTTCCAGTGAATGTTTATTCGCCATTGCTCTAGAATATGTGTACTTTGACATTAGAATTCCATCTGGAAATACAAAAATTAACCAATCAATATGACATAACATAATTAATTATGATTTGTTCCGTAACCGAAATACAAACCACGCTATTTACAAAGGGTTTACTTTTAGCGCAGCTGAAATGACGAGCCAATAGTTTTTAACGAGGGTTAATTACCCCCGCGCTAGTTAGCGGGGGGTGGGGAAGGGTAGCTTGCTACCCCTCCCCCCTCCACACACCGGTGACTTGCTTCAATTCACTTTTGGCTCGGCGGTGATCAGACGTGTCTGTTCATCGCCTTCGTGACAGCCTTTAATTTTCTTCTTTTTCTTTACAGCTTGTGTGATTGGTTGGAAGTTGACCTTCAGTTATTTTCTTTTATTTAATATGCGGACATGCCCTGGAGTTGCCGGCCGTCCTTGTGGGACTTTCATGTCGGACGTGATTACGGATCCTCACACCCTCTGCCCTCAATGTCGGGGCCGACGGTGCGACCAGGATAACATGTGCCGTGAGTGTAGGGAGTGGTCTGCCTCCCAGTGGGAGAGGTTTGGCCGTCGGCGTAAGAAGAAGTCCAAGAGAGACCGTTCTCCTCCGGGGTTAGCCTTGAAGGAGGAAGGTTCTCGGGACTCTTCTTCCGCCGCCCAAACCTCCTCCGAAGCTCCCCCTCGTCCGCCTCCTAAGGAGAGTCGTCCGAGTGGGAGCGCAGGCCCTTGTTCTGTTTCCCTACCTTCGGTGGGGGGAGAGGGCGTCGCCTCCCATAGCGAGGCGGTTCCCCCTCCTCCTCCGGGGGAGGTTATTGATAATAATACTTTATCCAGTGATGATCTGTTGCAGATTTGGTCGTCCCTGGGGCTTAAGGGCTTGCCCTCCAGGGTCGCTCTTATTGACCTTGTCTCGTTGGGGGCCGCTGTTAAACAGTCGCCGGTGGTAGCGGAGGTAGACCCTCTGTCTATTGTCGACGTCGTGGTGACAGAGGCCTCCGACGTGGCTGGGCCTTCCGACGCAGGTGCTGTTGCTGGTGATGGTGCTCTAGGCTCTCCTCCTCCTTCCGTGCATCCTTCGAAGGGGGAAGTGAGTCCTTCGGTCTCGACGGCTGCCCAGCTTCCTTCTGAGGGAAGTGTTTTGAAGGAGACTCCCCTTCGGAGGACCGATGGTCCCGACGATCTCCCCCGAGGCCGCCTCCGCCGTAAGGCTCACCGCCCTCTACGCCACAAGGGCCTCCCTTCCCCTTACAGGGGGACTAAGAGGCGCCTTTTTGGGTCTTCGTCCTCCGGGGGGGACTCTCCTCGTCAGCCTCAACCGACTACTCCGCCCTCCTTGAACCTCTCTGCGGACCGCTCTCCATCTCCTGCCGGATCTTCGCCTTCTGGAGAACTCGTCACCCGACGGGCAACGGTCCCTTCGGGGCTAAGGGATTCTTCCCTTACGCGAGCAGGGCCAGCGCACAAGCGCTCTCCTGCTCGCCAGCGATCTCCTGCTCGTCGACGATCTCCTGCTCGCCAAGACTCTCCTGCTCGCCGACGCTCACCTGCTCGTCGGCTCTCTCCTGAGGTTCGCCCCCCTCGCCAGCGCTCTCCTGCTCGTCAGCTCTCTTCCGAGCGTCAGCGCTCATTTGAGGACCATCGCCCTGCGGTCTCTGACCACCCTTTAGTTCCTGCTGAACTCCCTGCTCACCATCCACCTGGTCCTGTGGCTACGCAACATCGTGCTGCGCGTGTGTCAGAAACACATGTTCGCCAACGCGCCAGCGATCTTCCCGTTCCTGCTCGTGAACCTATCCTCTCACAGGACACGCGTCGACCTTCTGCTCGCCAGCGATCACCAGCTCGCCAGCGATCACCAGCTCGCCAGCAATCACCAGCTCGCCAGCGATCACCAGTTCGCCAGCGATCACCTTCACATGCTGCCCGCCATCGCACGAACCTGCATGATCGCCCGCTTACGCATGCTGCTCCTCATCGCAATACCCTGAACGATCGCCCTCCTGCGGATGCTGATCACCATCGCACAACCCTGCACGATCGCCCGCTTACGCATGCTGCTCGCCATCGCACAACCCTGCACGATCGCCCGCTTTCGCATGCTGCTCCTCATCGCAATACCCTGAACGATCGCCCTCCTGCGGATGCTGATCACCATCGCACCCTTTCACGCGATCATTCACCTGCGCATGCTGCTCGCCATCGCACAACCCTGCACGATCGCCCGCTAACGCATGCTGCTCCTCATCGCACAACCCTGAACGATCGCCTTCCTGCGGATGCTGATCACCATCGCACCCTTTCACGCGATCATTCACCTGCGCATGCTGCTCGCCATCGCACAACCCTGAACGATCGCCCGCTTACGCATGCTGCTCCTCATCGCACAACCCTGAACGATCGCCCTCTTGCGCGCAATCATTCACCTTCACATGCTGCTCGCCATCGCTTACCATCACGTGATCATTATCGCCAGCGATCTTCTTCACCTACGCGGCAGCACGATCCCTCGCCGTCGCGCCATCGCTTGCGTTCGTCGCCTCGGACACGTGTTCATTTACCTGCCCACCCTCACGCCCACTCGCCTGCGCGCCCGCGTGATCGCTCGCCTGCGCGCCCGCGCGATCGCTCGCCTGCGCGCCCGCGCGACCGCTCGCCTGCGCGCCCGCGCGACCGCTCGCCTGTGCGCCCGCGCGATCACCCGCGCAACCATTCGCCTTTGCGCGACCGTTCACCCTCGCGCGACCATAGTTCGCGGCGAATTCCACAGCCGGTGGTAGCAGCAGGGACGCGTGCTCCTAGACGGCACTCGGGATCACCTCCATCCAAGCACAGGTTGGTATTGCAGGACGAGGACAGGTCATTACAGCATTCTTCCCCACCTTCTTTTCAGGCAGGTACCGTCGTGTCCACTCCAAAGGATCGCCCGATCCCTTTCACCTTAGCGAGGATTTCGGACTCTGTGTCCTTTGAGCAGCAGACTTGGTTTGGTCCGCTGGCACGGGCGTTAGTGAGGGTTATGAAACCAGCACTCGCCGGCCAGGGTAACAAACCAGCGGCTGTCTCTCCTACGCTGAAGAGAAAGAGAGGAGTGGACTTCGTGGTGACTTCCCCCAGGGCGAAGTTGGTTCCCAAGAGGTCGGTCTCGAGGGTCCCCTCTCCTGCACGAGTACTCTCTCCTTCTCCCGTGGACGAGGCCTTTCCGTCCTCAGGTGAGTCCAGTGGACCGGTAGTCTTCCCCCCGGCACCAGGGGGGGAGACTTCGCTTCAGGCAGGAGAATTGTCTCGTGAGGAAGGGGCCCCTCGAACCTCGTTGTTGGGATCCTGTATCCCTCCTAGGAGGGAGCCCAAGGATTCCAAGACCATCCCTAAATCCTCTGCAAGGATTCGACAGGAACCCATGACTACCCAGGGGAATGTCCACGTATCACCCCAGGAAGAGATTCCTGGGGCAGGAGACTTAGCTGCCAGCCCGCAGGGAGGAGAACAGCAAGAGTCCGAACATGCCTTCTGGCAGGTCCTAAGCCTGATAAGGCAACTTAACAGTCTTACGGATCCAGTCATCCCCCCCCGTGAAGGCAAAGACACAATTCTGGATGAAGTGTTCGACGTTCGGAAGGCCCCTAAGACCAGTGCAGCTCTGCCCTGGTCTCGGGGGCTGAAGAGTGCCAGAGCTAGGGCCAATGCTCAGCTCGCACTTCTTGCCTCCTCCAGTCGTTCCACTGCCGGGAACAAACTCATCCCTCCTCCTCGCCTTCAGCAGAGGAGGTATTTCGAGATCCTGGGTGAGCACAACCTCGCTCTTCCGCTCCATCACTCTGTGGAGGAGCTGGCGAAGGGAGTTCCCTTGGAGAAACTCTCTGCCCGGCAGGTGTCGTTCTCGGCGGCAGAGATCCTTAACCACGAGAAGGTCGCTAAGTGTGCCATGCAGGCCACTTCGTGGCTGGACTTCTGGTTAGGATCTCTGGGCATCCTATTGCGATCTGAGGACTTGTCCAAGGAGACCAATAGGAAGGCCCTAGAGACCTTCTTGCTCTCGGGCACCCGCTCCATCGAGTTCTTGGCGCACCAGGTTACCACCCTGTGGGCCAACTCGGTGTTGAAGCGTCGCGATGCTGTGTCCGAGAGATTCCATCCGAAGGTCCCCGCCGTAGATGTGTGTAGGCTCCGACATGCCTCCCTCCTGGGGGAGAGCCTGTTTGAGCCTCAAGACTTGGAGCGAACGGCTGAGAGGTGGAGGAAATCCAGCACGGACTCCCTCCTCCACAGGGCCCTTACAACTCGGCCCTATAAGCCTCCAGCCCCGCCACAACAGCAGCAACAGCCTCGTAAGGCTCCAAAACAGGCACCGGCAGCTAAGAAAGTGGTGTCTAAGCCCCAGCCCTTTCCAGCCAAGGTCAAGAGGGGTGGTAAGTCCTCCAGGGGAGGCAAGACTTCTAGGGGTGGCGGCCGCGGCCGCAAGCCCTAGGGGTGGCAGTCCCCCTGCGTGTCCACCTGTGGGGGGATGCCTTCAGCGTTGCGTCCGCAGGTGGCAACATCTCGGGGCCGATGCTTGGACGATCTCGGTGATCGGCCAAGGTTATCGCGTCCCGTTCACGTCATCTCAACCTCCCCTGACAGCGAATCCAGTGTCGTTGAGCTCCTATGCCATGGGATCGGCAAAGGGGCTGGCCCTTCAGGCCGAAGTCAAGACCATGTTCGAGAAGGGTGCTCTCCAGGAGGTCGTGGACGGCTCTCCAGGCTTCTTCAGTCGACTCTTTCTTGTAAAGAAGGCTACTGGAGACTGGAGACCCGTCATCGATCTCTCGGCTCTGAACAGGTTTGTCAAACAAACCCGGTTCAGCATGGAGACAGCAGACACAGTCAGACTTGCGGTGAGACCACAAGACTTCATGTGTACACTGGATCTAAAGGATGCGTACTTCCAGATCCCAATCCATCCGTCTTCCAGGAAGTACCTGAGATTCTGCCTAGACAACAAGATCTACCAGTTCAAGGTGCTGTGTTTCGGTCTCTCCACAGCTCCTCAGGTGTTCACCAGAGTGTTCACCCTGATTTCGACTTGGGCGCACAGGAACGGCATTCGTCTCCTTCGTTACCTAGACGATTGGCTGATCCTAGCAGACTCGGAGTCGACCCTTCTTCGACACCGAGACAGGCTTCTAGATCTTTGCCAGGATCTGGGGATCGTGGTAAACCTCGAGAAGTCCTCTCTGCAGCCGTCCCAGCGACTGGTTTATCTAGGCATGCTAATAGACACCAATCTCCACAAAGCCTTTCCATCAGACGACCGGATAGCAAGGCTGAGGAGGGTGGCGGAACCTTTCCTCAGGCGAAAAGAACTCCCCGCCCAATCGTGGTTGCGTCTCTTGGGCCACCTATCCTCCCTGGCCCGTCTGGTTCCAAACAGCCGCCTCAGGATGAGATCCCTTCAATGGCGGCTCAAGTCCCGGTGGAATCAAGGATCCGATTCCCCGGACACTCTGATCCCAATGGGGTCTCTGGAACAGACGGACTTGCGGTGGTGGCTGGCCGACGAGAACCTGCGAAAGGGAGTGAGTCTTCTCGTCCTTCCCCCGGAATTGACTCTGTTTTCGGACGCGTCAAAAGAAGGGTGGGGGGCGCACGTTCTGAACCAGAGGGCCTCAGGCCTTTGGTCAGAATCAGAAAAGTGCCTACACATCAACCTGCTAGAATTGAAGGCCGTCTTTCTGGCCCTTCAACAGTTCCAACGGTTCCTGGCGGGTCACTCCGTGGTGGTGATGAGCGACAACACCACGGTAGTGGCTTATATCAACAAGCAGGGAGGCACTTTTTCGCAACAGCTATCCCATCTTGCAGTAGAGACTCTGAGGTGGACCGAAACCCACTCGATAACACTATCAGCTCGCTTCATTCCTGGCAAGAGGAATGTGCTCGCCGACAGTCTGAGCAGGGCTTCGCAGATAGTGAGTACCGAGTGGTCTTTGGATCCTCAGATAGCCAACAAAGTCCTGACTTTGTGGGGTTCCCCGACGGTGGACTTGTTCGCGACAGCCTTGAACTTCAAGCTGCCCCTGTACTGCTCACCAGTCCCGGACCCCAAGGCACTCTGGCAAGATGCTTTCCAGCAACGGTGGGACAACATCGACGTGTACGCCTTCCCACCATTCTGTCTGATGAGAAGGGTGCTCAACAGGACCAGACTATCGGTCAACTGTCCCATGACTCTAGTAGCTCCGCTATGGCATCACGCGGAATGGTTTCCGGACCTTCTGCAACTCCTGACGGAACTCCCAAGGGAGCTTCCTCCACGACACGAGCTTCTCAGACAACCCCACTCCGGTGTCCCTCACAGGGCCGTAGCCTCGCTTCGGCTTCACGCCTGGAGACTATCCAGCGTCTCCTCGCGGAGAGAGGCTTTTCGCAACAGGTTGCGGAGAGAATGTCTCGGCACCTGCGAAGGTCCTCTGAGGGAGTCTACCAAGCGAAGTGGAGAGTCTTTTGTGGTTGGTGTCGTGGAAGGGGTATCTCTCCACTCGATGCCACTATTCCAGCAATACCGGACTTCCTTGTGTATCTGCGAGAAGAAATGCGCCTTTCTGTCTCGGCAGTGAAAGGCTATCGCTCAGCCTTAAGCTTGGCCTTCAGATTGAAGGGCGTGGATATTTCTTCATCGCTAGAACTCTCTTTACTCATACGTAGCTATGAGCTTACCTGCCCCCAGTCGGAAGTGAGACCCCCTCCTTGGAACGTGGTTCGAGTTCTCAGGTCTCTCAAGAGACCTCCCTTCGAGCCATTACGCCAGGCCTCCGATCGCCACCTGTCTTGGAAGACGGCTTTCCTACTCGCCTTGGCCTCGGCCAAGCGAGTTAGTGAACTTCATGGTCTCTCGTACGACATCGCCCATTCAAGGGGATGGGGGGAGGTAACGTTCAGGTTCGTCCCTGAGTTTGTGGCCAAGACTCAGAATCCTGGAGTGCCGGATCCTCGGTTCGACTCTTTCAGGATCGCGAGTCTCCGTTCTGTAACAAACGACCCAGACCAGCTGCTACTATGCCCAGTGAGGTGTCTGAGGTACTACTTGAAGAGAACGGCTGCAGTCCGTCCTCATGTGCGAGCTTTGTTTGTGAGCACAGGCAGGACAAAGAGGAGGGTCACAAGGAACACCATCTCTGCTTGGATTCGAAGGGTTATCCACCATGCCCTGAATCCTGACCCTCCTCCGTCACGTCGCCCTCGGGCCCATGATGTCAGGGGTATTGCTACATCCCTGGCCTTCAAGAGAAACTTCTCTGTGACGCAGGTACTTCAAGCGGGGGTCTGGAAGCGTCAAACGACCTTCACAGCCCACTACCTGCAAGACGTGACCCACAGGAGCCTCGATACGTTCTCTATCGGCCCTGTGGTGGCTGCACAACAGCTGGTCTAACCTCAGGCTCCTTTTTGGACAAGTAGCAGTAGGTTGAGGGCGTTGTTACCCGGTCTTAGTCTGTGTGAATGAAAGAGTATGTCTGACCCTTACTTCTTTCTTCATTCTCCCCTCTCTTGGGGAAGCAGCATCCTGGTCCTCGCATAGCTGACCTCGACCTCTGCAGGTAACCCATGCTTCTTTGTGCTCCTAGTATTAAGCTTAATACTGTTGCGTCTCCCATACCCTGACGAGGTGGTATGGGGAACGTCCTATCCTAGAATTCCTATCTGAAGGTCTCAAGGTCAACTTCATAGGACGAGTCACACTCTCCTCCTCACACTACTTATGTAGGCCACTCGTTCCTAGCGATGCTAGGAACCTGTGAGGTACAGGGGCTCCCTCTCTCTAGTGCTGCTCACTAAGGGATCGAGCCCCCGGGCAAGCCGAAGTCAGTAAGGCTGGGGACTTTCCACCCTTCCTAAGGGGTAAGTCACCCTTTGTAAATAGCGTGGTTTGTATTTCGGTTACGGAACAAATGACAAATTCGAAGATAATTTGTATTTTTCCTAACCATACAAACCTTAGCTATTTACACATATGTGCCCGCCATCCCTGACCCCCAAGTCAAGTCCTACCTCTAAGTGAAGTGAAGCAAGTCACCGGTGTGTGGAGGGGGGAGGGGTAGCAAGCTACCCTTCCCCACCCCCCACTAACTAGCGCGGGGGTAATTAACCCTCGTTAAAAACTATTGGCTCGTCATTTCAGCTGCGCTAAAAGTAAACCCTTTGTAAATAGCTAAGGTTTGTATGGTTAGGAAAAATACAAATTATCTTCGAATTTGTCATATTTGCTGGATTCATTTAGAGGTGCTGTAATGTCAAAACCTGTTTGTTCCGTAACTGAATACAAACCAACGCTATTTACATGGGGTAATTACTTTGGCGACAGCCGATGACGAGCCATAAAGTTTTAACGAGGGTTTCCTACCCCCACCGCTAGTAGCTAGCTATCCCTCCCCCCTCACACACACTGGTAATTAACTCACTTTACTTCTGGCTCAGGAAGAGAACAGACCTGTCTGTGCTCTCCCTTGCTTTGACCGCCATATTAATCTGTTTTTGCTTTCTCTCTTTAATAGTGTGTGTGAAGTTGGCCTCTACTGACAATGCGTACCTGCCCTGGACTTCCCAGCCGCCCTTGCAGGACCTTTATGTCGGCCGTGGAGACGAACCCGCACTCCTTATGCCCCCAGTGTAGGGGCCAAAGGTGTGATAGTTCGAATTTGTGTATTGAGTGTAGGGAGTGGTCTATCTCCCAGTGGGAGAGGTTTTCCTGGCGACGTAAGAAGAAGGCTAAGAGGGATCGTTCTCCTTCCGAGGTTTTTTGGAAGGGAGAAAATCTTAGGTCTTCCTCTTCCGCCGCCCATTCCTCCTCCGAAGCTCCTGCTCGGGCGGCCTCTTTCGAGAGGTAGCGTAGACCATAATGTTGATGTCATTAACCGATCCCGTGGTGAGGGAGAGGTCACTGCCTACCATAGCAAGGCGGCTGCCAATCCCCCCTCGGAGGAGGTATTTGTTTCTAACAATGACCTTTTTTAGCTTTGGGCTTCCTCGGGGCTACAGGGTTCGCCCTCCAAGGAAGTCTTGTTTGGTATAATCAAACGCGGTGCGGCTGCCGAACAATCGTCAACCTCAGCGGACATAGATCTTCTGTCTATGGTTGACGTTGTTGTGTCGGAAACATCCTGTGGGTCTGACCAAACTCCCGTTTCTGTGGCTGCGGTAGCAGAAGGCTCTGTCTCTCCCTCTGAACATACTTCGAGGGAGGAGCTTAGTCCTACGGTCTCTCCTTCCGCTGAGACTCCCTCTCGGGGGAGTTCTCTGGTAGAGACGTCCTTCGGAGGCCTGTTGATGGTCAGCCTGCTGATCCCACGGCCCCTCGTGGGCGTATAAGGCTGAAGGCTTGTCCTCCCCTTTGCCGTAGAGGCCTTTCTTCCCCCTTCAAAGGGGTTAGAAGGTGTCTTCGGCTCGTCGTCACCACAGTCCTCTGCGGAGGAGACGACTCGCCGTTCTCCTGATTTACCTGCTACCACCCTTGATATCTCCAGGGACCGTTCGCGATCCCCGTCGGAGGATGGTCGTCCTTTGGGACAATGCGAGCTGTCACCTCAGCCGTCTACATCTGCTGCTGCTAACGCGCTTTATGCGCCGGAGATTGCCACTGCACAACCTCCTGACCCTTCAGGGTCTCAGGGACTTGAGCGCGCATCTGCGCAGCTCGCCCCTAAGCGTAAGGCTCCGCCTGCGCTACCTGTTGCTGTTGTTCCAGTTGTTCCTGATAAAGTGCCTCGGCGCTTACCCTTGGGCGTTCGCGCTACTGTTCCTGCTGATCGCCGTCACCCTTCTGCGGTTCCTGATGTAGCGCGTAAGCGCCCAACTGCGTAGGCACGTCCTGCTATAGCGCCGCCGCGCTCTCCTGCGCACTTGCAGCCAGTTCCTGATAAGGCGCCTACGCGCCCACCGGTGCCCCAGCGGCCTTCAGCGCTCATGCGCCCTTCGGCTCCTCGCCGGCTCCCGGTTCCCGTTTCACCGCGCGCGATCCAGGAGGTTCCTGAGTTGGCGCACAGGCGGCCACAGGTTCCTTCGAACTCATCGTGCTTTGTGGGGGAGAGACGCGATACGCGTCCCCGCACGATTCCAGCACCAGTGCTTACGCCCACCCCATCACGCCCATCTAAGGAGATCCGCGATAATAAGGAGTCTCGTGATACGAGAGAGGTTCGCGATGCGCGTCCGCGCGCAGTTCCTGACACAGCTCCATCGCGATCACGCGTCGAGACGACTCAGCTCGTCGCCCCAGAGGTTGCCAAGCCAGCGCACGGGCGCTCACAGCCGCCTCTGGAACCGAGCGAATCTGTTAATGTTACGATTGCGCTCGACGCGCCCCAATCGCTCGTCGCCTCAGAGGTTGCCAAGTCAGCGCACGGGCGCTCACGGCCGCCTCGGGACTCGCGTGATTCTGGTAATACTACGATCACGCCTGACGCGCCCCAATCGCTCGTCGCCCCAGAGGTTGCCAAGTTTGCGCACGGGCGCTCACTGCCGCCTCGGGAACCGCGCGAATCTGTTAATGCTACGATCGCGTTCGACGATCCTCAGTCGCGCCTTATTCCTGCTTCACGCCCCGTGCCTATCTTTAAGACAGCAGTGGTGCAAGCGGCTCGATCCTCGCGACCCCAGAAGCAGCGAACCCCGACGCGACCTGTTCCTGATACGTACCACGCGCGCCCACGATCGCCAGCTCACCTAGCGTTTGCTTAGGCGAGTAAACCGGTCCAGTCGAACCATCAGACCTCTCGTTCTCAGGTCGCTCACGACCTTATTCCCGCGCCCTCGGCCAGTCCTACCGGACACTCGTTCGGGCGCTCCTGTTATCCCTCGCCCTCCGGGCCTGCATCAAATCACTGTGCGCACAGCCGCGTCATGTTCCAGCTCGCCGCACGCCCACGCCTTCGTCCATTCGCGCTTGCGGGCATGTTCCCGCTCTAGCTCCTGTGCGCCCTCGCACCATCGCTCCCGACCATCCTCCTGCGCGCCATCGTGCCCTCGCCCACGCGGAGGCGCGCGCGCGATTTTCCAGCTTCGCGCCCTTCTTTCGCACGCGATTTTCCAGCTTCGCGCCCTTCTTTCGCACGCGATTTTCCAGCTTCGCGCCCTTCTTTCGCACGCGATTTTCCAGCTTCGCGCCCTTCTTTCGCATGCGATCCTGATCTGGGCCCAGTTTATGAGCCCCAGCGCGATCACCGGCAGGCGGTTTCTTCTGTGTCGCGTTCCCCTCCCCGCAAGCGCAGACCAGCGCGTTTGCCAGAGGAGGAACGCTCCTCTGACAGGTCTAGGGATTCTTCTCTTACAGCCCGTCAGGCGAACCTTCGTGTGTCGACTCCTCCTAGGGATCCGTCGATCCCTTTCTCTTCAGAGGGAGTGTCTGACAGCGCTGCTGTCAGTTAGCAGCCCTGGTTCGACACCCTACTCAGAGCTCTCGTGCGGGCTATTAAGCCAACACTCTCTGATTCGGGTCACGATCCAGCGGCAGCTTCCTCCCCCCTGAAGAGGAAGAGAGGAGTTCCTCCCGTGGATCCTCCTCCGAGGCCTGTGCTGTCCCCGCATAGATCCTTGCGCAAAGATCCTTCTCCCCCTCAGACCTTCTCGCCCTCCCCTGCGGAGGAGGATTACCCCTCCTCAGGGGAGTCGGTTGAGCGGGAATACTCTCCCATCGCACCAATGGTGGATGTTCCCCCTCTTCCCGAGAGGTCTCCTCGTTCCGAGGTGGAGAAGGACTTGCCCCCTTCGCTTTGGAGTCCTGCATCCCTCCTAGGAGGGAACCTAAAGAGTCTAAGACGATTCCAAAATCGTCTTCTAGGATCAGACTGGAACGGCCCAGGGACGTAGAGGATACCCACGTTTCCCCCCAGGAAGAGCCTCTGGGGTCTGGAGACCTCGCTGCAAGTCCATCCGGAGGCGAGCCCCAGGAGTCAGAGCACGCGTTCTGGCAGGTCCTGACTCTTGAGGAACCTTAATGGGATTCCAGACCCTGAGGTCCCACCTTGTGAGGGTAAGGACACGGTCCTGGATCGCATCTTTGACACTCAGAAGCCCTCTATAGCCAGCGCAGCATTGCCCTGGTCACAGGGGATGAAGAGCGCCAGGGACAATATCACGGGCCAGCTCGCGGAGCTTGCCTCCAGTAGATCCAGTGCCGGAAGTAATCTTCTCCCTCCTCCTCGTGTCCATCAGAGGAGGTACTTTGAAGTCCTTGAGGAGTCTACGTTGAGCCTTCCCATACATCATTCTGTGGAAGGGCTCACAGGGGGAGTTCCTCTCAAGAGGCTCTCCAACCAGCACGTATCCTTCTCGGCCAATGAGATCCAGAGCCAGGAGAAGGTCATCAAGTGCGCTATGCAAGCCACTTCTTGGCTTGACATCTGGCTGGGGTCTCTGGGCATTCTGGTGCGTTCCAAGGATCTCTCCAAGGAGAGCACCAGAAAGGCACTGGAAACTTTTCTCCTCTCGGGTACTCGGACCATCGAGTTCCTGTCCCCCCAAGTCTCGAGCTTTTGGGCCAACATGATCCTCAAACGCAGGGACGCTGTTGTCGAGAGGTTCCACCATAAGGTTCCCAGAGCCGAGTCGAGCAGGCTCAGACACACTTCCATCCTCGGTAAGAGCTTGTTTGAGCCTAAGGATGTGGAGCTCTCTGCCGAGAGGTGGAGGAAATCCAACCAGGATTCCCTCATCCATAGGGCCCTTACATCGAGGCCCTATAAGCCCCCGGTGGTTCAGCAGCCTCGTCCCGTCAAGGATACAAAGAAGACTACCGTAGCAGCGAAGCCCAAGGTGTCTAAACCTTTTCCTGCCAAGGGCAGGAGAGGTAAAAAGTCCTCCAGGGGAGGCAAGAACCCTAGAGGCTCCGGCCGAGGCCGGAAGCGCTAGGGTTGGCATTCCCCCCGCGTGTCCACCAGTGGGGGATGCCTGCTGAGTTGCGCAGCAAGGTGGCAGCAACTCGGGGCAGATGCCTGGACGGTCTCCGTGATATCTCTAGGGTATCGCGTCCCGTTCACAGCATCTCTCCCTCCCCTGACAGTGAATCCAGTGTCGTTGAACTCTTTTGTCATGGGATCGGCAAAAGGGCAGGCCCTTCGGGCCGAGGTCCAGACCATGTTGGAGAAGGACGCTCTCCAGGAGGTCGTGGACGGGTCCCCAGGCTTTTACAGTCGACTCTTTCTTGTGAGAAAGGCGTCTGGAGGCTGGAGACCAGTCATCGACCTCTCGACACTGAATGGGTTTGTCAAGCAGACCCCGTTCAGTATGGAGACGGCAGACACGGTCAGGCTTGCAGTGAGACCGCGAGACTTCATGTGCACACTGGATCTGAAGGACGCGTACTTCCAGATCCCAATTCATCCGTCTTCAAGGAAGTACCTGAGATTTTGCCTAGACAACAAGATCTTCCAGTTCAAGGTGCTGTGTTTCGGTCTCTCCACAGGTCCTCAGGTGTTCACCAGTCTTTTCACCATCATCTCTTCTTGGGCTCAAAGGATCGGCATCCGTCTCCTCCGTTACCTGGACGACTGGGTGATCCTGGCAGACTCGGAGGCATCCCTTCTTTGCCACCGAGACAAGTTCCTCGAGGTTTGCCGGGATCTGGGGATCGTGGTAAACCATGAGAAGTCCTCTCTGCAGCCCTCTCAGAAGCTGGTGTATCAAGGCATGATCATAGACACCAATCTCCACAAAGCCTTCCCATCAGACGAAAGGATAGCGAGGCTGAGGAAAGTTGCGAAACCTTTCTTCAATCGAGAAGAGCTCTCAGCCCAGTCGTGGCTTCGTCTCCTCGGCCATCTCTTCCCCCTGACCCGCCTCGTTCCCAACAGTCGTCACAGGATGAGATCCCTTCAGTGGCGACTCAAGTCTCGGTGGCGTCAAGGACTCGAATCCCCGGACATCCTGATCCCCATAGGATCTGCGGAATGAGCGGACCTCGGATGGTGGGTGGCAGACGAGAACCAGCGAAAGGGAGTGGATCTTCTCGTCTCTACCCCGGAGTTGATGCTGTTTTCGGACGCATCAAACAAGGGGTGGGATGCCCACGTTCTGAACCACAGGGCCTCAGGCCTGTGGTCAGAATCAGAAAAGTACCTTCACATAAACCTGCTGGAGATGATGAAGGCCATCTTTCTGGCCCTTCAAAAGTTCCACCAAGTCCTGGCGGGCCACTCCGTAGTGGTGATGAGCGACAACACTACGGTGGTGGCTTTCATCAGCAAGCAGGGAGGTACCTTTTCGGAACAGCTGTCCCATCTTGCAGTAGAGATCCTGAGATGGTCCGAAGCCCACTCGATATCACTTGTGGCTCGCTTCATTCCAGGCAAGAGGAATGTGCTCGCCGATAGTCTGAGCAGAGCGACGCAGATAGTGAGTACAGAGTGGTCTTTGGATCCTCGGATTGCTAACAAAGTCCTGACTTTGTGGGGTTCCCCGACTGTGGACCTGTTCGCTACAGCGTTGAACACCAAGCTTCAGCTATACTGCTCTCCAGTCCCGGACCCCAAGGCCCTCTGGCAAGATGCCTTCCAACAACGGTGGGACAACGTATACGTGTACGCCTTTCCCCCGTTCTGTCTGATGAGGAGGGCCCTCAACAAGACCAGAACATCGGTCAACCTCTCGATGACCTTGATAGCTCCGCTATGGCATCACGCAGAGTGGTTTCCGGACCTTCTGCAGATCCTCGGAGATACCGAGGGAACTCCCTCCATGTCACAAGCTACTCAAACAACCACATTCCAGCATCTTTGACAAAGCCGTAGCTTCGCTTCGACTTCACGCCTGGAGACTATCCAGCATCTCCTCAAAGAGAGAGGGTTTTCGCAACAAGTTGCGGAAATGATGTCTGGCCACCTGCGAAGGTCATCCGCAGGAGTCTACCAGGCGAAGTGGAGAGTCTTCTGTGGTTGGTGCCGTGGAAGGGGTATCTCTCCCCTCGATGCCACTTTACCAGCAATAGCGGAGTTCCTTGTGTATCTGCGGGAAGAAATGCGCCTTTCAGTCTCGGCAGTGAAAGGCTATCGCTTAGCCTTAAGTCTTGCCTTCAGGCTCAAAGGAATGGACATTTCCTCCTCGCTGGAACTGTCTCTTCTCATACGGAGTTACGAACTTACCTGCCCTCAGTCGGAAGTGAGACCTCCTCCTTGGAACGTGGTTCGGGTTCTCAGGTCTCTTAAGAGGCCTCCCTACGAACCATTGTGCCAGGCTTCTGATCGCCACCTTACCTGGAAGACGGTGTTCCTGCTAGCTCTGGCCTCGTCCAAGCGAGTCAGTGAATTGCATGGTCTCTTCTACGACGTCGCCCATTCAAGGGGATGGGGGAAGGTAACGTTCAGCTTCGTCCCTGAGTTCGTTGCTAAGACTCAGAACCCGGGAGTGTAGGACCCTAGGTACGACTCTTTCCAGGTCTCGAGTCTTCGTTCTGTAACAGATGACCCAGACCATCTCCTACTGTTCCCAGTCAGGAGTCTGAGGTTGTATCTCAAAAGAACAGCTGCAGCCCGCCCCCAGGTGCGGAACTTGTTCGTCAGCACCGAGGAAACGAAGAGGAGGGTCACCAGAAATACCATCTTGGCCTGGATCCGCAAAGTGATCCACCTGGCCTTGAGTTTTGACCCGCCTCCGTCGCGGCGCCCTAGGGCGCATGATTTCAGGGGCGTTGCTACGTCTCTGGCCTTCAAGAAGAACTTTTCGGTGACGCAGGTCCTGCAAGCTGGGGTGTGGAAGCGTCAGACCACTTTCACGGCCCACTACCTGCAAGACGTGACACACAGGAGGCTCGATACGTTTTCTATCGGCCCTGTGGTGGCTGCACAACAGCTGGTCTAACCTCAGGCTCCTAATTGGACAAGTAGCAGAGGGTTGAGGGCACTGTTACCCGGTTTTAGTCTGTGTGAATGAAAAGATCTGTCTGGCCCTTTTTTTTCTTCATCCTCTCCTCCATGGAGAAAAACAGCATCCTGGGTCCTTTGCACAGCTAACCTCGAACCTCTGCAGGTAAGCCATGCTCCCTTGTGTTCCTAGTATTGAGTTGTAATACTGTCATGTCCCCATACCCTGACGAGGTGGTATTGGGTAGTCCTAGGACATGTCACTGCTCACCTTCACACACGACTTACGTAGGCCGCAGCAGCTCCTCAGCTGTCTGTGAGGCGCAGGGGCCCCAACCCTTGAGTTTCCTTTATGGACTCGGGTTAGGAGCCCCCGGGCAAGCCAAAGCCAGTATGGCAGGGGACTTACGTCCCTTCCTAAGGGTTGAGTCACCCCATGTAAATAGCGTTGGTTTGTATTCAGTTACGGAACAAATTACAAATTCGTAGATAATTTGTATTTTTCCTAACGATACAAACCTTAGCTATTTACAGTCATGTGCCCGCCAGCCCTGTCCCCCAAGATAAGTCCTACCTCTAAGTAAAGTGAGTTAATTACCGGTGTGTGTGAGGGGGGAGGGTTAGCTAGCTACCCCTCCCTACCCCCCGCTAACTAGCGGTGGGGGTAGGAAACCCTCGTTAAAACTTTATGGCTCGTCATCGGCTGTCGCCAAAGTGATTACCCCATGTAAATAGCTAAGGTTTGTATCGTTAGGAAAAATACAAATTATCTACGAATTTGTCATTTTTAAATATTAATCTTAGCCGGTGAATATATAATAGCTGACGTCTCGGACGGCTCGACAGATACCAAAAACTCGCGAGCGATCGCCATGAAGGTTGCGGGTGTGACCACCAGCGCCGACTATCGGCCAGATACCGCATATACTTGTAAACATATCCAGATCTTCTCTGTCGGTCTTGTCGACAAGTTGATTCCGCTCGCTGATGACCTTGAGTTTTCGTCCTTTTTGGTGAAGTACTTTATTTTGGTTGTTTTGAGCTTTCGCTGTGACGGGTGTTTTTTCTTCAATTTAAACTCTTGAAACCCTTTTTTGGCTAGTGTTTATTGTTGATGACTTTGGTTTTGTTTTAGATTTTCTCTGATTGTTCAATAAGGACAGGTCCAGCGTCCTGGCTGTAGCCATTGGGACAGCTCTGACCCTTTGCAGTCGACGGAAGACTGTTCGCCTTTTAAACGCAAGCGTAACACGGGGTCCGAGGGTCGCGGTAAAGGCAATGTTTTGCCAACACAAACGTTACCGTCGTCTCTGCCCATGCCGTCTCCCGTTGATCCGAAATGGGTTGTCCTGCGGGACATGCAGACTAAGCTTGCCTCCCTTATGGAGGAGTATGACGTTGAGCAGGTTCGCGATGATCCTTTGCTTTCGAGTCGCCGTTACGCTGAACGAGACTGGCCGTCAGCCGCCCAAACGAGTATTTTCTCGTCCGTTTGACGTTAGTGCTGACGTTTCTTGTACTTTGAAACGTGATGTCAGTAGTTTTTCACGTCAGTCACGTGACATGGATTCTCCCTCGCTGCAGTCTCGTGTTGACTTTCAGCCGCTACCGCAGTCTCGTGTTGACGTTCAGCCGCTGCCGCAGTCTCGTGTTGACGTTCAGCTGCTGCCGCCGCAGCCTCGACCTGACGTTCGCCGACCGGCTCCGTTGCCTCGACGTGACGTTGAGCGTCAATCACCGCAGTCGGAGGTTGTTTTGTCTGCTCAGTCTATGCAGTCAAGGCAGTTCCGACGTGACGTCGAGCGTCATTCAACTTCAGTTGTTGTTGTTGGTCAGTCACAAGGATTTCAGTCCTTTCAGCAGCGGCGTGACGTCGCTTCCTCTACTGCTACTGCTGCTCCTTTGCTTGTTGACATTGCCTGTCAAGCGTTGCCACCGTGGCAGGTCTCTCCTTTTCATGAGACTCGGCAATTGTCTGACGAGGTTCCTTCAGATGAGGAAGTTGCTGATCCCCCTCCAACTGATATTCCTTTGGGGACTTTGTCAGACGGAGAGGAGCCTAAAGCTGCTCAGCCCTCTATGGACTTTAAAAAAATCATGCTGATTTTTAAGGATCTGTTTCCGGACCATTTTGTAACTGCTGCTCTTCGTTCGCCGCCGTCAGAGTTTACGCTAGGCCTAGCTGCTTCGAAGCCGTCCTTTACTAAGCTAGTGCTCTCTCGCTCTTCTAAGAGAGCTTTACGTTTGCTAGCGACTGGTTGATCACCAGGAGGAGTTTGGGGAAGACAGCCTTTGCTTTCCCTCCTTTTAAACTGGCTTCTAGAGCGAGCGTCTGGTATGACACGGGAGAAGTTCTCGGCTTGGGAGTTCCTGCCTCTGCCCAGGGAGACTTCTCAAGCCTCGTAGACTCTCCCCGTCGCCTGGCCATGAGACGCTCTAAAGTTTACTGGTCCTCCTCGGACCTTGACCATCTCATCAAAGGGGTTTACAGGGCCTTCGAAGTTTTTAACTTCTTAGATTGGTCGCTAGGAGCCTTAAGCAGGAAGATCTCTTCGGCCGACCGTGATGTTTCCGTGCTTATTATGTCTTGCATGGACAAAGCCATCCGTGATGGCTCTAATGAGCTCGCCGCCACCTTTACGGCAGGAGTCCTGAAGAAGAGGGAGACTCTTTGCTCGTTCCTTTCGGCAGGAGTAACTCCCTGCCAAAGGTCGGAGCTTCTTTTTGCCCCGTTGTCATCTGCCTTGTTTCCTCAGCAGTTGATCAAGGATATTGCGGCTTCACTGGTGCAGAAGGATACCCACGACCTGATGGCTACGTCGGCGCGCAAGGCTGCTCCTTCATCGTCTTATGTCGTAAGACCCAAGATCGATACCCCAGCGACTAGGTTTATCCCGCCCTTTCGTGGCAGAGCCCCCAGTAGGGGAGGCGCTCGTGCCGACAGTAAAAGAGGCAAGAGGAGAGGATCCAAGTCCTCCCGTGGCCGAGTCTGACTACCCACGTCCTCAGACAGCGGTAGGGGCCAGACTGAACAACTTCTGGCAGGCCTGGGAGAAGAGGGGTGCAGACCGAGAGTCTGTGTTGTTGCTCAAGGAGGGGTACAAAATACCGTTTGTACGGAGACCTCCTCTAGTAACAGTTCCTTTAGACCTCTCTCCCAGGTATCGAGAGGAGTCAAGGAGCCAAGCTCTACATCAGCAGGTGTCTTAGTTGCTAGAGAAGGGAGCGGTGGTGAAAGTCTCGGACCTTCAATCACCGGGATTTTTCAACCGTCTCTTCCTAGTCCCCAAGCATACAGGAGGTTGGAGGCCAGTGCTGGATGTCAGTGCGCTCAACGTTTTTGTTGTAAAAACAAAATTTACGATGGAGACCACGAAGTCCGTCCTACCAGCGGTCAGAGAGGGAGACTGGATGGTCTCTCTCGACCTGCAGGATGCGTACTTCCACATTCCTATACACCCGGATTCTCAACCGTATCTAAAGTTTGTATACAGGAATGTGGTGTACCAGTTCCGAGCACTGTGCTTCGGCCTCAGCCCTGCTCCTCTTGTTTTTACGAGGCTCATGAGGAATGTGGCAAAATTTCTTCATTTATCGGGAATTCGAGCCTCCCTGTACCTGGACGACTGGCTACTCAGAGCGTCGTCCCGTCATCGCTGTCTGCAGTACCTTCAATGGACGTTGGATCTTGCAAAGGAGTTGGGACTGTTAGTGAACTTAGAAAAGTCTCAACTGAATCCCTCCCAGACGATTCTCTATTTGGGGATGGAGATTCGCAGTCTAGCTTTTCGGGCTTTTCCGTCTGCCACCAGGATAGATCAAGCCTTGCTCAAAGTCCGCCTCATGCTGAGAAAAGACCGTTGCTCAGTGAGAAGTTGGATGAGCCTCCTAGGGACTCTGTCATCCCTGGAACAATTTATCTCACTAGGGAGACTTCACCTTCGCCCTCTCCAGTTCCATCTAGACTCCCATTGGGACAAGGGCAAGACTTTGGAAGTTCTTTCAATCCCGATCTCCGAGCCAGTAAAGACGTGCCTGAACTGGTGGGACAGCAACATAAGTCTTCGAGAGGGTCTGTCCCTGGCGGTCAAGAACCCAAACCACGTGTTATTCTCAGACGCGTCGGATTTGGGTTGGGGAGCGACTCTGGACGGTCTGGAATGTTCGGGTCTTTGGACGTCGGATCAGAAGAGCCTGCACATCAACTGCAAGGAGCTGTTGGCTGTTCACTTGGCTTTGACGAGTTTCGAGAGTCTTCTACGAAACAAAGTGGTAGAAGTGAATTCGGACAACACCACGGCCTTGGCGTACATCTCCAAGCAAGGAGGCACTCACTCCCACACACTGTTCGTCATCGCAAGGGACCTTCTCATCTGGTCAAAAGATCGAGGCATCTCACTGTTGACAAGGTTCATCCAGGGGGAATTGAACGTCTTGGCGGACTGTCTCAGTCGGAGAGGTCAGGTGGTCCCCACAGAATGGACCCTCCACAAGGACGTGTGCAAGAGTCTTTGGATGACTTGGGGTCAACCCACCATAGACCTCTTTGCGACCTCTTTGACCAAAAGGCTCCCGACCTATTGCTCTCCAGATCCAGAGGCAGCCCACATAGATGCCTTCCTGCTGGACTGATCTCACCTGGACGCGTACGCATTCCCGCCGTTCAAGATCATCAACAGGGTTCTGCAGAAGTTCGCCTCTCACGAAGGGACAAGGTTGACGTTGGTTGCTCCCCTCTGGCCCGCGAGAGAGTGGTTCACAGAGGTACTTCAATGGCTGGTAGACGTTCCAAGGAGTCTACCTTTAAGGATGGATCTCTTACGGCAGCCCCTCGTAAGGAGTCTTCATCAAAGCCTCCCCGTGCTTCGTCTGACTGCCTTCAGACTATCGAAAGACTCTCAAGAGCTCGAGGATTTTCGAAGGAGGCAGCCAGAGCGATCGCGAGGGCTAGGAGAACATCTACCATCAAGGTCTACCAGTCGAAGTGGGAAGTCTTTAGAGATTGGTGCAAGTCATCATCCATTTCCTCTTCCAGTACCTCTGTAGCCCAAATTGCAGACTTTCTCCTGCATCTGAGAAATGTTCGCTCCCTCTCTGCTCCCACTATTAAGGGCTACAGGAGCATGTTGGCTTCTGTGTTCAGACATAGAGGCTTGGATCTGTCCAATAGTAAAGATCTCCAAGATCTCCTTAAGTCCTTCGAGACCTCTAAGGAGCGTCGTATGTCAACTCCTGGTTGGAACTTAGACGTGGTCCTAAGGTTCCTAATGTCCGACAGGTTTGAGCCTTTGCATTCAGCCTCCCTGAAGGATCTCACCCTCAAGACGCTTTTTTTGGTGTGCTTGGCTTCGGCTAAAAGGGTCAGTGAGATCCATGCCTTTAGTAAAAACATTGGCTTCTCTACAGATAAAGCCACATTTTCGCTTCAGCTTGGTTTCTTGGCCAAAAATGAACTGCCTTCTCGTCCTTGGCCTAAATTTTTTGATATACCTTGCCTATCAGAGATCGTAGGCAACGAGGTTGAAAGAGTACTGTACCCAGTTAGAGCTCTTAAGTTTTATTTAGCTCGTACCAGATCTTTACGAGGTGGGTCTGAGGCCTTATGGTGCTTCGTTAAGAAGCCCTCATTGCCTATGTCTAAAAATGCTTTATCGTATTTTATTAGATTTTTAATCCGAGAGGCACATTCTCACTTAAGTGAAAAAGATCGTTGTTTACTTAAGGTCAAGACGCACGAAGTAAGAGCGATAGCTACTTCCGTGGCTTTTAAGCAAAACAGATCGCTGCGAAGTATTATGGACGCGACCTTTTGGAGGAGCAAGTCGGTGTTCGCTTCATTTTACTTAAAAGACGTCCAGACTCTTTACGAGGACTGCTACACACTGGGTCCATTCATTGCAGCGAGTGCAGTAGTGGGTGAGGGTTCTACCACTACATTCCCTTAATCCCAATATCCTTTTAATCTTCTCTTGAAATGTTTTTTAATCTTGTCTTGGGTTGTACGGAAGACTGAGAAGTCTTTCGCATCCTTTTTGATTTGGCGGGTGGTCAAATGTCGTTTCTTGAGAGCGCCCAGATTAAGGGTTTTGATGAGGTCCTGTTGTATGGGTGGTCGCCCTGGATATAACAGCTCCTGGGAGTCTTTCAGCATCCTGAGAGGATGGCTGGGCTTCGTGAGGAAAGCGGACTAATAAGGCAGAGTAATCGTTAGAGTCAGCTTCCTTACCAGGTACCTATATTTAAGTGGGTTTTGTTATGATATAATTGTCAAAAACTCATGAGCATATACGCCTTGATTGTATTAATACTGGTCTCTACCCACCACCATGGGTGTGAATCAGCTATTATATATTCACCGGCTAAGTTTAATATTTAAAAATGATATTTTGATTATAAAATAAATTTTTGAATATACTTACCTGGTGAATATATAAATTAAAGGCCCTCCCTTCCTCCCCGATAGAGACCCAGCGGACTGAGAAGAACTGGATATGTTTACAAGTATATGCGGTATCTGGCCGATAGTCGGCGCTGGTGGTCACACCCGCAACCTTCATGGCGATCGCTCGCGAGTTTTTGGTATCTGTCGAGACGTCAGCTATTATATATTCACCGGGTAAGTATATTCAAAAATTTATTTTATAATCAAAATATCATTTCGCAATGGAATTCCAATGAATAGGATAAGTATAGTGTGAGAGAATATATTTCAAAGTTCAGAGCAGGAATAAAAAGGATTTAGAACCTAAAGAGATGATGTATAAATTTGACAAGCCAAAGTAAGTATGTGTTACTCTCAGAATTAAAGTGATGGTTAGGGCAGATGAATAGGCCTACACTCTTTTAAAGTTGATGTATTGAGATGTTTTCATCACATTTTACCAACGACACTGGTGTTCTAGGATAGCTTACCTCCTGTAATTCAATATATAATCAATTTAAGATACTAAGTTTCCAAGGCCCCTATAGCACAATGGGATTTGAAACCACTGTTGCCATCAGTGGGGTACACTCGACTGATAAACCTAATGAAGCTTTTCACACCAACACGGTGACATTATTTCACTTTACTTTGACATGCATGTACTATATACAGTACTGTAGTAATCTTTAGCCTGTAAAGCTGGAAATATAATCTTAGATTCTAGACTAGGCTAATCCTACCTGTTTTAACTGATTGTAACCTAACTTTGCTTGACAGTATGAATTAGGAATTATACTGAATTGAAATAAGTTATGTAAATTATGGTCTGTCTTAACTTGCAGCACAGGTATGATACTTTAATTTATTGATAATTCCGTGACCCATATATTTTTTTCCTGGAGATCTTGTGTTTTATACATTTCAGGCCATTATTGTCTATGTAACTAATATCGGTGAATTGGAATTTTGGATGGAGGAAATCCAAAATCAAATGTTTTACACCAGTCTGTAAACCACCTTAGTTCATGTGTGTCATGGGTAACGCAAAGATGCATTGTATCCTTTCCTAACTTAATATACTTGGTTAATACCTCACCTGGACACCCCCTAACCTGTTATGCTAAGGTTAACCTATTCCTTGTCTCATGCTTGAGAAGTATGGCTAGATGGAAGACATATACTGTATTTGCCTTTAAAAAAAAAATCCAGGTACTGACCAGTATTTGGCAGGGGAGCCATCTAACAGTGAAATGAATCAAGTCTAAATAGATATAGAATATGAGCTCTTGATTCCATATAGATAAGCTTTAAAATAATGCTGTATTCCCTATATTAGAGGACAAGGTTTTATGAAATTTTGATAGATTGAAAACTATAAATAATTATTACGTATTAATACATAATAAAAAACAAATACCTGTGACAAGCTATTGTAAATGCTGTGTGTCTAAGGAGGGATAAACCCCTCTCGAAAAGACAATAAACTTGGAATACTGTACAACAGACCTTTTTTTCATTTTTATTAGTAAATGATATGAGTTACAGTATTATGTCTATGCCTTATAATTTCCATCGGTAAAAACACCAAAATGACCAGCAGCTGACCATTTTTTTATAGCAAATTCCGTGTTGCTGAGAACTTAAAGTAACCATTTACTAACCAAAATATAGAATACAGTATAATTTTTGGATATTTTATAGCCTTTGCCAAAATCGGGTATGTATTTACCCATGTCTGTTTCTTTGTTTATCTGTTTGTATGTTTGAAAGCAACTTTACAAAAAAACTAGAGTGCTGATTTTGGCCTAGCTTGGTAACCCTGTTAGGTATGACCCAAGGATGAATCTGTAGCATTTTGGATAGATTACATCTATGTAAAAGTATGTAGCTGTACTTTAAAAGTAATTACAGTTTGTTCCAACACAGAGACTTGCCTCGAATCACTTTCTTAGGAGTTACCTGGAACCTCCTCTCAAACGACCAGAGTTTTGTGTAGTTTACCCTACTCCCATTTCCTGTAATGGTAGGCCTAGCGGAAGGATACGTGCCCTGAGGGCAAACCCGAGGTAGGCCACATGTGCGCTTGGGTCGTGATCTCCAGTAAGTTCTCTGGTCGCGTCGTGATATCGTCTCGACGCTCCTCTGATCTCAGTGCGACCCTTTGTGTCTCGTGGCCACGTGGTTACCGCATGGTACGATGTGTTCTCCCTCGTGCTTAGTGCTTTAACTTTGTGCTTTGGCTTTTTAATTCCTTTGTGCTTTCGCTTGTGCTTATTAGTGGTCTCATTCTTTTTCCGCTTCGTGCCTGTGTCTAGCGGTATTGTGTTTGTGTGCGATGGAGCATACTCACTGTTGTCCTGGGCCTAGGGCAGGGAAATCATGTGGGACTTTCTTATCGAAGCCCGATGTAGATCCGCACTCCCTTTGTTCCTCGTGTAGGGGTAAAGTGTGCTCTCCTTCGGACACGTGTCCGGAATGTGCTGCCTGGAGTGAGGTCCAATGGGTCAAGTACGGGATCAAGAAAAAGAAGTCCTCGAAGCGTTCTCCCAGGAAGGCTAGTGTTTCTTCTCCTGCGACTTCGGCCGGAGAGGGTTCTGGTAGAGTTCCTTCTTCTTCCCTTACCCAGAGTAGGGGACGAGGTAAGTCTGTTAAGGGGAAGAAGTTGGTGCTTCTTCCCCAGGAGAGTCTTGTTTCTGGGGTATCTGCTGTTTTAAAGGCAATCCAGGCGCCAGAAGGTATGTGTAGTGGGGGTCCGCGGGACGTTGCTCTTGTGCAAGGGGAGTGCGTCTCGGCCGGGAACTCCATGTGGAATAAACATGTGCCCTTTTCTTCGCCAGATTCGTGGGTGGATGTTTCCGGCGCTTCCGCAGCGGAGGGCGCCCTGGATAGAGAGGATTTCCCACAGGAAGATCCCCTGGGATGGAGTCTTCCGAGGACGCCGGGCAAGTCCCCTATGAGGATGGAGGAAGATTTGAGCTGATGCTTTCCTTTTATAGATCGTCCTTTTACGCCACCTTAGACGGCAGTTCCCGAGGAGTTTCTTCAACCGTCGACGTCAGGAACCCAGCAGGTGTTGAGCAAGGCTCCATCTTTTGCTAGGACCCGTTTCCATGGGAGGTCCGAATTGTCGGCAAATGAATCTTCCGTGTCGTCGGACGAAGAACGTCGTAGGAGACGTAGGAGGAAGAGGAGGTGGTCCTTTTCTAGGCCTCTGTCGGAGTCTAGGTATAGAAGGAGATCTTGTTCCCCACGGAAGAAGTGCAGGAGAGCTGAATCTCCACAGGAACGATTGGTCCTAGTACCCGAAAGTAAGCTTAGAGACCTGTCTTCAGTCTCTGGCTCAGTGGTTAGGCTGACAGGAGACAGTCCTCCTAGAAGGGCCGCCGATAGCCGCAAGTTGGCTTCAGCCTCAGACCGAAAGGCGTCGTCTGGTAGGCATAAGTCCCGATCCAAGGAGATTCAATCCGCCCAGCGGAGGGAGTCGCCTCCTAGGACGGGCAGCCTCGACGAGTTAGCTCGTGGTGTGGATCGACGTGGATGGGGCCCTCCGTCGAACACCTTCACGGAGGAGCCCGTTCCATTGTCAAAGGCTCTTAAGGTGACAGAGGCGGCCGTCTCTCCAGAAGGCCTTAGCTGCGGGTCCCGTCAGAGCGGAGGTGTCCGTGCAGTTTCTTCACCCCATCGACGGACGAAGGACGTGGTTGAGGAAGGTCTTAGCCGCGGGTTCCGTCAGAGCGGAGGTGCCTGTCCAGTTTCTTCACCCCATCGACGGACGGAGGACGTGATTGAGGTCGCAGGCCTTGGAACGACGGAGGACTCCGCTTATAGGAGGGTGATCTCCTTAATAAGGAGTCACAATAAACTTGTGGAGCCTCTACCTCAGGAAGATGACTGGACGTCTGGCCTTAACAGGATCATGGAGGAGCCCGTCCAGAAGAAATCATCACTGGCTCTTTCGGAGGCGAGAGACATGAAGTTGGGCGCGCCCATATTGATAAGGTGGTCACCCGCAATGGGGACACCTCAAAAGGTCACAGTTCGGCCAAACTACTACAGGACTTAAAATCACAAAGAAAGTACAGTGAGCCCTCGTTTATCGCGGTAGATAGGTTCCAGACCCGGCCGCGATAGGTGAAAATTCGCGAAGTAGTGACACCATATTTACGTATTTATTTAACATGTATATTCAGACTTTTAAAACCTTCCCTTGTACGTAGTACTGTTAACAAACTACCCTTTAATGTACAGAACACTTAATGCATGTACTACAGTACCCTAAACTAAAACAGGCACAAATATTAAAGGTGATTTTATATCATGCGTTTCCTAAACACGCCAAAAAGCACGATAAAAAATGGCAACCAATGTTTTGTTTAGTTTATCTCTGATCATAATGAAGAAACAAACGCATTTACACATCTGTGTATAGGTTAGTTTTTGCATCGATTATATTGATTATTCAGTACAGTATGTTGATTTTGTTATTACCAATGTTTTACTTAATTTTTCTTAGGACCTCCAAATGGAATGTTTTTCTTTATGACGCCGCCTGAAACGACGGCGTCATAAAGTACGCTCAGTAAAGAAACGAAGGCATTTAACGCGCATGATGAAAGTGATAAATAATGATATTACAGTAAAAGCTTTTAGAAAATATGTTATTACAAATATTATTTACCGTATCTATATAAAATCATACATACGTAGCGAAGCAGGAAAACAATTTACGAGAGAGAGAGAGAGAGAGAGAGAGAGAGAGAGAGAGAGAGAGAGAGTTGTTTTACGTACGTAAATGTAAATTTTAAACAAAAAAAAATAGCCCCATTTCATATAAAATAGGTTATTACAAATATTTTACTTTATCATATTACAGTAGTCTGTATAATACTGTAAAGTTCAGTATAGTATGTTGTTGTTATAGTCGTGGCGATGAAATTCTCACGAAACAAAAACACGGCATTCAATTACAACAGCTGATCTCTCTCTCTCTCTCTCTCTCTCTCTCTCTCTCTCTCTCTTCGTGTTATACAATACTTACATATAGATGAAGAAACTAAAATTAGTTTTCTTAGTGTCAATTAAATACGAAACGAAAAAATTATGCCGAGTTTACATCCATTTCAATCGTTGCTAAAAATACGGCATCCGATTTCATCAGCAAACCACTATTTTTTGGGAAACATCATTTTATTCTAGAAAATTGCTACTCTTTAAATAGTTAATTGCACATTAAGAAAGCGTGTACTTTTGTTTTTAAATTTCGGGTGTGATTTAAAAATTGAGAGTATTGTTGACTTCTTTTTGTTTTACTTTTGGCTGTGATTAGATCAGCTGACGTCTAGCTGCCGCTCTTGAGAGTTTACGAATACTCTAACAAAGTATCGTTTATACCATTTCTTAACTTATTCAAACCGTCTACAGTATACAGTTGATATTACATAAGCACCAATGTGTTATAACCTATCAAGCTTTTTTGTTTATTACATTTAAATCAACACACACACTCTCTCTCTCTCTCTCTCTCTCTCTCTCTCTCTCTCTCTCTCTGTGAAAACAATATTACAGTGATCCCTCGTTTATCGCGGTAGATAGGTTCCAGACCCGACCGCGATAGAGAGAGAGTGAGTGATTTTGTTTTACGTACGTACAGTAAATGTAAATTTTAAACAAAAAAATATGATAGGTTATAACATGTATATTAAGACTTTTAAAACCTTCCCTTTAACTTAATGCATACTAAACTAAAACAGGCACAAATATTAAAATGTTAGAATATTAAAGTAAATCATGTATAAAAAAAATAAAGATTGTTACTGTACTCACCACGAAAGAAGTTGAAGAAAAACTTGAATGATGGTGGCGATGAATTTGCTGCACAGTAGAAATGATGATGATGAAGCTGATGATGTCTTCTACTGTGCAGCCAATGATAGTATTTTACGTCTCTTCAGATGGAGGTGTCTTTTCCTGGGACACCTCTTCAACTTCTTCCTGGGACACTTCTTCAATTTCTTCCGAAAGGCGTAGTAGCAGGAGGAACTGGCTCTTTTTTGCGAGGCTGGAAGAACATGGTGATCGGAAGTTGCTGCCGCTGCTTCTTTTTTCGCTCGAAGAGCATTCTGTAGGGAGTCATGATGTCATTGATCTTGTTGCAGAATTGCATAGACCGAACCATATCCTCGTCCCACTCTTGCGACATTTCTTTCACCACCTTCACATGGTTGCATAGCTTGGCAAGCCGTTCTAATGTTAAGCCCGTTTCTTCGACACTTTCTTGGGTCTCTTCCTGCGTTTCACTGTCTTCTTCGCTGGCCGATTTCGTCAGGTCTTCTAGGTCTGCGTCAGTTAGCGGCTGGGAATGGCAGTCCAACAACTCGTCGACGTCTTCAGTCGTCATGTCGCCAAACCCGTCACCTCCAATTATCGCAGCCAACTGCACAGATTTGCGTATTGCAGAGTGTTGAATTTCAGACGGTGTAAATCCCACATCATCGTAAACAATCTGGGGCCACAACTTCTTCCAGCTCGCATTAACAGTAGCAGGTTTCATTTCTTGCAGTGCCTTCTGGATGTTCTGCAGGCACGTGGCTATTGTGTACAGTACTTCCGCCAGTACACCTTCAAATTAAAATTTTCATCTTAATCTTCTTGGGCAGAATCCACACATGCAACGAGGTCTGCCAAGGTATTCTTCGTGTAGAGGGCCTTGAACGCCCTGATAACCCCCTGGTCCATTGGTTGAATTAATGACGTGGTGTTGGGTGGCAGGAACTCAACCTGAATGCCCTCATGCGACAGGTCAGTTGCGTGTCCACCAGCGTTATCCATAAGGAGAAGGATCTTAAATGGCAAGCTCTTCTCTACGGGATATTTGCTGACTTGCGGGATAAAACACTGGTGGAACCAGTTGGAGGTCAGCATCTTCGTAATCCATGCTTTTTGATTATGCATCCAGTACACGGGAAGGAGATTCTTATTTTTATTTTTCAAAGCGTGAGGATTTTTCGACTTGTAAATAAGCCCCGGCTTAGCAAAATTCCAGCAGCATTCCCACACATCACGAGGGTAACGCGATCCTTGAATGCTTTAAAGCCAGAGGCTTTGGCTTCGTTTTTTAACAGGAAAGTTCGCGATGGCATTCTCTTCCAAAACAAGCCGGTCTCATCCATATTAAACACTTGTTTGGGCTTGTATCCACCTTCAGCGATAATGTTCTTGAAGGTCTCGTTCGCGTAAATTTCAGCAGCGGCAGTGTCAGCGGAAGCAGCCTCGCCATGCAGGGAAACGCTTTTCAGGCCGAAGCGTTTCTGAAACTTCGCGAACCATCCTTTGCTGGCGGAAAAAAGTTGTTTCTGAGGCTGGGAATCAGTGGATGTCCCTGGTTGAGGTTCATCTACATCATCATCTTCTTCAGCATGGTCGCCATCGTCGTCTTGAGGTTCCTTTGCCGCAAAATTCTCATACAAGCTCAAAGCCTTTGTTTGGATGGTGTTCATATCCAAGGCTATATTCTTCTTCCGGCAGTCGGCAATCCAGACTGCTAAAGCACCTTCCATGCGTACGATTGTTTTATTACGCGTGGTAACGACTCGCTTCGCTGATCTGCTAAAGGTGATGGCAGCCGTCTTTCTAATGTTCGCCTCGTCCTTCTTGATGGATCGAACGGTGGATTCGTTGACTCCAAAATGGCAGGCTGCGGCCGCGTAACCTCTGCCTTCTTTTAACCTATTGAGAAGCGTCACCTTCTCAGCAATCATCATCATCTTTCGGTGGCATTTAGGCTCACTACCAGCCTTAGCAGAAGCAGAACGCTTGGGAGCCATTGTACAGTAGGGGTTAAACAGAAAGTTCAACTTAAAACAGTCACGCACAGCACAGATTAAAGTTCACAATAACGTAGAAGCATCTACACAGCGAGAGAGCAGCGAACGAAGTGGCCGCGAAAAGATGCTGGAGGTTGGAGAATCGGTCAAAACAGGCTAGATTACAAAACTTGGGTTCTGATTCGTCATCTATCAGCACTTGAACCAATCACAATCCGTCTTACATGCTACGTAGTAGTTACCAATTCAAATACAAGGTACAGTACTACGTATACAGCTTTACGTACGCTATTTTACGCTTGTTTTGTTGTAGGATATGTACGCTTATTCGAGATGTGATTTTTGCAACAAAGAATATTATTGGATGCAGTACTACGTACGTATACATACAAAAGATTCATGGAAAAAATGCACATCCATTGCATTTGTAGTAGTAGCCATCAGCAGCCTTACACCATTCAAATACGGTATGAGTGCATCTGATTTGCGTTTCATGTTCCATTTAATTTTACTACGTACTGTATACTGAATTATCGTATGATCACATTCTCTTTTCGTGTTTTATTTCTTTCTGAACTGAATTATATGTCATATGTAATGCAATGAACCATCAGTAAGAGCAGATATTACTAATTACAGTATTAATGGAATTACAGGTAACGAAATATCATATTTGGGGTCTTCAGATATCGCGGTATTTTCGAAATTTCCGGAAAATCCGCGATATGTGTATATATATGCGTTATGAAAAAAATCCGCGATAGTCGAACCGCGAAGTAGCAAGGGCTCACTGATTCCTTCTGCGTATTTACGTTTCAAACAACAGCTCTCGTTGATGATGAAGTCTTATCGTCCGGCTGTTGACGGTGATCCTGGGCGTTAGCCTTCAGTGGTAGACCCGTTGTCGCACAGGCAGCCAAATGGCAGGCGCGAGTCGCAAGCGTAGCCTGAGTGGAAGCGTGAGGAGGCTCATAAGTTATTTAATGAAGGCGCTGAGTGTAAGCGCCAGCGCCAGACAAGCGCCAGCGCCAGACAAGCGCCAGCGCCAGACAAGCTCCAGTGCGACGACCCACACCAGTCGAGTCATGAGTGGGCAGAGCGCCAGCGGCGGTAGCGCTAATATCACGTGTGCGCGGCGCACCAGGACGAGGCGAAGCGCCAGCGCCAGCTGGATTTATTCTGTTATAAAATCAATCATGACAGCAAACCAAGGCAATTGGATGTGGATATGGAACAGCGCAAGCGCGTCCATGTTACCACTGATGCGCCTGCTTAGCTCCAATCTCTGATTTGTTAGAAGTAGACCCGGATGAGGTTCTCTCTCTCAAGGATCGATTGGAGGATATCTCAGAGAGAAAAGAAGAGAAACCACCTCAACATTCGGTGGATTTATATAAAACTAGTCTTCTCAGAATTTTTTCCAGATTTTTACACCAGTTACTCCGCGATTTTCCCCTTATGAGTTTACCTTAATTAAGGCAGTGGAGACTTCCTTCTATACATAAAAGATGATTTCCTGCTCTAAGAGAGTATTGAAGTTAATAAGAGCATGGATAGATTTAAGGAAAGCTTTGGGCAGGACATGCTTTGCTTTCCCACCAGACTAGTTAAATTCTAAGTCGAACGTTTGGTATGAGACGGGGGAGGTCTTGGGTTTGGGAGTGCCGGCGTCTGCGCAAGGAGACTTCTCAAACCTGGTAGATTCTTCCCGTCTCCTGGCCATGAGAAAGAATAGACTGTAGTGGTCAATGTCGAAGTTTGACCAGCTCATGAAAGGATAGTTCAGGGAGTGGAACTATTTAATTTACTTGAGTGGTCATTAGGAGTCTTAAGCAGAAGAGTAACTGAGATAAAGGACACAGACACAAGTAGTCTTATCCAACTTATGTCTTGTATGGAGAGGGCAGTCAGGGATGGTTCTAAAGAGCTGGCTGCTTTACTTACTGCAGGAGTTATATAGAAAGCTACTTTGTGTTCCTTCTTTTCTGAGGGTATCACTCCATGTTAGAGATCGGAGTTGCTTTTGCGCCCATATCTTCGACTCCTTTTCCGATATCTCATAGCATGGGATACGTTCAGGTCATGCACTAGGCGCACTGGGAATGTCATAGGGACTCTCCCAGGTTGCTCTCGGGGCTGCGGTTGATGATCTCTTCTAACCTTCGCTCACGCTTGAGGTGGCACACAAGCTGCCCCGCGAGTGTAGGGTTGGTCTGAGCTAAAGGAGGTCAATTTCATCTCTTTTTAGCATTTACGATTTCTGGGGGGAAAAATGTTTTCTCCTAAAAGAGTGAGGACTACCACTAGATCAAAGGTATGGTTTTCCTTTAGTATCATATAGCATAGTCTCCTCGCACAGATAGGCTCTTGTGTCGGGAGGCGGTAGAGCAGACGCTTGTAGCGGCTCAGACGCGCATGCATGCTCAGACGCTGACAGTCAAAGTTGATCCTTTCAACTAGTTGTCCCATCCTCGCAGTCGGCGGGATACGCGTCTCCACTCATGCGGACGCATACTACACACGAGCATCTCTCGACAAACATGGCAACCTGAAAGTCTAAGCAACCTAGACGCATGTTTCAGCCTGGACATATACTGGATAAGGTCAGTCGGGTATTTGCTCCAGTGTGCCACTGACCGGACACGATACTGTTGTCTACGGGCAGCACGCTGTAGATTTACAGCAGGCGAGTTGTACACAGACGCTGTATCCACTCGACAAGGTGAACGCATACAGCACGCTAGCACCCTACGGGGATGCAAGCACAGGCGACATTTTAGTCTCATATTAGACGTATACAGTCTAGTCGTTGGCTCACAGCAGTATGGACAGACTGTCGTCTTGTCTTCGCGTCGCTCTCACCTCACAGCTAACGCTTTCTTGCGTCAAACTTTGACTTCGTGTGTTGAACATTTGTTGGTACACATTATCAGGTCTTAACTTCACAGCATGAGGTTCATGTGGTTGATGCTTCTTTTCAGCAGGCCTAGCTTCAGTATTTGTTTCTTGGGACTGATATGGATGCATGTTGGGAGGAGGTCTAGATCTAGTCTCTCTCTCTCACGACTTGATGAGCATACACTGCAGGCTGGAACCATACTGGTCCCAGGCTGGGCTCATGCTGGGTGTTTGCTGGAAGCATGTCATCACTCCGTTTTTTCCTGTGTCAGGATCACGAACGCTTTATTTTTTAAACCATCAAGCTTTAGGTATAACTGCCTCCAATATTTTCGAAAACCCCTATGATCAAGAGGCTGTTCGAAAGAGACAGCTGAGGCTATCGCTAGTACAAGGGACCTTTGCCTCAAGGTTTTACAACCCAATTAGGGTGTTTTATGGAGTAGTGTAGAGCTAAAGGGCTCTTTATATGGTAACTCTAAGACAAGCGGCCTGTTTCTCCTCAGACCTTGGAGGGAAAACGCATTTTTTCCTCCTCGACCATCAAGGGAGTATGCGGACTGTCTGCAGACGCAGAAGATTGCATCTATCAAATAAAGACCTTATAGATCTTCTCAGGTCATTAAGATAATTTAGAAGGGTCAGCAAGATGCTCCAGCCGAAATTTAGGATTTGTTTCTGGAATTTCGCGGTAGTGACAGATCCGAGCCTTTACACTTGGTTTCATTTTAAGGCCTAACTTTGGAGACTTTCTAAATAAGTCTACTATAGTTGAGAGCCAGTGAAGTTCAATCTTTTAGCAAGAACATAGACTTCACAATGGTTAAGCCATAGGCTCCTTGCATCCTGGATTCTTGATCATGAACAAACGTCCTTCTCATCCATGGGCTAAATCTTTCAGGATCTTTATCCTCTCAGATTTGGTTTGTGAAGGGCTATGAAGAATATTTTACCCGGTTAAAACGATGGAGTTTTATCGGGTCAGGACCAAAGAGGTTAAGAGTCTATTCATGACTCTTTGGTGCACGGTCAAGAAGCCTGTGCTATCTATGTCTAAAACGCTCTATCGTCTAGTATAGACTTTATTGACAAGAGTTCTTTCAGACTGTTGGGTAACAGATCGTAACATGTCGAAAGGGTAAAGACTCATAAAGTTAGAGCTATAAGAGCTTCTTTAACTTTTAAACTAATCTGTTCTCTGCAAAGCATCGTGTATACAGTACAGCCTTGTGAAGGGGTATTCCTGTATTCGCCTTGCTTTTCTTAGATCGTATTCAGTCTCTTTATGAGGACGTCTACGTTTTGGGTTCACTCGTAATAACGAGTGAAGTAGTAGGTGAGACATTCACCACTACATTTCCCTATATTCCTGGTACAGTACCCCTGTTCTTCTCTTGGAACTATTATATAGGTTTTTATGATTGTACGTGAAGATTGGTCGACAATCCTCCGCAATCTTTGACCTAGTCAGGAGATCATTTTGTTCCTAGAGAGTGCCCGGAACAAGGGTATTGGTTGAGGTCCTGTCATGTTATAGGTTATTGAATCGTTTGACAGCTCCTAGAGATCATCAGCCCCCTGGGTGGACCGCTGGATCTTCTAAGGATAGCAGACAAAATGAGGCAGAGCATTACTGTCGGCTTCCTTATCAGGTGAGAACCTCTTAAGTAGTTTGTGTAACGCTTAAGTGAATTTCCAATTATGTAGCTGTCTCTGACCCACCACCAAGGGTGTCAATCAGCCATTCTTATATAACCAGCGGGTAAGTTTTATATTTAAAGATTATATTTTCATAATAAAATAAATTTTTGAATATACTAACCCGCTGGTTATATAAGTTAAAAACCCACCCTCCTCCCCTCTAGAGACCATGGGGCATGGAAAATCTGAAGAGGTGGGTATAGTTCTACCTGTTGTACCAAGAGGGCACTAGCGTACACCTGGCATATCTGCGATAGCCATGCGAGAATTTTGAATTGCCTACCGAGGCGTCAGGGATGCTAGCCATTCTTATATAACCAGCGGGTAAGTACTGTATATTCAAAAATTTATTTTATTATGAAAATATCATTTTTCCTAACATACTTACCGAGAAACACTTTCGGGTTATGGCCCTCCCTTCCTTCCCCCGGGTGCCTCACTGTTCTTTAGTATTGTTACTTTCATAGAACTTACTGGAGATCACGACCCAAGCGCACATGTGGCCTACCTCGGGTTTGCCCTCAGGGCACGTATCCTTCCGTTAGGCCTACCATTACAGAAAATGGGAGTAGGGTAAACTACACAAAACTCTGGTCGTTTGAGAGGAGGTTCCAGGTAACTCCTAAGAAAGTGTTTCTCGGTAAGTATGTTAGGAAAAATACAAATTACTAATAATTTGTGATTTTAAGTAAATGACAAATATTTGGTTAGTTTATTACCTCCGCCAACAAAGTTGGGAAGATGTTATTTTTTCGCACCTGTTTGTCTGTTTGTTTGTGTTTCTGGCCACAATTTTACTCAGAGTAGTGAAACTTTCAGGGAATAATTGTAATCTTGAGACGAGGAAATTATTCAATTTTGAAAAGCCCTAGGCCAAAGGTCAAGTTCGAGAAATAAGCTGCAGGGGCAGAAATCACAATTTTACTCGGAGAGTAGCAAAAATTTCGGGTATTAATTGTTATATTGAGATGTGGAAGTGATTCAGTTTGAAAGTCCTAGATCAAAGGTTGAGAAATGAGCTGCGGTGGCAGAGGGCACAATTTTACTCATAAAGTAGTGAACTTTCAGGGATTGATTATTTTGAGATGTGAAAGTGATTCAGTATTGAAAGTCCTAGGTCAAAGGACAAGGTCAACAAGCTAAAGGTTGAGAAATAAGCTGCCATGGCGGAAGTCACAATTTTACTCATAGAGTAGTGAAACTTTCAGGGATTCATTTTTATGTTAAGACAAGGAAGTGATTAAATTTTGAAAGTCTTAGGTCAAAGGTCGAGAAATAAGCTGCTGTGTGGGATGTCTGCATTCTACTGAGTGCCCCTCTAGTTTTTTTTTTTTTTTTGTGGATGAAACTTGGTGGACATGTGGGGCATAACCCAAAGATAAATCAAATCTCCTAAGCTGTTAGGGGAAAATGTTCTAATCTTGAGTCAATGACATAGTTTATTGAAAGAGAATACGGTAATGTAATGCACACCATTTTTACCTTGTAGGATGGCAACCAAGATGGTTTGTCCTAGACCAAGGAGTCCTTGCATATTACAAGTCACAAGATGAAGTCAATCAAGAGTCCGAAGGCTCTATCAAACTCTCAGCATGCAAAATATTAGGTAAGTATTGTGATTTATTTTTCTAGTGTGAACTCTAGCAGTACTGTACTGCATCTTCTTAATCTTGCTTGGAGATATAACAGGTCTGAACAAATGTCTGATTTTGACAGAGGAAATTTGATGAGATTCAGTGATTACAAGAATAAAATATTTTCCTACCTCAGTGCAATGTTCCTTACTTCCCAGCATTTGAGGCTTAGGTGATTAGAAGGACATTAATAAATTGATTGATATCTTTTTGGAAGTCTCATTTTGTAAGTTTTGTTAAGGCTTTGCCTTTCCATTGGTATCTCAGATCTTTGAGTGGTGTTTTTTTGTATTGGATATTTCTCTTTCCACATATAGCTTAAGATTTCTCTTTTTTTGTCAGTATATTCACAGAATAAGAATTTTAATTTTTCCGTAATGTACAGTATATGGTTGTATTTGTTAATTACTTCACTTTCTTTACTATACAGTATTCATAAAAAGGTTATTAAAAAGGGTTTAGATAATCATTCACATCACAAAATACAATTAACACTTAATTTTTCAATATTAATCTTACCCGATAATCATGTAGCTGTCAACTCTGTTGCCGACAGAAATCTACGGTCGGGATACGCCAGCGATCGCTATACAGGTGGGGGTGAACACCACAGCGCCATCTGTGGTCAGGTACTCCAGTACTTCTTGTCAACACCACCTCAATTTTTCCTCTGTCGTGCCTCCGGCTAGACCTACATGGATACGCTGTTGATTCTGGAGTTATTGCTCACGATTTGGTGATGTATTTGCTCTAGAGTTTAGCCTTCGCTATTCAGGAAGCTTTATCATTAGCTTAGCAAGTTTTTGGAAAAAGTTATAGATTTATTTTATATCTCCGCCTTTTATAGGCCTCTTCGATTAACTTCCTTTTATTATAAACTTATTAAAATTAATTTTTATATTTGTTTATATTCGACCTTTCCTAATAGTAGGCGGTCTTTTCTTGGAACCGAAGTTAATTAACATTGAGCCCGTCATTTCGTTTTTACCTGTTAACATATTATGCTATTTTAATGTTTTTGAAAGAATTTCTTTGATAGTCTCGTACTGTTTTCAAAGTTGAACTAACGTTTTGTTTTGTCTCTGCAGTTGTTGACGTTCAGAACGTTCAACTTGCGCTCTATCGTTACGATAGAGAGAGAGTATTCACGGTGTCACGTTGCAGTAAGAGTAGAACGATTCTATTGTTTTGTTCATTCTTTCTTAGCTTAAATGGTTTTAATTCTAATAAATGAACTTTTTATTTGGGAAATCTTTCAGTTTTTTTCCTTTAACAATAATATGTTTTAACGATATATATAATTGGGCTCATCTCTCAGGTTCTAAGTCAAGAGAGAGAGAGAGAGAGATAGAGACGGAGGGAGAGAGAGGAGGATAAACGTTTCGTTCAAGCGGGTAACGTTGTTATCGTTTTTGCTCTTCTCCCTAGTCTCTTTAGGGGAAGAAGGTAAACGTTTCTAGAGTTTTATTCTTGTTCTCAGGCTTTATGCGGTGAGAGATTTTAAACGTAGTTTATTTGATCTAGTGTTTAGTCTCTTTTCCAGCCACTGAATTATTTATCTTTCATTATGTTTTTCTGTTACATTGTAATACTGTTTTCGCAATTACTAACTTTTAATGAAGGATAGAATTGCGTGTTTCAGGTACAAACCACTTAAAGTTTCGAGTTCAGTGAAATAAGTGCAAACAGAAAATCAAAAGTGATAAAGTGATAAGCGCAAAGTGTTACAGTGTTGCGTTCGAGGGTTCGTCTGTTCGTGCCAGTTGTTCGCCTAGTCTGGGACCTCTTACAAGCTCCCAAGCAGGGGAGAAGTAACGTCGAAGGACTTATGGGTTCATCAGGCCTTGATCGACGAACAGACGTTTCCCTCCGTGGTTTCGGGTGTAACCAACTCACGTAGCCGACGTGATCACCCCACCCACACAAAGACGAGAGAGCCCTTTTATTCCTCGTCTGCGGAAGAGGTTTCTCGCAGAAACCATGGACCAAATCTTGCAGCTTTTAAGTGCAAGTCGGTCCCTTCCGCGCAAGTCCAACTCCTAGGTGGTGCCATTAGCACTGGGTCAGTTCGGACTTGCTGCAGTACGACAACTGCACACCTCCCAGAGAGGCAAGGTGGTATCGCAACAGGCAGTAACTCCGTCTGTTGCCGCACCAGCTGTTTTAGACCCTCAGTCTCAACGGACAGTAGCTCCATTTGTTGTTGTCTTTCTTAAACTCTAGTGGTCTATGCTGCAGACAATGCAGTCTCAGCTTGCGGTGTTGATGCAGGAGTTTCAGGCAGAGAAGGTTAGCACACCTCCTCCTGCGAGCGCTCCTCCACCTCTGCGCAGTCCACCCTGCCAGACGTATGATGTTGAGGCTCCTCCTGCCTCCATGCGTGAGCTGCCGCATTGGGAGTTGCCAGGTACTGTACCAGCGCTATGCAGCAACCTCCACTTTCCTTGAGGCAGGAGCCTCATGCTATGCGGCAACCGCCTCAACTCTTGAGGCAAGAGCCTCAACTCTTGAGGCAAGAACCTCAACTCTTGAGGCAAGAGCCTCAACTCTTGAGGCAAGAACCTCAACTCTTGAGGCAAGAACCTCAACTCTTGAGGCAAGAACCTCAACTCTTGAGGCAAGAGCCTCAACTCTTGAGGCAAGAACCTCAACTCTTGAGGCAAGAGCCTCAACTCTTGAGGCAAGAACCTCAACTCTTGAGGCAAGAACCTCAACTCTTGAGGCAAGAGCCTCAACTCTTGAGGCAAGAGCCTCTCTCTGCGCAGCCACCTCCTCAACCCTTGAGGCAGACGCTACTCTTGAGGCAGGAACCTCATGCTATGAGGCAGCCGCCTCAACGCATGCAGCAACCGCATTCTTCACAGCATGAGCCTCTCTCTGCGCAGCTACCTCCTCAACCCTTGAGGCAGACGCAACTCTTGAGGCAGGAACCTCACAGAAGCCTCATGCTATGCGGCATCCTCCTCAAACCATGAGGCAGGAGCCTCATGCTATGCGGCATCCTCCTCAACCCATGAGGCAGGAGCCTCATGCTATGCGGCAACCTCCTCTACCCATGAGGCAGCCTCATGCTATGCGGCATCCTCCTCAACCCATGAGGCAGGAGCCTCATGCTATGCGGCATCCTCCTCAACCCATGAGGCAGGAGTCTCATGCTATGAGGAGCCTCATGCTATGCGGCATCCTCCTCAAACCATGAGGCAGGAGCCTCATGCTATGCGGCAACCGCCTCAACCCATGAGGCAGGAGCCTCATACTATGCGGCATCCTCCTCAACGCATGCGGCATGAGCCTCATCCCTTGCAGCATGAGCCTCATCCCATGCAGCATGAGCCTCATACCATGCAGCATGAGCCTCATCCCATGCAGCATGAGCCTCATCCCATGCAGCATGAGCCTCATCCCATGCAGCATAAGCCGCACGCCATGCAACATGCTCTGCTTACCTTACAGCATGCTCTACATACAGCATGCTCTGCATACAGCATGCTCTGCATACCTTACCGCATGCTCCTCAGTCACACATCTTTGGTTGTTGCCAACTCACTAGACTGTCATGCAGTTTCATAACGTTGCCTTCTAGTCTGCTGCTTTTGCACCAGTGAAACCCTCACTGAGAGAACTTAGCTTTTCTCGGATATGGTTCCTGTAGATGAGAAAGTGCTATTCTCCCTCCTTCTGATATTCCCTTGAGGACTCTGTCATTTGGAGAGGAGCCTTTAGCTGCTTAGCCTCCTATGGACTTTTATTTAAGCATAACATGCTTCCAGGGAGGGTAATGGTTCCACTTCAGTCGCTAACCCCGTCTGTTACCACACCTGCTCCCATAGACCTTGAGCTTTGTTGCAAGACATGCAGTCCAAGCTTAGTCCTTGTTAGAGGATTTTTTGTTTACGGAGTCAGTGTGTCACTGGGAAGACGTTCAACAACCAGCAGAAGTGACTTGTTGTGACGCAGTGCGGCAACCTCAGCAACCCGATAAGGAGTTGTCTGTACGACCCAGACAGTCTAGACAGCTTCGGGTTGTCGCTATACTTCCTCGCTTCCCCATGGTTGACAGTTCACAGACTGTGCAGCAGTACCATGATCTTGTGTCCGGCTCCGTCAGACGACTAGCTTTTAAGAGCTCCCACAAGTCGTCGCTGTCTGGAGATTCTCAGATGGACTATGGATCTGACCAAGGAACTGGGCCTCCTGGTCAATTTTGAGGAGTCCCAGCTCGTCCCATCCCAGACCATTGTCTACCTGGGTATGGATCTTCAGAGTCGAGCTTTTCGGGCTTTTCCGTCGGCCCCAAGGATCTACTAAGCCCTAGATTGCATCCAGAGCATGCTGAGAAGGAACCGATGCTCAGTCAGGTAGTGGATGAGTCTAACAGGGACACTTTCATCGCTGGCCCTGTTCATCGAGTTAGGGAGACGCCACCTCCGCCCCCTTCAGTATCATCTAGCGGCTCACTGGATAAAGGACATGACGCTAGAGACGATCTCAGTTCCTGTTTCCGAAGAGAGGAGGTCTACTCTCACGTGGTGAAAGAACAGCTTTCTTCTCAAGGAAGTCTACCTTTGGCTGTTCAGAAACCCGACCGCCGTCTCTTCTCTGACGCATCAGACACGGGCTGGGGTGCGACTTTGGACGGACAGGAATGCTCGGGAACATGGAATCAGGAGCTAAGGACACTTCACATCTATTGCAAGGAGCTGTTGGCGGTTCATCTGGCCTTGATAAACTTCAAGTCCCTCCAGCTTAACAAGGTGGTGGAGGTGGACTCTGACAACACCACAGCCTTGGCTTACATCTCCAAGCAGGGAGGGACTCATTCGTGGAAGTTGTTCTAGATCGCAAGGGACCTCCTCATCTGGTTAAAAGATCGAAAGCTCACGCTGGTAACGAGGTTCATTCAGGGCGATATGAATGTCATGGCAGATCGCCTTAGCCGGAAGGGTCAGGTCATCCCCACAGAGTGGACCCTTCACAAGAATGTTTGCAGCAGACTTTGGGCCCTGTGGGGTCAGCCAACCATAGATCTGTTCGCTACCTCGATAACCTAGAGGCTCCCGTTGTATTGTTCTCCGATTCCAGACCCAGCAGCAGTTCACGTGGATGCTTTTCTGCTGGATTGGTCCCATCTCGACCTGTATGCATTCCCGCCGTTCAAGATTGTCAACAGGGTACTTCAGAAGTTCGCCTCTCGCAAAGGGACACGGCTAACGTTGGTTGGCTCCGCTCTGGCCCGCGAGAGAATGGTTCATAGAGGTACTGCAATGGCTGGTCGACATTCCCAGGACTCTTCCTCTAGGAGTGGACCTTCTACGTCTACCTCACGTAAAGAAGGTACATCCAACCTCCACGCTCTTCGTCTGACTGCCTTCAGACTTTCGAAAGACTCTCAAGAGATAGGGGCTTTTCGAAGGAGGCAGCCAGAGCGATTGCCAGAGCAAGGAGGACATCCACTCTCAGAGTCTATCAGTCTAAAGGGGAAGTCTTCCGAAGCTGGTACAAGGCCAATGCAGTTTCCTCATCCAGTACCACTGTAACCCAGATTGCTGACTTCCTGTTACATCTAAGGAACGTAAGATCCCTTTCAGCTCCTACGATTAAGGGTTACAGAAGTATGTTGGCAGCGGTTTTCCGCCACAGAGGCTTGGATCTTTCCACCAACAAAGATCTACAGGACCTCCTTAGGTCTTTTGAGACCTCAAAGGAACGTCGGTTGTCCACTCCAGGCTGGAATCTAGACGTGCTCCTAAGGTTCCTTATGTCATCAAGATTTGAACCTCTCCAATCAGCCTCTTTTAAGGACCTCACATTAAAAACTCTTTTCCTCGTGTGCTTGACAACAGCTAAAAGAGTAAGTGAGATCCACGCCTTCAGCAGGAACATAGTTTTCACATCTGAAACGGCTACATGTTCCTTGCAGCTCGGTTTTTTGCTAAAACGAGCTTCCTTCACGTCCTTGGCCTAAGTCGTTCGAGATCCCAAGCCTGTCCAACTTGGTGGGGGACGAACTGGAGAGAGTACTTTGCCCAGTTAGAGCTCTTAGGTACTATCTAAAAAGGTCATAACCTTTACGAGGACAATCAGAAGCCTTATGGTGTGCTATCAAGAAGCCTTCTCTTCCAAGGTCTAAGAACTCAGTTTCTTACCTATTCAGGCTCCTGATTAGGGAAGCACATTCTCATCTGAAGGAAGAAGACCTTGCTTTGCTGAAGGTAAGGACACATGAAGTGAGAGCTGTGGCTACTTCAGTGGCCCTCAAACAGAACCGTTCTCTGCAGAGTGTTATGGATGCAACCTATTGGAGAAGCAAGTCAGTGTTCGCATCATTCTATCTCAAAGATGTCCAGTCTCTTTACGAGAACTGCTACACCCTGGGACCATTCGTAGCAACGAATGCAGTAGTAGGCGGGGGCTCAGCCACTACATTCCCATAATCCCATAACCTTTTTAACCTTTCTCTTGAATACTTTTTATGGGTTGTACGGTCGGCTAAGAAGCCTTCCACATCCTTGTTGATTTGGCGGGTGGTCAATTCTTTCTTGAGAAGCGCCGAGGTTAAAGGTTGTGATGAGGTCCTTTAGTATGGGTTGCAGCCCTTTATACTTCAGCACCTAAGAGTCGTTCAGCATCCTAAGAGGACCGCTACGCTCAGTAAGGAAGACGTACTTAATAAAGGCAGAGTAATGGTTCAAGTCGTCTTCCTTACCAGGTACTTATTTATTTTATGTTATTTTTGAATAACTAATAAAATAAAATACGGGATACTTAGCTTCTTTGTTAACATGTATGCTGGTCTCCACCCACCACCCTGGGTGTGAATCAGCTACATGATTATCGGGTAAGATTAATATTGAAAAATGTTATTTTCATTAGTAAAATAAATTTTTGAATATACTTACCCGATAATCATGATTTAATTGACCCACCCTTCCTCCCCATAGAGAACCAGTGGACCGAGGAAAAAATTGAGGTGGTGTTGACAAGAAGTACTGGAGTACCTGACCACAGATGGCGCTGTGGTGTTCACCCCCACCTGTATAGCGATCGCTGGCGTATCCCGACCGTAGATTTCTGTCGGCAACAGAGTTGACAGCTACATGATTATCGGGTAAGTATATTCAAAAATTTATTTTACTAATGAAAATAACATTTTTTTCCCGTAATAGTTCTTGGCTTTATAAAAAACATTACTTGCACTTCACTACGGTATTTTCCCGAGCTCTGTTTTTTTTTTTTAACTTTTGACTTTTATGTTTCTTCCTTTGTTATTTCCATGATTTGTCTTGTATTCAGGTTTAATACAGATTGTTCCTTTCAAGTGTCCTATTTTTCATGAGATTTATCCACTCCTGTTTGGAATATTCTTCACCTATTTAATATTTGTTCTGACACTATACAAATCTTCACCATTTCTAAAGGATATTACTTTCGGTGTACTTGAAACAGGATCCATAAGACTTTTAGCGATGGATAACAGCCCCAACTGCAAGTTAGCTGGAGGGAGGGGAGTTAGCCAGGTAACCCCCCCCCACTCACTCACACACCTGGGATGAGCCCCACTTTACTTTTGGCTCGAGTAGAGTGCGGATGTTGCCACTCTCTCCCTCCTTAACTCACTTTCCATTTGACTAATTCTTGTAATATTTACTATTTCCGCTTTATTTATTTTTTCTTCGATGTATGTTTGCTCTTCTGTTGGCCTCATGCGTATGTGCCCTTGAGACGGACCTGTTCCTTCTGTGTCTTTCTTGCTGAGGCCAGCGTTGTGTTGGGTCAACACCTGTTCTGAATGTCTGGAGTGGTCTGCCTCCCAGTGGGAGAGGCTTGGCGAAAGTAGAAGTTCAAATGAGATTCTTCTATGGGGTCTTCCTCGAAGTCTAAAATATCTCGTACTTCTTCTTTAACCCTCCGATCTCCCCCAAAAGCTGCTCCTCGATTGGTCTTCCCCGGGGAAAGGCCGAGTAGCACCGCAGTCCATTTAACCACAGGTCAATCTCTGGAATTGAGGGACATTACTGTTTCTCCAGGAGAAATGGTTCCACCCCTTTCCTTGGGGAGGGCCTGCACTTTTTTCAGGTGTTTTCCAGATGTGGCAATCGCTGGGTTTTGATGGTTCCCCATCCTAAATAAGTTTTGTTTGCGCTCCTTAAATTGGGTGCCGAGAGGAAGTTTACACTGACTTCCTCGGAGTTGGATTCTTTTCCGTTGGGTGCGGCACCGGACGACCTTGGCACCCACCCCCATTCGGACATGCTGTCACTGTTTGTTGCTGTTGCCGATGATGGTGATCTCCCCCCAGTGAGCCATCAGGGGGCGAGCAATTACTGAGGCAGGGTTTTCCTTCGGGTGGCCATCTCTTCGATCTGCGAGTGAGATTCGCAGAGAAACCAAGCAGGCCACCTCTTCTTAGGAACCTGCTAGACATTCCCCTTCGGGTTTCGTTGACTGGAGGGGTTCTAAACTCTGTCCGCCTTAGTGCCTCCCCCTACTGAGTTAAGGAGACGCCTTTTCGGTCGAAACCCCAACCTTCGGGCTCTTGCCACAATGTTCCTTCGGGTTCTCGTTACGCTAAGCCTTAGGGCTCCCGTCACGCATAGCTTTTGGGCTCACGCTGAACCTTCAGGTTCTCGTCACTCGTCAGCTGTTAGCCAGTCGTCAGTTGCTCGTCATGCAACAGCTACACGTGACTTGTCAGCTGCTTGTCAATCGACAGCTGTGGATGGTTTGCCAGCTGCTCGTTACGAGTCGGCTGGGTGGGACTTGCCAGCTATTTGCTACGCCTCAGCTGATCGTGACCCAACACCATCTTTGTCACTCTTCTTCGGACGAGCTATCGTCACCTTCCCATCAGGTGACGAATGATCGTTTCTTGCCTCAAAGAGACCTTCACTTGAGGCACGATGATCTGCAGGATCATCAGACGTGTGAGTGTCACTCGTCCGAAGGAGTCCCTAGGGCTCGTCGAGCTCCACCTCCATGGCGCTCTCCTATTAAGCGCCAGCATCTCTCCAAGAGTTTGCAAATCACACTCACCACCTCGCCGCCCCTCTCCTCCTTGTCATTCTCCCTTGCATCAGTCCTCAAAACCAACTGCTCTGGTCCTCTCGCAGGCTCGCAAGCGCCTGTCGCCAAGAGGATTGTCATCCAAGAGATCAGCTTGTCTCGTGTGAGCAGTGTGGTGACGATTCCCATCACGAGGGGACCCAGGCCGGACGACTGAAGATAGTACAGAAGCAGGCCACCGCTTCAAGGGATCATCACCTGGCAAGACCTCCAGCGTTTAGACTGGTGCCCCACTTGTCAGGTAGGGAAGCTATTTTTTTTTTTCAGGTTCCTGGATCTAGGGCTTCTGGTTGCCTAAGGAATCCTTTGCCAGCTCCACAGGTGGTAGGGATCCCCCCTGGTTGAGCGCACTGTGTATTGTAGTGCGCAGCACCCCAACGATTCCTATGTTGGTTTTTCTTCTCCATTAGCCCCTAGGAAGAGTTCCGAAGGATCGGCTTTGGCAGGACACGCTGTCAAGGAGAGACCTCTCTCTCCCCGGAGGAAGAATCGGGTAGAGAAAGTCGCAGAGAAGTCTGGGAGCCCCCTTACAGGTACATGTGGCACCGGTAAAATCAAAGGGGAAGCGGAAAAGGATTAAGCCTTCTCCCTCTAGGGAGGACAGGGTATTCTCCCTGTCTTACTTTCCGCCTCCCACCTATTGAGGTGGTACCCCCAGAGTCTTGCCTTCCATCTCAGCCTGACATTATTCCTCCTTACATCTCAGCCTGTCGTTATTCCTCCTTCTGGAGAGGAGTAACGTCCCCTCAGGAAAGAGGCAACTGCAAGGCCGTCTCGTTTGGAGGAATACCTGCCCTCTCGTAGGAAGCCAAATGACTTATTTAACATTCCTACGTCCTCGGCGAGATCTTCTGCACCTCAGCTAGAGAGGTCGAGGGAAGTCTCTCAACCAAGGACGTCAGCAAGACAATGCCCTGTCAACAGTTTACCTTGACAACTATGACCCTCTCCAGGCTTCTGTGGGTGAGAGCTCGAAAGTGGAAAAGCATCATGATTTCGAGGATGATCTACTGCCTAGAGCCGCTAACTCTAAGCTCACGGAAGCGGAGCAGGAAGAGTCTGAACACACCTTGGGGCAGGTCTTGGCCTGCATTAAATCCATCAATGGGCTGTCAAATCCATCGATTGCCCCACTAGGTGGAAAAGGCACAGTCTTAGACCATGTCTATGGCACCCAGAGACACCCGAGGGCCAGTGCAGCTGTTCCCTGGTCAAAGGGGTTGAAGAGTGCCAGGAAGAAGAAGGCAGTGTCTCAAGCCTCAGGCTCTTCTAGCTCCCTGCAAGTAGGCTCCTCTTCTAAGCTCCTCTTGCTACCGTTTGTGCAGCAGAGGAGATATTATGAGGTCATGAGTCAGCCACTTCCGGCGTTACCTCGAGACCACTCTGTAGAGGCACTTACAAGGGGGCTTCCCTTCAAGAAATTTTTGGGACTCTTGGCCACTTACTCGGGTTTGGAGATCATCAATCAGGAGAAGGTTGCTATGTACGCCATGCAGGCTACTTCGTGGCTGGATGTCTGGTTGGGATTGGTGGGCCACTTGGTTAGCACTGAGGACTGGTCACGTGAGTCCACGAGGAAGTCAATGGAGACTACTGTTGTCCGGCAACAGGATGATAGAGTTCTTCTCCCACCAGGCTGTTAACCTTTGGGCAAAACTCTCTCATTGAAAAGTTTCATCAACAGCTCCTGCAAGCTGAGGTTTCCTTGGCTGAGAAACTCCTCTTTTAAGGGAGTTCCCTATTCGACCCGGAAGACATTGAGCGGGTGGCGGGAGGTGGAGGAAATCCAACCAGGACTCCCTCCTCCAGAGGGTTTTGACATCATGGCCCTACCAATCTCCACCACAGACAAAACAACCTCCACCCAAACCGGCGACGAATAGGGCTACGGCTCCTAAACAATAGAGTGTGTCTAAAAAACACCTTCAGAACAACCGGAAAGGGTCAAAGTCCTTCCATGGAGGGAAAGGTATTAGGGTAGCTTGTGACTAAGCCCTGGACGGTCGAGGTAATTTGATCAGGGTATCGCGTCCCATTCAGTCAATCTCTCCATCCTCTAACTTGGGATCCAGTCCCACAAGCTCCTACGTGAAGGGATCCGCAAAGGAGCTGGCCCATCTGGGCAAAGTCCAGACCATGTTGGAGTAGGGTGCTCTCCAAGAGGTTCTCGATGGGTCTCCATACTTCTTCAGTCGACTATTTCTTGTGAAAAAGGTGTCTGGAGGCTGGAGACCAGTCATCAATCTCTTGGCCTTGAACAAGTTTGTCAGACAAACTTCATTCAAGATGGAAACAGCAGACTCGGTCAGACAAGCAATGAAGACCACAGGACTTTATGGATCTCAAGGATGCATACTTCCAGATCTCTGTCCGCATACTTCCAGATCCCTATCCATCCGTTTTCAAAAAATTGCTGTATCTAAGGATCATGTTCGACCAAAGGAAAACCAGTTCAAGGTGCTGTGTTTCGGTCTTTCCACAGCACCTCGGGTCTTTACGAGAGTGTTCGCCGAGACAAGCTTCTGGCGCTTTGCCAAGATTTGGGGATCATGGTAAACCTTGAGAAGTCACATCTGCTCCCCTCTCAAACACTAGTATATCTAGGCATGATAATAGACAGCAAACTTCACAAAGCATTTCCATCAGATGACAGAATTTGGAGGCTGAGGAAGGCAGCAGGCCTCTTCCTCAGGGGAGAAGAGCTTCCAGCCCAGAGCTGGTTGCATCTCATAGGCCACCTATCATCCCTGGTCTGTCTAGAACCTAATGGTTGCCTCAGGATAAGATCTTTCCAGTGGTGCCTCAAGTCCCAGTGGAATCAGGCAAGCAATTCTCCGGGCACCCTGGTTCAACTAGGATCAGAGGTACGGACGGACTTAGGATGATTGGTAGCAGACAAGAACCTCTGCAAAGGGGTTGATCTTGTTCCTCCCCCGGAACTGATGCTATTTTCAGATGCATCAAAAGAAGGGTGGGGGTCCCATATGCTGCACCACACCATCTTTTGATGCATTTGGTCCGAATCAGAAAGGTACTAGTATATAAATGCATATAAATCTCTTAGAGATGAGGGCAGTCATTTTTGCCTTCCATCAGTCCCATCCGGCTCTGATGGGGCACTCCGTGATATTGATGAGCTACAACACCTTCTTGCAGCCCTTGAGCCATATTGCAGTAGAGATACACTGGTGGATGGAAGACAACTTGGTGTCCCCATCTGCCCGCTTCATTCCAGGTAAGAGGAATGTGCTTTTAGACAATCTGAGTAACGCAACTCAGGTAGTTGGCTCCAAGTGGTCTTTGGATCACCTAGTAGCCTATCAAGTCCTGACTTTGTGGGGTTCTTGACTGTGGATCTGTTTGCGATGGCCCTGAATATCAGGCTTCCGCTCTACTGCTTCCCAGTCCCTGATACCCAGGCTCTTTGGAATTCCAACAACGGTGGGACAGCATCGATGTGTACACATTTCCCCCATTCTGTCTGATGAGAAAAGTCCTCAGCAAAGTCAGAATAAGTGAACTTATCAATGACATTATTAGCTCTGGTATGGCATCACACAGAGTAGTTCCTGGACCTTCTGCAGGTCTTGACAGAGCTCTCTAAGGAAGTTCCTCCCTGATACAAGCTACTCAAACAACCACATGCCAACATCTTCCACAAAGGCATAGCTTCACTTCGACAACTCACCCGGAGACTGTCAAACATCTCCTCACTCGGAGAGGATTTTCGTCTCAAGTTGAGGAAAGGATGTCTGGACACCTCAGATGCTTTTCAGCTTCAGTCTGGTAGGCTAAGTAGTCTGTTTTCTGAGCTTGGTATTTTGGAAGGGGTATCACTCCCCTTGATGCCTCTATTCCAACAAATAGTTTTCTGAGCTTGGTATTGTGGAATGGGTATCATCCCCCTTGATGCCTCTATTCCAACAATTGTTTTCTGAGCTTGGTATTGTGGAAGGGGTATCACTCCCCTTGATGCCTCTATTCCAACAATAGCAGAGTTCCTTGTATACCTTCGGGAAGAAATGGTCTTCTCGGTTTTAGCAGTCAAAGGCTACAGCTCAGCCTTGAGTCTTGCCTGTAAACTGAAGGGAGTAGGTATTTCCTCCTTGGTGGAACTTTTTTTCAATTTTGTCATAAGATTCCTACGGTGTCTTATGTCATGTTTTTTAATGTTCCCTTATGTTACCTTTTGTATGGGTATTGTAAGGATGTGTTATTTGGTACAAACACATTTCCTTTATGCCAATAAACGGATTTTGACGTAGGAAAACTATTTTTGGGTGAGATAGCCATGTCGTCCTGATGGAAGTTCCTTCGGGCAGCTTTCTATTATATAAGACTTCTGTGAGGGATATTACAAGAGAAGGTAGTAGGTTGGCCAGGGCCCATTGAGATACTACCACTAGAGAGTTATTGGATCCTTTGACTGGCCAGATAGTAATGCATTGGATCCCTCTCTCTGGTTATGGCTTATTTTTTCTTTGCCTTCACTTACACAGAATAGTCTGCCCTATTCTTTACTTATTCTCCTCTGTCCTCATACACCTAACAACAATGAGATACTAAACACTTCTTCACCCAAGGGGTTAATTACTGTACTGTAGAAGAGAGACTTTAGATATGGTAAGCAGCTCTTCTAGGAGAAGGACACTCCAAAATTAAACCATTGTTCTCTAGTCTTGGGTAGTGCCATAGCCTCTGTACCATGGTCTTCCACTGTCTTGGGTTAGAGATCTCTTGCTTGAGGTTACACTCGGGCACACTATTCCATCTTATTTTTTCTTTCTTCCTCTTGTTTTTTTTTTAAAATGATGTGTTGGGCAGGCTTAATAGAAGGGCCATGGATGCCTGGTGGTTTATCAAGAGGTTGTCTTTTCCTTTTCTGATTCTTTTTCTTCTCAAAACCATTCTTACTCTCCTCCATTCAGTTGAAGTGGCTATCCTGGAGGGTATTTAGCATTGCCTGGTGTATTGGCTCCTCCATGTTGACCAGTTTTTCTGACGTTTTACTATAGGCTATGGGTTTCATTAATCACTTTATTTATAATTCTGTACATATTGTTTTTATTATAATTCTTGTGAATCTAGTTTTTAAATATGATGCATGTTTTATTTCTATTAATTCTTATGCTGTCTGGAGACATTGAGCGAAATCCACGACCAGTATGTCCTAGATTTCGTCAATGTCGTCTTCTATATTGCAATATTCGTGGTCTTCATGCAAATATTCAAGACCTTACAGTTGCGTCCAGACAGTATGATATTCTTTTGTGCTCAGAAACTTTGGTTTCTAATATGAGACACTCATCTGAGCTCCTTATAACTGGTTTTAAGAAGCCAATAATATTGAAACGTGATGCCATTCCCATGGCCAGGGGAATGGCGTTGGACATAAGTCCTGCTATCATTGTGGATGTTGAGATTCAGGTAATACTGTAAAAGTTTGTGGCAGGCATAACAACTTTTATTTGTGTTCAATCTACCAGAATCCAGACATGGATGATTCTATCTTCGATTGTCTTCTTACCATTATGGCTAAGATACAAGAAGATGATATAAAGGCTTCTTTTGTCTTTGTTGGTGATTTTAATGCTCACCATAGGGAGCGGTTAAGTTCTATCTCTCCTACCGATCACCATGGCTTAAGAGCTTTAGACTTTGCCTCTGAATCAGGCTGTGAGCAAATCATAAATGAAGCTACTCACAGGTCTGGTAATTGCTTGGACTCTGTATACACTGACTTCCCTGGCGTTACAACTAGTAGGGTTAGTTCTCCAGTCGGGACATGTGATCATGCCTTGATTTCATTAGTAGTGAAGACTGAGCAGTCTGTCCCTAATGTATCATACTCTTGTAAAATTTATATGAAATCCCAAGCAGACTGGAATGGGACTTTGCATGATCTTTTGTGCTTGAATTGGTCACAATTATATAGTAGTGTAGATCCTGTTGTCCCTTTTGAATGAGAATCTGGTCAACATAATTGATAGGTGTATCCCTTCTCGTGTGCTAAGGTAATGAGTGAAGGACAAACCGTGGTTCAATGATGATTGTAGACGTGCTTATTGGGAGAAGCAGGAGGCCTATCATCTTTGGAAGGGTAGCAGATCAGATTTGACCTGGAATAAATATACTCAGCTTCAAGCTTTTGCTCAGAGAGTTTATGCCTCAACTGAAAAGGAGTACAATTTAACCATAAAAGAAAACCTTTCTGGTATAACTCAGGAACGTAAATGGTGGTCTACCCTTAAATCTGCACTCTTTGGTGTAGATGCAACAGTTCCTCCTTTACTTAAACCAGATGGCTCAGTCACTCACTGTCCAAAGGAAAAGGCAACCCTTTTGGCTGATGTTTTTGACAGTAAACAGAGTAATGAAAAACTTGAACTTCCTCATTCCTGTTTTCCTGAGGCTAAACTAACTAGTTTAGCTTTTTGATCTTGTGAAATTAAAGCTCTGTTGATGGACCTGGGTGCTTATGGAGGTGTAGACCCAAATGGTATTTTTCCTTTGATTTTTATAAAGACATCTTAGCTCCAAAGTTATCTGTTATTTTGCGCAAGTTAGCAAGAAGAGGATCTTTTTGCTAACTATCACATAAGATCCAAGAAAGTAGGCTGAGGTGATATGGTCATGTCAGGAGAATAGATGAACAGTATATTGGTAGGAGAGTGATGGAAATGGTGGTACAGTGAACGAGAAGGAGAGGGAGACCAAAGCGAAGGTGGATGCACTGTATCAAGGATGACCTTCGATCAAAGGGATTAACCGGTGATGAAGTATGGGACAGAGGTAGATTGAGAACGCTGGCCAGAAACACCGACCCCACATAAATTTGGAAAAAGATGTAGACAAAGAAGAAGCAAGAAGAGGAGCTTTTAGCACTTGTTGGAGAATTGGTAATGTTACTCCTCTATGTAAGTATGTTTGTGGTAGCTCAAGTCCCACTGATTACCGCCCAATTGCTATAACTCCCATATTAACCAAAGTTTTTGAATGTCTTCTGGCAAAACATCTTAATAGGTTTGCTGAAGGTAATCATCTATTCCCTAGTTTGCAATTTGGTTTTCGTAAAGGCCTTGGAGCATGTGATACCCTTCTTACAATCTCCAATGCTGTACAGAAATCCCTTGATTGTGGTTATGAAGTTCGTATGATTGGCCTTGATTTTAGTGCTGCCTTTGACCATGTGAAGCATGAGGCCCTTGTTTTCAAACTCAAACAGTTGAGAGTGGTTGGGTTGTTTCTTAGCATTATTATTGATTTTTTAAGTAATAGATGTCAAAGAGGAGTTGTTGATGGGCACCATAGTGAGTATAGGAATGTGATATCCGGTGTTCCACAGGGTAGTGTTCTTGGCCAATTACTTTTCATACTATATTCACATGACATGTGGTTTGGCCTAGAAAACAAGCTTGTTGCATATGCAGATGAGGCTACTCTCTTTGCATCAATTCCATCCCCTGAATGTAGATTTGCGGTTGGTGAATCCCTTAATAGAAATTTAGCTGAAATTAGTGCATGGTGCATATTATGGGGTATGACGTTGAATCCTAACAAAACTCAAAGTATGATTGTAAGTAGGTCAAGGACGGTGGCTCCTCAACATCCGGAAATCAGTATTGATAATGTTTGTTTAAATTTCTATGACTTTTAAAATTTTAGGTGTGATTCTCGACAGAAAATTTACTTTTGAGAAACACATTAGGTCTGTCTTCTTCAATTGCACAAAAAATTGGCTTATTGAGAAAGTCTTTTAAGATTTTCGGTGATCAATCTATTCTGAAGACGTGTTTTTCAATATTAATCTTACCCGATGATCATGTAGCTGTCAACTCTGTTGCCCGACAGAAATCTACGGTCGGGATACGCCAGCGATCGCTATACAGGTGGGGGTGTACACAACAGCGCCATCTGTGAGTAGGTACTCAAGTACTTCTTGTCAACAAGAACTCAATTTTTCCTCTGTCGTGCCACCGGCAAGACCTACTAATACGCCGTCCCTAACTGGATTTGTTTTCACAACTTTTTGGTGAAGTACACTATTCCAGTTTTGAGCTTTCGCTATGCAGGGGTTTTATCTTCATTTCAAAACTTGAACTCGTTTTGGATAGATTTAATTATGGTGACGAAGAGAGTATGGACTCTCTTTCACTTTTAAATGGCCGACCCTTCCCTTAGACGGAAGTGTTGGTGTCGAAGAGAGTATAGACTCTCTTTCACTTTTAATGACCCACCCTTCCCTTAGACGGAAGTGTGTTTAGGTTTTTGGTAATTTTGCTTAACAAAGTTATAGATTTATTTTATATCTCTCCGCCATTTATAGGCCTCTTCGATTAACTTTCCATTTATTATAAACTTATAAAAATTAATTTTTCAATATTAATCTTACCCGATAATCATGTAGCTGTCAACTCTGTTGCCGACAGAAATCTACGGTCGGGATACGCCAGCGATCGCTATACAGGTGGGGGTGAACACCACAGCGCCATCTGTGGTCAGGTACTCCAGTACTTCTTGTCAACACCACCTCAATTTTTCCTCTGTCGTGCCTCCGGCTAGACCTACATGGATACGCTGTTGATTCTGGAGTTATTGCTCACGATTTGGTGATGTATTTGCTCTAGAGTTTAGCCTTCGCTATTCAGGAAGCTATATCATTAGCTTAGCAATTTTCAATATTAAACTTACCCGATAATCATGTAGCTGTCAACTCCGTTGCCCGACAGAATTCTATGGAGGGATACGCCAGCTATCACAATACTAGAAGGGGGTGTATTTACCAGCGCCACCTGTGGCCAGGTACTCAAGTACTTCTTGTTGACACCTCCTCAATTATTCCTCTGTCGTGCTTCCGGCAAGACGTTCTGGGATACGCTTATGTTCTTGGAGTATTTTCACGACTTTGGTGAAGTATTTCTCTTTGATTTCGGCTGTCGCTTTACTGGAAACTTCTATATTAGCTTAGTTAGCTTTTGGAATTAATTTGATTAATTATGGTGACGAGAGGTATGAACTCTCGGTCACCTTTCAATGGCCGACCCTTCCCTTAGACGGAAGTGTTGGTGTCTAAGAGAGTATAGACTCTCTTTCTTAATTTTGCTTAACAAAAGTTATAGATTTATTTTATATCTCTCCGCCTCTTATAGGCCTCTTCGATTAACTTCCTTTTATTATAAACTCATTAAAATTAATTTTTATATTTGTTTATTTTCGACCTTCCTAATAGTAGGCGGTCTTTTACCGAAGTTAATAACTTTGAGCCCGTCATTTCGGTTTTACCTGTTAACATATAATGCTATTTCCGCCACAGAGTTTGAAAGAATTTCTTTGATAGTCTCGTACTTTTTTCAAAGTTGAACTAACGTTTTGTTTTGTCTCTGCAGTTGTTGACGTTCAGAACGTTCAACTTGCACTCTATCGTTACGATAGAGAAAGAATGTTCACGGTTTCACGTTGCAGTAAGAGTAACCGTGTCTAGCGTTTTGTTCATTCTTTCTTAACTTAATTGGTTTTGATCCTAATAAAGGAACTTTTCAGTTTTTTCCTTTAACAATAATATGTTTTAACGATATATATGATTGGGCTCTTCTCTCAGGTTCTAAGTAGAGAGAGAGAGAGAGAGAGAGAGATAGAGACGGAGGGAGAAAGAGGATAAACGTTTCATTCAAGCCTGCCAGGCGTACGAGTAACGTCGTTATCGTTTTTGCTCTTCTCCCTAGTCTCTTTAGGGGAAGAAGATAAACGTTTCTAGAGTGATCTAGTGTTTAGTCTCTTTCCAGCCACTGAATTATCTTTCATTAGATTTTTCTGTTACATTGTAATTCTGTTTTCGCAATTACTAACTTTGAGAAAGGATAGAATTGCGTATTTCAGGTACAAACCACTTAAAGTTTCGAGTTCAGTGAAATAAGTGCAAACAGAAATCAAAGTGATAAGTGATTAGTGCGTGAGGGTACTTTTGTGCGCGCCAGTCGTCCTCCCAGTCCGGGACCTCTTGCAAGCTCCCAAGCCCAGGGGAGAAGCAATGTCGAAGGGCATAAGGGTTCAGCAGGCCTTGATCGGCGCACAGAAGTATCCTCGGTGGTTGTGGGCGTGTCTTACCGAGACCGTCACTCCCACCCGCAGACGATTGAGCCCTTATTTTGCTCGTCTGCAGAAGAGATTAGGGGAGAAAATAAAGGCAGAGTAACGCTGGTCTCAGGTCTCAAGACCTCTTAAACGTTAAGTCCAGACCTATGCCAGACGTACGAAGTTAAAGTTCACAACCCGAATGCAATCATTGGGTTAGCTCTGACTCTCCTCAGTCATCAGTTGATTACACTCCGCCTAAGAGGAGTAAGGTTCTGCCGCAACAGATCTCTGCTGTTAAGGCTTTACCTCAGCAGACCTTAGTGTCTGCCGACCCCAAGTTGACTCTACTGCAGTCCATACAGTCACAACTTTCGGTCTTGATGCGTGAGTGTCGGGCTGAGAGTGTTGCGCCTCCGCCTCCGCCTACACTCCCCCCCGCCTATGATCGCTCCGCCTGATCGCAGTACCACCTGCCAGGCGTACGATGTTGTGAACTCTACTACAGTCCATGCAAGCACAGCTTTCGGACTTGATGCGTGAGTGTCGGGCTGAGAGTGTTGCTCCTCCGCCTCCGCCTACACTCCCTCCACCTACACTCGCTCCGCCTGATCGCAGTACCATCTGCCAGGCGTACGATGTTGTGGACTCTACTACAGTCCATGCAAGCACAGCTTTCGGACTTGATGCGTGAGTGTCGGGCTGAGAGTGTTGCTCCTCCGCCTCCGCCTACACTCCCTCCACCTACACTCGCTCCGCCTGATCGCAGTACCACCTGCCAGGCGTACGATGTTGTGGACTCTACTACAGTCCATGCAAGCACAGCTTTCGGACTTAATGCGTGAGTGTCGGGCTGAGAGTGTTACTCCTCCGCCTCCGCCTACACTCCCTCCGCCTACGCTCGCTCCGCCTGATCGCAGTACCACCTGCCAGGCGTACGATGTTGAGCCACGTGCTGAGTTTGCTGTTCCCTGTGGTGTTCAGCCTCCGCCTTCCTTAAGGCAACCTTTACAATGGGATCAGGAGGATTATACCTCTCTTCCTCCGCCTCCACTTGCTGCTCCACCAGTGATGCAACACTCGGTTGAGGTACAACAACCTCTCCCGTCCATGAGTCAGTCTCCTCAGCTCTCGCTGCAGTGAGCTCAACCCTCCACAAGGCAAGCACCACAACACCTTAGCCTTGCGCCTCAGGAGCCTCAGCTCGCGAGACATTTACCTTGTTCTGCGCAGCCTCTTCCTCATCGCGCTCCGCTCACACCACAGGAACTGGAACTTGCTACTCCGCTTCCGCCAACCGCTCAGCAAGCGCAACCCTTGGGTTCAACCACTCATGCTAGGAGTCAGCCTCCTCCACCCATGCGCCTTCCTTCTGCTTGTCTTTTATTCAGCCTTTGCAGACTGAGCCTCAGGTGTTCCCTCAACGGAGTCTTGAAGAGGAAACCACAACTATTGTTGTTCCAGCTCGTTCTGACTGCTGTTCAGCATACCTTACCTCCATTTTCATACCATGGTTTAAACCCCATGCAAGCATGCATAAAGCACTCTAGCACTGGTCATGGAATTTCTGAGAAATGTTAAACGCCATGCACACGCTCTGCTTTCCTTACAGCAGGCTCTGCTTACAGCAGGCTCTGCTTACTACATGCTCAGCATACAGCATGCTCTGCATTCAGCATGCTCTGCATACAACATGCTCTGCATACAGCATGCTCTGCATTCAGCATGCTCTACATACAGCATGCTCTGCATACAGCATACTCTGCATACATCATGCTCTGCATTCCTTACCGCATGCTTCTCAACACATCTTGGGTTGTTGCCAACTCACTAGACTGTCAAGCAGTTTCATAACGTTGCCTTCTAGTCTGCTGCTTTTGCACCAGTGAACCCTCACTCAGAGAACTTAGCTTTTCTAGGATAAGGTCCCTGTAGATGAGAAAGTTCTTTTCTCCCTCCTTCTGATATTCCCTTGAGGACTCTGTCATTTGGAGGGAGCCTTTAGCTGCATAACCTCTTATGGACTTTTATTTAAGCATAACATGCTTACAGGGAAGGTAATGGTTCCACTTCAGTCGCTAATCCCGTCTGTTACCACACCTGCTCCCATAGACCTTGAGCTGTGTTGCATGACATGCAGTCCAAGCTTAGTCCTTGTTAGAGGATTTTTTGTTTACGGAGTCAATGTGTCACGGGGAAGACGTTCAACAACCAACAGAAGTGACTTGTTGTGACGCAGTGCGGCTACCTCAGCAACCCGTTAAGGAGTTGTCTGTACGACCCAGACAGTCTAGACAGATTCGGGTTGTCACTGTACTTCCTCGCTTGCCCATGATTGACAGTTTACAGACTGTGCAGCAGTATCATGATCTTGTGTCCGGCTCCGTCAGACGACTGGCTTTTAAGAGCTCCCACAAGTCGTCGCTGTCTGGAGATTTTCAAATGGACTATGGATCTGACCAAGGAACTGGGCCTCCTGGTCAATTTTGAGGAGTCTCAGCTCGTTCCATCCCAGACCATTGTCTCCTTGGGTATGGATCTTCAGAGTCGAGCTTTTCGGACTTGTCCGTCGGCCCCAAGGATCTTCCAAGCCCTAGAATGCATCCAGAGCATGCTGAGAAGGAACCGATGCTTAGTCAGGCAGTGGATGAGTCTAACAGGGACACTTTCATCGCTGGCCCTGTTCATCGAGTTAGGGAGACTCCACCTCCGCCCCCCTTCAGTATCATCTAGCTGCTCACTGGATAAAGGACATGACGCTAGAGACGGTCTCAGTTCCTGTTTCCGAAGAGATGAGGTCTACTCTAACGTGGTGGAAGAACAGCATTCTTCTCAAGAAAGGTCTACCATTGGCTGTTCAGACCCCCGACCACCGTCTCTTCTCGGACGCATCGGACACGGGCTGGGGTGCGACACTGGACGGACAGGAATGCTCGGGAACATGGAATCAGGAGCAAAGGACACTTCACATCTATTGCAAGGAGTTGTTGGCAGTTCATCTGGCCTTGATAAACTTCAAGTCCCTCCAGCTAAACAAGGTGGTGGAGGTGAACTCCGACTACACCACAGCCTTGGCTTACATCTCCAAGCAGGGAGGGACTCATTCGAGGAAGTTGTTCGAGATCGCAAGGGACCTCCTCATTTGGTCAAAAGATCGAAAGCTCACGCTGGTAACGAGGCTCATTCAGGGCGATATGAATGTCATGGCAGATCGCCTCAGCCGGAAGGGTCAGGTCTTCCCCACAGAGTGGACCCTTCACAAGAATGTTTGCAGCAGACTTTGGGCCCTGTGGGGTCAGCCAACCATAGATCTATTCGCTACCTCGATGACCAAGAGGCTCCTCTTGTATTGTTCTCCGATTCCAGACCCAGCAGCAGTTCGCGTGGATGGCTTTTAAGCTGGATTGGTCCCATCTCGACCTGTATGCATTCCCGCCGTTCAAGATTGTCAACAGGGTACTTCAGAAGTTCGCCTCTCACAAAGGGACACGGCTGACGTTGGTTGCTCCCCTCTGGCCCGCGAGAGAATGGTTCACCGAGGTACTGCAATGGCTGGTCGACGTTCCCAGGACTCTTCCTCTAAGAGTGGACCTTCTGCGTCAACCTCACGTAAAGAAGGTACACCCAAACCTCCACGCTCTTCGTCTGACTGCCTTCAGACTATCGAAAGACTCTCAAGAGCTAGAGGCTTTTCGAAGGAGGCAGCCAGAGCGATTGCCAGAGCAAGGACGACATCCACTCTCAGAGTCTATCAGTCTAGATGGGAAGTCTTCCGAAGCTGGTGCAAGGCCAATGCAGTTTCCTCAACCAGTACCACTGTAACCCAGATTGCTGATTTCCTGTTACATCTAAGGAACGTAAGATCCCTATCAGCTCCTACGATCAAGGGTTACAGAAGTATGTTGGCAGCGGTTTTCCGCCACAGAGGCTTGGATCTTTCCTCCAACAAAGATCTACAGGACCTCCTTAGGTCTTTTGAGACCTCAAAGGAACGTCGGTTGTCCACTCCAGGCTGGAATCTAGACGTGGTCCTAAGGTTCCTAATGTCATCAGGATTTGAACCGCTCCAATCAGCCTCTTTTAAGGACCTCACATTAAAAACTCTTTTCCTCGTGTGCTTAGCAACAGGTAAAAGAGTAAGTGAGATCCACGCCTTCAGCAGGAACATAGGTTTCACATCTGAAACGGCTACATGTTCCTTGCAGCTCGGTTTTTTGGCTAAAAACGAGCTTCCTTCCCGTCCTTGGCCTAAGTCGTTCGAGATCCCAAGCCTGTCCAACATGGTGGGGAACGAACTGGAGAGAGTACTTAGCCCAGTTAGAGCTCTTAAGTACTATCTAAGAAGGTCAAAACCATTACGAGGACAATCAGAAGCCTTATGGTGTGCTATCAAGAAGCCTTCTCTACCAATGTCTAAGAACGCAGTTTCTTACTACATCAGGCTTCTGATTAGAGAAGCAAATTCTCATCTGAAGGAAGAAGACCTTGCTTTGCTGAAGGTAAGGACACATGAAGTGAGAGCTGTGGCTACTTCAGTGGCCTTCAAACAGAACCGTTCTCTGCAGAGTGTTATGGATGCAACCTATTGGAGAAGCAAGTCAGTGTTCGCACCATTCTATCTCAAAGATGTCCAGTCTCTTTACGAGTACTGCTACACCCTGGGACCATTCGTAGCAACGAATGCAGTAGTAGGCGAGGGCTCAGCCACTACATTCCCATAATCCCATAACTTTTTAACCTTTCTCTTGAATACTTTTTATGGGTTGTACGGTCGGCTAAGAAGCCTTCCACATCCTTGTTGATTTGGCGGGTGGTCAATTCTTTCTTGAGAAGCGCCGAGGTTAAAGGTTGTGATGAGGTCCTTTAGTATGGGTTGCAGCCCTGTATACTTTAGCACCTTTGAGTTGATTCAGCCTCCCAAGAGGAACGCTGCGCTCAGTAAGGAAGACGATCTTATTAAAGGCAGAATAACGGTTCAAGTCGACTTCCTTACCAGGTACTTATTATTTCATTGTTATTGTGGATAACTGATTATATGAAATACGGGATACTTAGCTATCCTTTAGTCTTGTACACTGGTTTTTCACCCACCCCCCTGGGTGTGAATCAGCTACATGATTATCGGGTAAGTTTAATATTGAAAAATGTTATTTTTATTAATAAAATAAATTTTTGAATATACTTACCCGATAATCATGATTTAATCGACCCTCCCTTCCTCCCCATAGAGAACCAGTGGACCGAGGAATAATTGAGGAGGTGTCAACAAGAAGTACTTGAGTACCTGGCCACAGGTGGCGCTGGTAAATACACCCCCTTCTAGTATTGTGATAGCTGGCGTATCCCTCCATAGAATTCTGTCGGGCAACGGAGTTGACAGCTACATGATTATCGGGTAAGTATATTCAAAAATTTATTTTATTAATAAAAATAACATGTTTTTGGAATTAATTTGATTTAATTTTTGATTTAATTTTGGTACGAAGAGAGTATGAACTCTCTTTCACTTTTAAATGGCCGACCCTTCCCTTAGACGGAAGTGTTGGTGTCGAAGAGATTATAGACTCTCTTAATTTTGCTTCACAAAGTTATAGATTTATTTTATATCTCTCCGCCTTTTATAGGCCTCTTTGATTAACTTCCTTTTATTATAAACTTATTAAAATTAATTTTTATATTTGTTTATATTCGACCTTTCCTAATAGTAGGCGGTCTTTTCTTGGAACCGAAGTTAATTAACATTGAGCCCGTCATTTCGTTTTTACCTGTTAACATATTATGCTATTTTAATGTTTTTGAAAGAATTTCTTTGATAGTCTTGTACTGTTTTCAAAGTTGAACTAACGTTTTGTTTTGTCTCTGCAGTTGTTGACGTTCAGAACGTTCAACTTGCGCTCTATCGTTACGATAGAGAGAGAGTCTATCACGGTGTCACGTTGCAGTAAGAGTAAACCGATTCTAGCGTTTTGTTCATTCTTTCTTAGCTTAAATGGTTTTAATTCTAATAAAGGAACTTTTTATTTGGGAAACCTTTCAGTTTTTTTCCTTTAACAATAATATGTTTTAACGATATATATAATTGGGCTCTTCTCTCAGATGCTAAGTCAAGAGAGAGAGAGAGAGAGATAGAGACGGAGGGAGAGAGAGGAGGATAAACGTTTCGTTCAAGCGGGTAACGTTGTTATCGTTTTTGCTCTTCTCCCTAGTCTCTTTAGGGGAAGAAGGTAAACGTTTCTAGAGTTTTATTCTTGTTCTCAGGCTTTATGCGGTGAGAGATTTTAAACGTAGTTTATTTGATCTAGTGTTTAGTCTCTTTTCCAGCCACTGAATTATTTATCTTTCATTATGTTTTTCTGTTACATTGTAATACTGTTTTTGCAATTACTAACTTTTAATGAAGGATAGAATTGCGTGTTTCAGGTACAAACCACTTAAAGTTTCGAGTTCAGTGAAATAAGTGCAAACAGAAAATCAAAAGTGATAAAGTGATAAGCGCAAAGTGTTACAGTGTTGCGTTCGAGGGTTCGTCTGTTCGTGCCAGTTGTTCGCCTAGTCTGGGACCTCTTACAAGCTCCCAAGCCCAGGGGAGAAGTAATGTCGAAGGACTTATGGGTTCAGCAGGCCTTGATCGACGAACAGACGTTTCCCTCCGTGGTTTCGGGTGTAACCAACTCACGTAGCCGACGTGATCACCCCACCCACACAAAGACGAGAGAGCCCATTTATTCCTCGTCTGCGGAAGAGGTTTCTCGCAGAAACCATGGACCAAATCTTGCAGCTTTTAAGTGCAAGTCGGTCCCTTCCGCGCAAGTCCAACTCCTAGGTGGTGCCATTAGCACTGGGTCAGTTCGGACTTGCTGCAGTACGACAACTGCACACCTCCCAGAGAGGCAAGGTGGTATCGCAACAGACAGTAACTCCGTCTGTTGCCGCACCAGCTGTTTTAGACCCTCAGTTTCAACGGACAGTAGCTCCGTTTGTTGTTGTCTTTCTTAAACTCTAGTGGTCTATGCTGCTGACAATGCAGTCTCAGCTTGCGGTGTTGATGCAGGAGTTTCAGGCAGAGAAGGTTAACACACCTCCTCCTGCGAGCGCTCCTCCACCTCTACGCAGTCCAGCCTGCCAGACGTATGATGTTGAGGTTCCTCAAGCTACCTCCATGCGTGAGCTGCCGCATTGGGAGTTGCCAGATACCAGCTCTGTGCAGCAACCTCCACTTTCCTTGAGGCAGGAGCCTCTTGCCACGCGGCAACCTCCTCAACACTTGAGGCAGGAGCCTTATGCTTTGCAGCAACCTCCTCTACCCTTGAGGTAGGAGCCTCATGCGTTGCGACTACCTCCTCCATCCTCGAGGCAGCAACCTCTTGCGGTGCGACAACCTCCACCATCCTCGAGGCAGCAACCTCAACTCCACCTCTGCGCAGTCCACCCTGCCAGACGTATGATGTTGAGGTTCCTCTACCTACCTCCACGCGTGAGCTGCCGCATTGGGAGTTGCCAGATACCAGCGCTATGCAGCAACCTCTTGCGTTGCGGCAACCTCCACCATCCTTGAGGCAGCAACCTCAACTCTTGCGGCAGCCACCTCCACTCTTGAGGCAAGAACCTCAACTCTTGAGGCAAGAGCCTCAACTCTTGAGGAACCTCATGCTATGAGGCAGCCGCCTCAACGCATGCAGCAACCGCATTCTTCACAGCATGAGCCTCTCTCTGCGCAGCTACCTCCTCAACCCTTGAGGCAGACGCAACTCTTGAGGCAGGAACCTCACAGGAGCCTCATGCTATGCGGCATCCTCCTCAAACCATGAGGCAGGAGCCTCATGCTATGCGGCATCCTCCTCAACCCATGAGGCAGGAGCCTCATGCTATGCGACATCCTCCTCTACCCATGAGGCAGCCTCATGCTTATGAGGAGCCTCATGCTATGCGGCATCCTCCTCAAACCATGAGGCAGGAGCCTCATGCTATGCGGCAACCGCCTCAACCCATGAGGCAGGAGCCTCATACTATGCGGCATCCTCCTCAACGCATGCGGCATAAGCCTCATCCCTTGCAGCTTGAGCCTCATCCCATGCAGCATGAGTCTCATACCATGCAGCATGAGCCTCATCCCATGCAGCATGAGCCTCATCCCATGCAGCATAAGCCGCATGCCATGCAACATGCTCTGCTTACCTTACAGCATGCTCTACATACAGCATGCTCTGCATACAGCATGCTCTGCATACCTTACCGCATGCTTCTCAGTCACACATCTTTGGTTGTTGCCAACTCACTAGACTGTCAAGCAGTTTCATAACGTTGCCTTCTAGTCTGCTGCTTTTGCACCAGTGAAACCCTCACTGAGAGAACTTAGCTTTTCTCGGATATGGTTCCTGTAGATGAGAAAGTGCTATTCTCCCTCCTTCTGATTTTCCCTTGAGGACTCTGTCATTTGGAGAGGAGCCTTTAGCTGCTTAGCCTCCTATGGACTTTTATTTAAGCATAGCATGCTTCCAGGGAGGGTAATGGTTCCACTTCAGTCGCTAACCCCGTCTGTTACCACACCTGCTCCCATAGACCTTGAGCTGTGTTGCAAGACATGCAGTCCAAGCTTAGTCCTTGTTAGAGGATTTTTTGTTTACGGAGTCAGTGTGTCACTGGGAAGACGTTCAACAACCAGCAGAAGTGACTTGTTGTGACGCAGTGCGGCAACCTCAGCAACCCGATAAGGAGTTGTCTGTACGACCCAGACAGTCTAGACAGCTTCGGGTTGTCACTGTACTTCCTCGCTTCCCCATGGTTGACAGTTCACAGACTGTGCAGCAGTACCATGATCTTGTGTCCGGCTCCGTCAGACGACTAGCTTTTAAGAGCTCCCACAAGTCGTCGCTGTCTGGAGATTCTCAGATGGACTATGGATCTGACCAAGGAACTGGGCCTCCTGGTCAATTTTGAGGAGTCCCAGCTCGTCCCATCCCAGACCATTGTCTACCTGGGTATGGATCTTCAGAGTCGAGCTTTTCGGGCTTTTCCGTCGGCCCCAAAGATATACTAAGCCCTAGATTGCATCCAGAGCATGCTGAGAAGGAACCGATGCTCAGTCAGGTAGTGGATGAGTCTAACAGGGACACTTTCATCGCTGGCCCTGTTCATCGAGTTAGGGAGACCCCACCTCCCCCCCTTCAGTATCATCTAGCGGCTCACTGGATAAAGGACATGACGCTAGAGACGATCTCAGTTCCTGTTTCCGAAGAGAGGAGGTCTACTCTCACGTGGTGAAAGAACAGCTTTCTTCTCAAGGAAGTCTACCTTTGGCTGTTCAGAAACCCGACCGCCGTCTCTTCTCTGACGCATCAGACACGGGCTGGGGTGCGACTTTGGACGGACAGGAATGCTCGGGAACATGGAATCAGGAGCTAAGGACACTTCACATCTATTGCAAGGAGCTGTTGGCGGTTCATCTGGCCTTGATAAACTTCAAGTCCCTCCAGCTTAACAAGGTGGTGGAGGTGGACTCTGACAACACCACAGCCTTGGCTTACATCTCCAAGCAGGGAGGGACTCATTCGTGGAAGTTGTTCTAGATCGCAAGGGACCTCCTCATCTGGTTAAAAGATCGAAAGCTCACGCTGGTAACGAGGTTCATTCAGGGCGATATGAATGTCATGGCAGATTGCCTTAGCCGGAAGGGTCAGATCATCCCCACAGAGTGGACCCTTCACAAGAATGTTTGCAGCAGACTTTGGGCCCTGTGGGGTCAGCCAACCATAGATCTGTTCGCTACCTCGATAACCTAGAGGCTCCCGTTGTATTGTTCTCCGATTCCAGACCCAGCAGCAGTTCACGTGGATGCTTTTCTGCTGGATTGGTCCCATCTCGACCTGTATGCATTCCCGCCGTTCAAGATTGTCAACAGGGTACTTCAGAAGTTCGCCTCTCGCAAAGGGACACGGCTGACGTTGGTTGGCTCCGCTCTGGCCCGCGAGAGAATGGTTCATAGAGGTACTGCAATGGCTGGTCGACATTCCCAGGACTCTTCCTCTAGGAGTGGACCTTCTACGTCTACCTCACGTAAAGAAGGTACATCCAAACCTCCACGCTCTTCGTCTGACTGCCTTCAGACTTTCGAAAGACTCTCAAGAGCTAGGGGCTTTTCGAAGGAGGCAGCCAGAGCGATTGCCAGAGCAAGGAGGACATCCACTCTCAGAGTCTATCAGTCTAAAGGGGAAGTCTTCCGAAGCTGGTACAAGGCCAATGCAGTTTCCTCATCCAGTACCACTGTAACCCAGATTGCTGACTTCCTGTTACATCTAAGGAACGTAAGATCCCTTTCAGCTCCTACGATTAAGGGTTACAGAAGTATGTTGGCAGCGGTTTTCCGCCACAGAGGCTTGGATCTTTCCACCAACAAAGATCTACAGGACCTCCTTAGGTCTTTTAAGACCTCAAAGGAACGTCGGTTGTCCACTCCAGGCTGGAATCTAGACGTGGTCCTAAGGTTCCTTATGTCATCAAGATTTGAACCTCTCCAATCAGCCTCTTTTAAGGACCTCACATTAAAAACTCTTTTCCTCGTGTGCTTGACAACAGCTAAAAGAGTAAGTGAGATCCACGCCTTCAGCAGGAACATAGTTTTCACATCTGAAACGGCTACATGTTCCTTGCAGCTCGGTTTTTTGCTAAAACGAGCTTCCTTCACGTCCTTGGCCTAAGTCGTTCGAGATCCCAAGCCTGTCCAACTTGGTGGGGGACGAACTGGAGAGAGTACTTTGCCCAGTTAGAGCTCTTAGGTACTATCTAAAAAGGTCATAACCTTTACGAGGACAATCAGAAGCCTTATGGTGTGCTATCAAGAAGCCTTCTCTTCCAAGGTCTAAGAACTCAGTTTCTTACCTATTCAGGCTCCTGATTAGGGAAGCACATTCTCATCTGAAGGAAGAAGACCTTGCTTTGCTGAAGGTAAGGACACATGAAGTGAGAGCTGTGGCTACTTCAGTGGCCCTCAAACAGAACCGTTCTCTGCAGAGTGTTATGGATGCAACCTATTGGAGAAGCAAGTCAGTGTTCGCATCATTCTATCTCAAAGATGTCCAGTCTCTTTACGAGAACTGCTACACCCTGGGACCATTCGTAGCAACGAATGCAGTAGTAGGCGGGGGCTCAGCCACTACATTCCCATAATCCCATAACCTTTTTAACCTTTCTCTTGAATACTTTTTATGGGTTGTACGGTCGGCTAAGAAGCCTTCCACATCCTTGTTGATTTGGCGGGTGGTCAATTCTTTCTTGAGAAGCGCCGAGGTTAAAGGTTGTGATGAGGTCCTTTAGTATGGGTTGCAGCCCTTTATACTTCAGCACCTAAGAGTCGTTCAGCATCCTAAGAGGACCGCTACGCTCAGTAAGAAAGACGTACTTAATAAAGGCAGAGTAATGGTTCAAGTCGTCTTCCTTACCAGGTACTTATTTATTTTATGTTATTTTTGAATAACTAATAAAATAAAATACGGGATACTTAGCTTCTTTGTTAACATGTATGCTGGTCTCCACCCACCACCCTGGGTGTGAATCAGCTACATGATTATCGGGTAAGATTAATATTGAAAAATGTTATTTTCATTAGTAAAATAAATTTTTGAATATACTTACCCGATAATCATGATTTAATTGACCCACCCTTCCTCCCCATAGAGAACCAGTGGACCGAGGAAAAAATTGAGGTGGTGTTGACAAGAAGTACTGGAGTACCTGACCACAGATGGCGCTGTGGTGTTCACCCCCACCTGTATAGCGATCGCTGGCGTATCCCGACCGTAGATTTCTGTCGGCAACAGAGTTGACAGCTACATGATTATCGGGTAAGTATATTCAAAAATTTATTTTACTAATGAAAATAACATTTTTATGTTTGTTTATATGCGACCTTTCCTAATAGTAGGCGGTCCTTACTTGAAACCGAAGTTAATTAACATTGAGCCCGTCATATCGTTTTTCCTGTTAAGAATTTATGCTATTTTAATTTTAATGTTTTTGAAAGAATTTCTTTGATAGTCTCGTACTGTTTTCAAAGTTGAACTAACGTTTAGTTTAGTCTCCGCAGTTGTTGACGTTCAGAACGTTCAACTTGCGCTCTATCGTTACGATAGAGAGAGAGTATTTCACGGTTTCACGTTGCAGTAAGAGTAAACCGATTCTAGCGTTTCGTTCATTCTTTCTTAGCTTAAATGGTTTTAATTCTAATAAAGGAACTTTTTATTTTGGAAACCTTTCAGTTTTTTTCCTTTAACAAATAATATGTTTTAACGATATGAGGTAGTAGGTTGGCCAAGGCACCAGCCGCCCGTTGAAATACTACCGCCAGAGAGTTATGGGGTCCTTTGACTGGCCAGACAGTACTACGTTGGATCCTTCTCTTTGGTTACGGTTCTTTCTCTTTGCCTACACATACGCCGAATAGTCTGGCCTATTCTTAACAGATTCTCCTCTGTCCTCACACACCTGACAACACTGAGGTTACTAAACAATTCTTCTTCGCTCAAGGGGTTAACTACTGCACTGTATTTGTTCTGTGGCTACTTTCCTCTTAGTAAGGGTAGAAGAGACTCTTTAGCTATGGTAAGCAGCTCTTCTAGGAGAAGGACACTCCAAAATCAAACCATTGTTCTCTAGTCTTGGGTAGTGCCATAGCCTCTGTACCATGGTCTTCCACTGTCTTGGGTTAGAGTTCTCTTGCTTGAGGGTACAATCAGGCACACTATTCTATTTAATTTCTCTTCCTCTTGTTTTGTTAAAGTTTTCATAGTTTATATAGGAAATATTTATTTTAATGTTACTCTTCTTAAAATATTTTATTTTTTATCTTTCCTTTCCTTACTGGGCTATTTTCCCTGTTGGGGCCCCTGGGCTTATAGCATTTTGCTTTTCCAGCTAGGGTTGTAGCTTAGCAAATAATAATAATAATAATAATAATAATTGGGCTCATCTCTCAGGTTCTAAGTCAAGAGAGAGAGAGAGATAGATAGAGACGGAGGGAGAGAGAGGAGGATAAACGTTTCGTTCAAGCGGGTAACGTTGTTCTCGTTTTTACTCTTCTCCCTAGTCGCTATAGGGGAAGAAGGTTAAACGTTTCTAGAGTTTTATTCTTGTTCCCAGGCTTTATGGGGTGAGAGATTTTAAACGTAGTTTATTTGATCTAGTGTTTAGTCTCTTTTCCAGCCACTGAATTCTTTATCTTTCATTATGTTTTTCTGTTACATTGTAAAACTGTTTTCGCAATTACTACCTTTTAATGAAGGATAGGATTGCGTGTTTCAGGTACAAACCACTTAAAGTTTCGAGTTCAGTGAAATAAGTGCAAACAGAAAATCAAAAGTGATAAAGTGATATGCACAAAGTGTTACAGTGTTGCGTTCGAGGGTTCGTTTGTTCGTGCCAGTTGTTCTCCTTGTCCGATACCTCTTACAAGCTCCCAAGCCCAGGGGAGAAGTAATGTCGAAGGACTTATGGGTTCCACAGGTCTTGATCGACGAACAAACGTTTCCCTCCGTGGTTTCGGGTGTATCTACACACGTTGCCGACGTGATCACCCCACCCACACAAAAACGAGAGAGCCCATTTATTCCTCGTCTGCGGAAGAGGTTTCTCGCAGAAACCATGGACCAAATCTTGCAGCTTTTAAGTGCAAGTCGGTCCCTTCCGCGCAAGTCCAACGGCCTAGGTGTAGCCACTGGGTCAGTTCGGACTCGCTGCAGTACGACAACTGCACACCTCCCAAGAGAGGCAAGGTGGTACCGCAACAGGCAGTAACTCCGTCTGTTGCCGCACCAGCTGTTTTAGACCCTCAGTCACAACGGACAGTAGCTCCGTTTGTTGTGGTCCATGCTGCAGACTATACAGTCTCAGCTTGCTCCTTCATGCAGGAGTATCGTGCTGGAAGGTTGACAATGCACCTGTTAACCTACAACCCGCCGAGGTTGTGCGCTCAGCAGATACTGCGGCTGCCTGCTCCCACACTCCACCTGTGAGAGCTCCACCTCCGATGCGCAGTCCACCCTGCCAGACGCATGTTCTTGCTGCACCATCCGTTGACATGCGTGAGCTACCGCATCAGCAGTGGGAAGGTGCTGTAGAGCTGCCGGGTTCCAGCTCTATGCGGCATTCTCCGCAACTCATGCGGCATGCTCCGCATACCATACAGCATGCTCCGCATACCTTTCAGCATGCTCCGCAACCCACCGCAGCCCCTCCCACGCTCCAGCACTCTGCTTTTGTTGTTGCCAGCTCCCACACTCCGACTGCGGAGAAGGTTGACGATGCACCCGTGGGCCTACACCTCCCACGGTTGTGCGCCCGGCATGGCTTCCTGCTCTCACACTCTTGTTGTGAGAGCTCCTCCACCCATGCACAGTCAACCCTGCTAGATGTATGATGACTCCCACACACAGAGCACTCAGTTGCCGTGCGTGAGCTACCACAAGCTGCCGTGTTTTGACACGGTGTGTCAGCCTCCGCAACACACTGTGGTTACCGCCACTCGCCCGCAGCAAACTAGTCAGTCAGGAGTTGAGGCTTCCCCACACAACTTTGGTTGTTGCCAACTCACAGACTGTCAAACAGTTATCATGACGTTGCCTTCTGGTCTGCTACTTATACACCAGTGCTGTATGTCATCACGCTCCTGTTGTGGTTGACAGTTCAGTTTTTGACAGTTCACAGACTGCCAAGCAGTTTCATAATGTTGCCTTCTGGTCTGCTGCTTTTGCACCAGTGAAACCCTCACTGAGAGAACCTAGCTTTTCTCGGATATGGTTCCTGTAGATGAGAAAGTGCTGTTCTCCCTCCTTCTGATATTCCCTTGAGGACTCTGTCATTTGGAGAGGAGCCTTAAGCTGCTTAGCCTCCTGTGGACTTTAATTTAAGCATAACATGCTTCCAGGGAGGGTAATGGTTCCGCTTCAGTCGCTAACCCCGTCTGTTGCCACACCTGCTCCCATAGACCTTGGGCTTTGTTGCAAGACATGCAGTCCAAGCTTAGTCCTTGATAGAGGATTTTTTACGGAGAAGAACCTTTTTGCCAACGACCTTCCTACCGGTTGGTTGTACGCCCTGTTGACGCTGAGGTATCCTACTCACGTCCGCCAGTTGAGATGGTTCCTCCACCGGTGCGACCCAGTGTGGGTTGCCAGTCGCACGTTGATGTTAAGCTACTCTCGGAGGTGGTTGTGGACGTTCAGTGTTTCACTGGGAAGACGTTCAACAACCAGCAGAGGTGACTTGTTGTGACGCAGTGCGGCAACCTCAGCAACCCGATAAGGGGTTGTCTGTACTACCCAGACAGTCTAGACAGTTTCGGGTTGTCGCTGTACTTCCTCGCATCCCCATGGTTGACAGTTCACAGACTGTGCAGCAGTACCATGATCTTGTGTCCGGCTCCGTCACGCATCCACCAGTGCGACCGGATTCAGCGAGTCAAGACGTTGCCCACTCCGTTGCCGTTTCCTCATCAGTTTCGGATGAGGAACCCTCTGATGAGGACATGGCTCAACAAGAAGATCAATCCCCAGCCCTGCTATCCATCCAGAAGATGCTGTAGAAGGAATACGGCCCTGTCAGGCTGTGGATGAGTCTGGTTAGGACACTGTCATCCGTGGTGCAATTGGTGTCACTTGGAAGACTACACCTCCGTCCTCTTCGGTTTCATCTAGCTCTTCACTGGAAAAGGACAAGACGCTAGAAGCGGTCTCGATCCCGGTTGCCGGAAGATAAGTCTGGTCTAACCTGAGGAAAGGACTTTATCAACCTTTTATAGGGTCTTCCCCTGACTGTTCAGACTCCCAACCACGTTCTCTTCTCAGACGCATCGGACGTAGGCTGGGGTGCGACCTTAGGCGGTAGGGAATGCTCGGGATTATGGAACTTGAGTCAAAGGACAATGCATTTTAACTGCAAGAAGCTTTTGGCAGTACGTCTGACCTGGAAAAGCTTCAGGTCTCTCCTTCAAGACAAAGTAATGGAGGTCAACACGGACAACTCCCTGCTTTGATGTTCATCTCCTAGCAAGGAGGGACCTACTCTCTGACATGGTGCGAGTTCGCTAGTGACCTCCTCTCCTGTTCAACAGGTCTAGACTTTTCACTAGTAACAAATTTCTTCCAAGGCAACTCGAATGTCTTAGCAGTTTGTCTCAGTAGGAAGGGACAATAATTCCAACATATTGGACCCTCCACAGAGATGTATGCAAGAGACTTTGGGTCACCTGGGGCCAGCCAACCATAGATCTCTTCGCAACCTCAATGTCCAAGAGGCTCTCAATACTTTGCTCACCTATCCCGGACCCAGCAGTGGTTCTTTTAGATGCCTTTCTACTAGATTAGTCTCATCTAGATCTATATGCATTCCCTCCGTTCTAGATTGTCAACAAGGTACTGCAGAAGTTCGCCTCTCACGATGGGACAAAGTTGACACTAGTTGCTTCCCTCTGGCCCGCGAGAGAATAACTTACCGAGGTACTTCGATGGCTAGTAGACGTTCCCAGAACTCTTCCCCTAAGGGTGGACCTGCTACGTCTGCCACGCGTAAGAAGGTACTCCAAGGCCTCCACTCTCTTCGTCTCACTGCCTTCAGAGTATCGAAAGACTCTCGAGAGCTAGAGGTTTTTCGAAGGAGGCAACCAGAGCGATTGTTAGAGCAAGGAGAACATCCACCCTTAGAGTCTACCAATCGAAGTGGGAAATCTTCCTAAACTGGTGCAAGTCAGTATCCGTATCCTCGACCAGTACCTCTGTAACTCAAATAGCTGACTTCCTCTTATATCTGAGAAAAGAGCGATCTCTTTCAGCTCCCACTTTCAAGGGTTACAGAAGCATGTTGGCATCAGTCTTCCGTCACAGAGGCTTAGATCTTTCCAACAATAAAGATCTACAGGACCTCCTTAAGTCTTTCGAAACCACGAAGGAGCGTCGTTTGGTTACACCTGGTTGGAATTTAGACATGGTTCTAAGATTCCTTATGTTAGACAGGTTCGAACCACTTCAATCAGCCTCCCTGAAAGATCTCACCTTTAAGACTCTTTTCCTGATATGCTTAACCACAGCTAAAAGAGTCAGTGAGATTCATGCCTTCAGCAAGAACATCGGATTTTCATCCGAAACGGCTACATGTTCTACATCTTGGTTTTCTAGCCAAACACGAGCTGCCTTCTCGGCCTTGACCAATATCGTTCGTTATTCCAAACTTATCGTATGGTTGGAAATGAACTAGAAAGAGTATTATGTCCTGTAGAGCTCTTAAGTTCTATTTTAAAACCTTTACGAGGCCCGTCTGAAGCTTTATGGTGTTCAGTTAAGAATTCATCTTTGCCTATGTCAGAGAATTCTTTATCCTATTATTTTCAGACTGTTAATACGAGAAGCTCATTCCCTTCTAAATGAGGAAGACCAAGCTTGGCTGAAGGTAAGGACACACGAAGTTAGAGCTATCACAACTTCCGTGACCTTTTAATAAAATAGATCTCTGCAAAATATTTTCGACGCAACCTTTTGGAAAAGCTAATCAGTGTTCGCGTCTTTTATCTTAAGAATGTCCAGTCTCTTTACGAGAACTGCTACACTCTGGGACCATTCGTAGCAACGAGTGCAGTAGTGGTGGGGGCTCCACCACTACAATTCCCTAATTCCAGAACCTTTTTAATCTTTCTCTTGAAATATTTCTGGGTTGTCCGGAAGGCTAAGAAGCCTTCCGCATCCTGGTTGATTTGGCGGGTGGTCAAATTCTTTCTTGAGAAGCGCCTAGATTAGAGGTTGTGATGAGGTCCTTTAGTATGGGTTGCAGCCCTTCATACTTCAGCACCTAGGAGTCGCTCAGCATCCTAAGAGGATCGCTAGGCTCAGTAAGGAAGACGTACTTAAAAAGGCAGAGTAATGGTTCAAGTCGACTTCCTTACCAGGTACTTATTTATTTTATGTTTGTTATTTTGAATAACGGCTAAAATAAGATACGGGATACTTAGCTTCTTTGTTAACATGTATGCTGGTCTCCACCCACCACCCTGGGTGTGAATCAGCTACATGATCATCGGGTAAGATTAATATTGAAAAATGTTATTTTCATTAGTAAAATAAATTTTTGAATATACTTACCCGATGATCATGAATTTAAGGACCCGCCCTTCCTCCCCATAGAGAACCAGTGGACCGAGGAGAAAATTGAGTTCTTGTTGACAAGAAGTACTTGAGTACCTACTCACAGATGGCGCTGTTGTGTACACCCCCACCTGTATAGCGATCGCTGGCGTATCCCGACCGTAGATTTCTGTCGGGCAACAGAGTTGACAGCTACATGATCATCGGGTAAGTATATTCAAAAATTTATTTTACTAATGAAAATAACATTTTAATTCTTTCATTCTACGTTATTTTGAGTATTGTTCTCCTGTCTGGTGTTCAGCTGCTGATTCTCATCTTAATTTGTTGGACAGAAACTTACGGTCTATTAAATTTCTTATTCCTGATCTAGATACTGTATTAATCTTTGGCACCGTGCTTCAATTAGTTCATTATGCATGTTGCATAAGATTTTTCATAACTCTGACCATCCTTTACATTCAGATCTCCTTGGACAATTCTATCCTGTTCGTAATACTAGGCAGGCAGTTAATTCTAATAGCCAGGCCTTCTCCTTCACGAGGCTCAATACTACACAGTATTCTAGAAGTTTTATTCTAGCTGCTACCAAGTTGTTGAATGATCTTCCTAATCGGGTAGTTGAATCAGTAGAACTTCAAAAGTTCAAAGTTGGAGCAAATGTTTTTATGTTGATCAGGATGACATGGGTATTTTTTTTTTTTTTTTTTTTTTTTTAAGTTTATATATGACATACCTGTTTTTGACATTGTTAGTAGTTTATATATGTCATATCTGTTTTGACATTGTTAATGTTTTTAGAATGATTTATTGTTAGTTTATTCTCATCATTTATTTATTTCCTTATTTTCTTTCCTCACTGGGCTATTTTTCCCTATTAGAGCGCTTGGGCTTATAGCATCTTGCTTTTCCAACTAGGGTTGTAGCTAGGCTAGTAATAATGATAATAATAATACAGTGTTATGAGATTAACTGTTCCCAGTCAGAAAGTAGACCTTTTCCTTGGAATGTGGTTTGAGGTCTTCAGTCTCTGAACCATAATGCCAGGCAACAGATTACCACCTTACTCGGAAGACGGTGTTCCTACTCGTTCTGGCTTTGGCTAAGAGAGTTAGCGAACTACATAGTCTATCCTACGACATCTCCCATTCAAGGGAATGGGGAGAGTTAATTCTCAACTTCGTCCCTGAGTTTATTGCTAAGACACAAAATCCAGGGGTAGTGGATCCCAGATTCGGGCCCTTTAGGATTGAGAGCCTGTAACCAAAGACCCAGACCTACTGGTACTTTGCCCAGTAAGGAGTCTGAGGTTTACTTAAAAACAGCAGCAGCAACTCACCTGTGGGTCGGCACTCCTTGTCAACACCGGGAAGGTCAAGAGGAGGGTCACAAGAAACACCATATCATCTCACCATCATGGATTCGCTAGATCATTGACTTAGCAACTAATCCTGACTTCCTCCACCACAATGACCCAGAGCTCAGGACATCAGGGACATTGCAATGTCCCTGGCATTAAAAAATAACTACTCTGTGGCGCAGGTATTTTAAGCAGGCGTGTGGAAACGTCGGACGACTTAAACCTAGTATAAAAAATAATACTTGTTGCGTCCCTAATACCTTTAGCGAGGGGGGATTGGGAAAGGTCTAAGTACTCATAAGATTCCTATGACTCTAAGATCCTATTACTAGACCAAGTATCTATATTGTAAGGAGAGAATACCGGGTCAAATGTCAAGAGCCAGTTGGCAAGGACTTTTACTATCTTAAGAGGTAAGTCATCCCCTATAAATAGGAAAGGTTTGTATAGAGTGTAGAGTTAGAAAATATTATATTATCTTGTGATAATATTTTGTTGCAAAGTACCCGCAGTATTAATGACTGCTTCAGAAATTCAAGAAGTTTCAATTGACCGGTCGTACATTTCATCAATAGCAATAAAGAACACTTCCACCTACAAGAAATCACTTCTTGGTTAAATATCACTCTGCAAACCTTTTGCTAAATAAAGATGGGTATCTCTATTCATGGGTTCATTTGTTTGCTGCAGAACACTCTTCCCATTTACCAAGACTACAGGCCCTACAGAGAGTAGGCTATTTTGCCAGTCTGAAAAGGAGATAATTTAGACATTTATTAAAAAGATGGGTGAGCTATTATATTTAAGATAGTTATGTAAAAAAAATTATATAATAAAAGAAAATTTCAAACAATTTGTATCTTCCTCAAATTTATATTATTTCTACAAAGGAATGCTCTAAGGGGGAGCATTAGTTATAGAGAATTGATTTCTTTCACTCTCTTCCTTCCTCGACTTGACATTTGGACTCTACCTCTCCAGATCGTTCAGGATGCCTGAAAACTTTAAATCAATCAATCAATCTCCAGATCGTATACCGTAGTTAGTTTTCTTCACTCTCATTCTTCAGTTTTTTATATTCACACCCTAGAGGGTGTGTCGTGAACAGAAGGATATTCTGGAGAGATGTAAGAATCTTTGCCAGTTTCCTGAACAGGAGCCTTGTTATTCTAACCTCCACCAGTTAGACCTAGGGTCCCTTCGCAAGGTGTGTCATCTTCCACCAGCATCAACTTCTCTGGAGTTTCATCTCGAGGTGAAACCTTCCGACCAAGCAGGAGTTGTCCTTCTAGAGGTTCCTACTTCAGGTCCTGAGCATCATTAGACAAATTAATGGGCTTGGGGAAGCCTCATGTACTCGTTGGGAGATGTACTCTCATGGTCAGATTTTTCCCAGAAGTTCAGAGTTCACGATATAATCTCGATCTTCCATGGTCTCAAAAGGCTTTCAACACCTTGTAACAAGTGGAGAAGCAGGTTTCAGATTCACATGTTTCTCGGAAAGCTGCAAGATCATCAAAACTATTACCACCTGGTCTTTCATGGCAACATAAGTTCCTCAACCCAGAGTGAGCGCATCCCAACCTGTTGGCCATCGACACGAACGTTTAAACTCTAACGCTGGGGGTAGCTAGTGAACGGTTAGCTCAGCTATCTGATGCTTCCTTTGTTACTGAACTAACTAACCTTTAGATGCCCTTTATGTTGGTATTCCAGGTTTGCTCCTAGCAGGACCACTGGTCAAGAACAGTGTCCTTTTAGGCTGTTAAATAAATCCTGTCAGACCCTACTAGATAAAAACAATATAGTACCCTACTAGATAAAAACAATATAGTACAGAAACCTTTTTTGCTCCGGAGGTAAGGCCTTGGAATTTTTGTTTCATCAGTGTGCCTTTCCCTGGGGCAACTGCATTCTTAAATGCAGGGATGCAATCTTTAGTAAATTTGTGCGTTAGATGGCAAATAGATACTTAGTAGCCTTATGCATGACCATTACTCAACATCTGACTGTTCTCGTCTGTGGAAGTTGCCGCAGCCGCTGAGGAGTGGAAGAAGGCTAGCAAGAGTAGCTTCTTCATAATTTCCTGCTCCTCCTCCAGCTAAGCCTCATACTTCCCAACTTACAGTCTCTTCATTAGCACAGGAAGGTTGAAGAAGAAAATCTCTAGAAATACCATCTCATTCTGGCTTCGCAATGTCATCAGTAGAGCCTACAGAGAATAATGGCGAGAGCCTAGATCTCGTAAAGTTACAGCAATTGGTACAACTTTAGTTTCCAGAAAGAACCATTCTGTTGCCTATTAGTAGGTGCTGGTTGTCAGAACCTTGATAATTCTTCATTGGCCGTTACCAGTTTTCACCAGAATCTTAAACCTACTAAAGGACTGAGGTTTGTATAGCTAGGAAAAATACAAATACTTTTGAAATTGGTGATGTTTCAGAAAAAATAATCTTCTATCATTTTCTAAAGTATAATGATAACCAGTTGTGTACTGTACAATACTAACCTTAATTTTTGTCAGGATGGATGTGGTCCAACTTCTGACAAAAGAGGATACATTTTCATTGGCTTGTGTAAAACTACTGTACAAATTTTATAACACTACTCTCAATATTATATTTGCTCTATAGTATATCGAAGTAAAAAATTAGGAAACTTTTTTTAAGGAATCTACTCTATTTGTTTCAATAGATAATTAGTATGGTTAACATGATATGATTTTTGGAAAAAAACTCCAGTATGTGATTAAGCAAAAGCCTTCGTTGGATTGAGCATGTCATTAGATAAGAGGTTACTGGAAGTGAGGAATTATTAGTTAGATGAATAAAATACCAAAAAGCTACTAGAATGAGATGCAGTTCAGGTATTAAGGATAAAATAGATAAGATGGTGTCATAAATTAGTTCAGGTATTAAGGATAGAATAGATAAGATGGTGTCATAAATTAGGGGCTAGTGTGAAAACGAGATGATGTATGTGCGGTATATGAGAAGTGCTGTATGTCTTTTTGTTTCTCACAATCATCTGATTAAGGTTTGGTTTTTGCTTTCTTAATGCATGTTTGGTTTGTAAATATGTTTGAAGAGTTTGTTTAGATTTTCAACTTGAGGGGTATCTATCAATTTTTGGTGACTATTACACTCCAAGATGTTTAGGAAATTTTTTGTACACAAGTAATTTTGATTTGCAGATTTGCTCTTATACTTTTTCTTTTTTCCTCACAGTACACCCCACAGATACAATGCGAGTGGACATCGTTATTCCATATGAGCAGCATTTTTATTTAAAAGCTCCCTCTCCACATAAGCGACATGTGTGGCTTGTAGCCCTAGGAAGTGCCGAAGCAGGTATCCCCCCTGCCATTCCTCAAACAAAAATTGAAAAAGGTATGTTAAATCTATAAAGTTTTTGATGCATTTCCTTAGTGAATATTTAGAAGTGCTTTATATTCCCAGTTTTCCGTGAAGAAAATCATTCCTATTTAATATTTCTTTTGTTCACAAAAGTAGAGTGATCTTCTGTAGGGGTCCAGGCACAAGATGTCATCCAGCCTTTTTATTTTTTCTCATCATAGTAACAGACTGGAAAGTTTTCAACTATTGATATTTTTAAAGCAATGGTATGTCTCCAACTTCTGCTTATAACTAAAGAAATGCATACAGTATATACATGGACTATATATAATGCACTGCCATTAAGTTTTGAAGCCTGGCATTCTCCTCTTCTCTTCCTTAACAAATTTTCTATCAAGTCTCACCCAAATTGAAAATCCACTATGTCTGGTTTTCATGCATTTTGATGTAATCTGTTATCATCGTAGTAAATTCATCTGCTGATAATTTATCGGTATCCTCCCCACTAAGGATAGTAAACCAGCCAATGTTTGTAGCAGAAGATTTATGTTCAGGGGTGTCCTTTGGCTCAATCTCATATTTGATTAGTCTCTGCCTAGATCATGCTTACACTCAGGCTGTAAGATATCTTTTTTTAACTTATGCATACAGTACTATTAAAGACAGTACATTACTTAGCTGAAGTAATTTCTGTATCCAGACAAATTTTTTTTATAGTGTTGATTCAGCCATGGTGATAGTGTCAATATCTTTTATGTGATTATGAAGGTTATAACAACAAATTACATCCATACTTTCTTTCAAGGAGATTGCCTTCAAAGCATGTTTGCAGCATCAGAGACTGGGGATTTTTAATTAGAGCATTTGGTAGACATTTGCATAATATGATCTTGATTTGAAATGGCTTTTCATGCTTTTAATCTTAGTTGCTAGAGAAAAGAACAATATGTGAACAGCTGTGTGAGTTTAAAGTTCAAAATCTGCCATATAAGAGTAATTGTGGAAGTTTGAAGCTCAAAGTCATTCAATATTTTCATTGTGTCCATTGGTTTTGTACAATTTCATTCCATTATTTTTATTGTGACCTGCACTGTTTGCCAGTTTTCCCATTATAAAAGTTGGATGACATTCAAGATTTCCATGTACAGTGACAGGGATGCTTTTTTATGCCCTATCAGTAGCTCTCTCTACAGGCATTGCTTAAACATATAAAAGAGGATGTGCAATGTCAATGATTCCTGATTTAGTGTCTATTTTCTTCCCCATAGAGGAGCAGTGGTGTCAGTTTCAATGCTTTGTAGGCATTACTGCATTACTGAAGGTCTTTGCAGCATCCTTTTGGCTGCTATCTGCACTTGTTTTTTAGCCTTCTACGCTGCCTCGGTTCTCACTTCTTTTTTTCTATCGTGATGTCGAGCCTCTTAACTACTCCTTCCTACTGCAAAAACTGTCTTCCACCCCATTGCATATGGGCACTGAACCTAAATTGATAAATGTTTATCTGTTTTCTTGTGTTAGATACAGTTACTGCTAACCTCTCGGGTATTTCATCTGGATTGGGGTCATCGTCTGCTCATTCAGAACCCTTGATTGCACAACACCATTTGGCTTCAAAATACTCCCAAACATTATTAAGAAACTACTGTTTGACTTACCTTAGATACAGATATGTGACCTGTCACTTGTAGATTGCCCCCTATCACTAATTACCACATTATAGGTTATTATAGTTAAGTTATCATATGGCAAGCTGCAACCTTACCTAGGAAAGCAGAATGACTGATTATTACATACAGCAACACAGTATACAGTACAGATGATCCATGCAAACAAGAAGTCTTTAATTCCTTCAATATCAGTGGAGTTCTGTGAGAAAGTCTTTTTTTTCTCTCATTCTTGACTTCACCCAAGCTTTGTGCCCTTACTGCACATTTTATGCATATCTTCCTAATGTAAATTTTATTATTGTTCCTGCTGATTTTTCCATTGCTTTGGGGATATTTTTACTACTAATTAAATTGGCATACTGTAAATTGTGTTATATTGCAGACGTTTGGGTGGAAGGTCCCAATGAAGAGCAAGGTTGTTTTCTGTCATGCATTTCCAGGAACATATACTACTTAACTAGATTGTTATGGAACTTACCTTCTTGAAGTCTCCATGAAGCAGGTCACTAGTTTAAAGGTTACTTATGAATGGCAGAGGCAAGGGACAGTGACAATGCCCTAGAGACTGGCCATATACTGTTATGCATATTATCAGTGCCCAAACCCATCAAGACAAGACCAGGGAGGGCTAGGCAATTTCTGTTGATGACTCAGCAGGTATACATATAGGCTCCCTTAAATGCTCCATCCCTAGCTCAAAAGGATGGTGAAGTTGCAGACACTACAATAAATTTTCAAGATTGAGCTGGTCCAATAGATTACCAGACAGGGATATTGCTAATAAGCAGATGGACATGTGTGCCATAACTTGAGAAAAAAATCGCATTTGCTTACAGTATAATATATAGAAAGCCGTCAACTTACAAACCTAATAGGTTTCAAGAAACTGTTTGTAAGTTTAATTTTACTATATTTTGGCCTTGGATAGGCTTCACTGAACTCGCATGCCTACGATTTTAAGCTGCAAAAGTCAATAGATATTGGAAATGTCATTTCTCTTCATATATTGAATTATATTTGTTCCGTAACTAGAATACAAACCACGCTATTTAATAGGGGTATTACTTTCGACGTAGCTGAAATGACAAGCCATTAATTTTTAACAAGGGCTAACTACCCACACCGCTAATTAGCGGGGGTAAGGAGGGTAGCTTGCTACCGCTCCCCCTCACACACCTGTGATTGAGTTCGCTTTGCTTTCGGCTCAGATGGTGATCGGACGTTGCCGCTCTCATCCTCGCCGACAATTGGCAGCCATTAATGCTTTTTGTTCTTTTCTTTTTTCTTAGACTGTGTACGTGAAGTTGGCCTCTGCGACCATGCGCACCTGCCCTGGTCTTCCCGACCGTCCCTGTGGAACATTTATGTCGGTGGTTGAAACCGATCCTCACGCCCTTTGTCCTTCTTGCAGGGGCCAACGGTGTGATAGTGTCAACAAGTGTAGTGAGTGTAAGGAGTGGTCTTTCTCCCAGTGGGAGAGATTTTCGTGACGGCAGAAGAAATCCAAGCGGGATGTTTCTCCTTTGAAGGTTGCTTCGAAGGAAGAAAAACCCAAGGCCTCTTCTTCCGTCGCCGTCGGTCTCTTTCAAAAGACCGTCGAGTAGTAGCGTAGCCCGAATTATTTCTGTCCAACCTCAGCTCTTGAGAGATGACGTTGCTTCCCCTAGCGAAGCAGCACCACCTCTCCTCCCCGGGGGAGGCCATGTCACTAACTTCCCTTTTCCAGATTTGGTCCTTGGGGCTCACGGGTTCGTCCTCCAAGGAGGTTTTGCTTGATTACATCTGCCTGGGTGCTTCTGTCAAGCAGTCGTCGTCACCGTCAGAGGTAGATCCCCTGACACTTGTCGACGTTGTTGTGTGTCAGAAGTGTCTCATGCGGCGTCACCCATCTCCTCTGCCACCTCGAACTCTACGGTAGCTGATGGCTTAGTTTCCCCTGTTCCTGACCATCCTCCGAGGGGGAAACTAAGTTCATCATCAGTCTCTCCTGCTAGAGTTTCTCCCCCTCAGGAGAGTTCACTTACAGAGACTCCTTTTCAGAGGACTGCTGATGGTCAGCTTGCTGATCCAATGGCCCCCAGAGGGCGCATCCGTCAGAAGGCTCGCCTTTCTCTTCGCCTTAGAGGCCTTCCGTCGCTTGCGGTGACGAGGCGCCTCTTTGGTTCAACGTCGTCTATGCAGTCCCCCGCAGAGGAGCCTCTAGACAAATTGTCCATCACTGCACCTGCAACCAGTCTTGTGACTTCGGTCCTGGACCTTTCTGCAAATCGTTCGCGATCTCCTTTGGTGGATGGTCGTCCTTTTAAAGGACACGTTGACCATCCACCCGACAGACCTGCCGACCTTCCATCACCGTTTCTGCATGGGCCTAACAAGGCTCCACCTGAGTGCATTATTGCGCGCCAACGTACCGCGCACCACTCGCCCACGCAACCTGACCAGCACTCACTAGCAGTTATGAACTTACCTGCCCCCAGTCGGAAGTGAGACCTCTCCCATGGAACGTGGTTCAAGTTCTCAGATCTCTTAATAGACCTCCCTATGAACCATTATGCCAGGCAACAGATCGCCACCTGACTTGGAAGACGGTATTCCTGCTAGCTTTGGCTCGGCCAAGTGAGTCGGCGAAGTTCATGGTCTCTCATATGACATCGCCCATTCAAGGGGATGGGGAGAGGTAACGTTCAGCTTCGTCCTTGAGTTTATTGCTAAGACTCAGAACCCGGGAGTAGTGGGTCCTCGATTTGACTCCTTCCGGATTTCTAGTCTCCGTACTGTAACAGATGACCCAGACCATCTCTTACTATGCCCAGTAAGGAGCTTGAAGCTGTACCTCAAGAGAACAGCCGCAGCCCGTCCTCGTGTGCCAGCACTATTCATCAGCATAGGAAGGACTAAGAGGAGGGTCACCTAGAACACCATCTCAGCATGGATTCGCAGGGTCATTGACCTTGCACTGAATCCAGACTCTCCTCCGTCACGTCGCCCCAAGCACATGATGTCAGGGGCATAGCTACGACCCTGGACTTCAAAAGAAATTATTCAGTGACGCAGGTTCTTCAAGCTGGGGTGTGAAAACGTCAGAACACGTGACCCACAGGAGAGACTATACGTTTTCTATCGGTCCGTATTGGACAAGTAGCAGAAGGTTGAGGGCATTGTTATCTGGTTTTAATCTGCATGAATGAAAAGGTTTGACTGGCCATTATTCTTTTCTTCATCATCCCCTCTCTTGGGGAAAGCAGCATCCTGGGTTCTCTGCATAGCTGACCTCAAACCACTGCAGGTAAATCATGCTCCCTTGTGTTCCTAGTATTAAGATTAATACTGTTACGTCCCCATACCCTGACAAGGTGGTATTGGAAAAGTCCTAGTGCACAGTTTTTGATCTAAAGAACTTCGGAACAACTTTCTAGGACGAGTCACACTTCTACATACCTTCACATACAGCTTGCATAGGCCGCAGACCTTGCATAACAAGGTTTTAGAGAGGTGCAGGGGCTCCTTATTTCTTGAGTGCTAACACACTCAGATAAGGAGCCCCCGGGCAAAGCCAAAAAGCCTGACTGGCTGGGACGTCCACCCCTCCTAATGGGTGAGTCACCCCTATTGAATAGCGTGGCTTGTATTCCAGTTATGGAACAAATGACATTCGTAGATAATTTGTGTTTATCCTAACTATACAAACCTTAGTTATTTAACCAAACTTGCCCGCCAGCCCTATCCCCTTTTAAGCCCTACCTCCAAGCAAAGTGAGCTCAATCACAGGTGTGTGAGGGGGAGCAGTAGCAAGCTGTGGGTAGTTAACCCTCGTTAAAAATTAATGGCTCGTCATTTCAGCTACGCTGAAAGTAATACCCCTATTAAATAGCTAAGGTTTTTATGATTAGGAAAAATACAAATTATCTACGAATTTGACATGATAATGTTTTATTAAAGTATTTCATTATTAAGTTTTGATACAATATCTGAGATTTAGGATTTCATTTGGATTTATTTTTGTATCTGAATGTTTGTAAGTTGAGTAACTACTGTATAGTAATCCCACGCTATATTGTGGTTCACCTATCATGCTATCAGTACATTGTGAATTTTTTTATTAGTCATTTGTAAATCTATATTGTATTGCAGCCCTCATTTTATCATGGGTTTCTGCAAGCAGATAGGTATGTATATTTTTTCTTACACGAATAAAACCCTCTGTCATGGATTTTGGGGTTAGTCTCCTTTTTTCAATATTTAACTTAGCCGGTGATTATAATAGCTGCAACTCTGTTGCTCGACAGAAAAACTCTAAGGAAAAAATTCGCCAGCGATCGCTACACAGGTAGGGGGTGTACTTCAACAGCGCCATCTGTCGTCCAGATACCCAGTACTCATTGTAAACAAAGAACTCAATTTTCTCTCTGTCGTGCTACCGGCAAGACCTACTAATTCGCTGTTGCTAACTGGATTTGTTTTCACAACTATTTGGTGAAGTACACTTCTAGTTTTGAGCTTTCGCTGTGCAGGCTTTCTCTTCAAAAATCCTTGCATTCTTTTTTTGATTACGGATTATTTGTTGATGACTTTGGATAGTTTTTGAATTCCCCTTTGACCAATTCAAAATGGCTGACCCTTCACAAGTCCCAAAATTTAGGAAGTGTAATGCTAGGGACTGTTCAAGGCGTCTTCCGAAGGCCTCTATCGACCCTCACACTGTTTGTTCCAATTGTCGGGATAAAACCTGTCAATTGGAAGATCGCTGTGAGGAGTGCGTTGGGCTTTCGGAATTCGATTTTATCGAATTCCAAAAGTATACACGTAGGCTAGAGAGAGATAGAGTTAGGAGAAGTTCCTCTCGTTCTATTGACATTTCCTCTCCTCATGCCCCACAACCTATTCCTTCCCCTGTAGTGGTTGCTCCTAATCCCCCTTCTGGCACTCAGGAACCTTCGATGGCTGATATGATGCGTGCCATCCAAGCTCTGGGTGAGAGAGTTGAGTCCCTGGCTAGTGACCGTAACCAGCTCATGGCGGATGTCAAGGAGCTGAAGTGTAAAAGTGCAGTGGGAAGTGTTAAAGTGAGTGATAGTGTTGTGGATAGTGTTGCGCTTGAGGGTTCGTCTGTTCGTGCCTGTCGTCCTCCTAGTCCGGGACCTCTTGCAAGCTCCCAAGTCCAGGGGAGAAGCAATGTCGTACGACCAATGGGTTCGAGAGGCTTTAATCAGCGAACAGACGTTCCCTCCGTGGTATCGGGCGCATCTTCCCAAGATCGCCCCTGCCGCACAAAGACGAGAGAGCCCATTTATTTCTCGTCTTCGGAAGGTGTTTCTCGCAAGAAACAATGGACCAAGGTCTCACGACCATTAAAGCGCAAGTCGGTCCCTTCCGCGCAAGTGCAACGGCCCAGCTGTAGCCACTGGGTCAGTTCGGACTCGCTGCAGTCTTCCGATGACTGCTCACCTCCTAAGAGAGGCAAAGCGGTACCGCCTCAGACAGTTACACCGTTTGTCGCCGCACCTGCTCCTGCAGACCCTAAGTGGTCTTTGCTGCAAGACATGCAGTCCCAATTAACGTCTCTGATGCAGGACTTGCATGCGGAGAAGGTTGCTGCTACACCAGCTAGTACAGCCTCTTGCCTACAACCACCCACACGCTCGGTTGTGCGTCCTGTGGACGCTGAGGCGACCTTCTTGCGCACTCCAGTTGAGAGAGTTCCGCCACCCATGCGTTCCAGTGTGCCCTGCCAGCCGCATGTTGACGTTCAGCGACGCACGGAGCCTTCCGTTGACGTTCGTGAGGTACAACAACCGTCAGAGTTGTTTTGTTTTGACGCGGTGCGTCAACCTCCGCAACCCAGTGTGGTTGCCACTGCTCACCCACATCAGGCTAGACAGTCTGGAGTAGACGCTGTGCGTCCCCGCGCTGCTATGGTTGTTGCCAGCTCACAGACTGGGCAACAGTTCCATGACGTTGCGTCCGGCTCAGTCACGCATGCACCCGTGCGACCGGACTCAGCTAACCAGCCGTTACCTACTCCATTGCCGCTTCCTCCTCAATACTCGGATGAGGGACTTTCTGATGATGATGGTGCTGCACACGTAGATGAACCACATTCAGATCTTGACGAGCCTAAGTCTACGCAACCCTCTTTGGACTTTAGGAAGGTTTTAGCACTGTTCAAAGAGATGTTTCCGGACCAGTTTGTGTCTGTGGCTCCGCGCTCTCCTCCGTCAGAGTTTGTTTTAGGTATGCCGTCATCCACGCCTGCCTTTACTAGACTCGTCCTCGCACGCTCGTCCAAGAGAGCTTTACGAGTGATAGGAGAATGGATGCAGTCCAAAAAGAGTCTAGGGAAGACAGCCTTTACGTTTCCCCCTGCTAGACTCTCTTCTAGATCGAGCGTCTGGTATGCCACGGGAGAAGTTCTCGGCTTGGGAGTTCCTGCCTCTGCCCAGGGCGACTTCTCAAGTCTTGTAGACTCTCCCCGCTGGCTAGCCATGAGACGCTCAAAGATATGTTGGTCATCTTCGGACCTGGACCACCTTTTGAAAGGTATATTTAGAGCCTTCGAGGTCTTCAACTTTTTAGACTGGTGTCTGGGAGCTCTAAGCAGAAAGATCTCTCCGACAGAGAAGGAGACTTCCTTGCTCATCATGTCCTGCATGGACAAGGCCGTACGTGACGGATCTAATGAGCTTGCTGCATCTTTCGTGTCCGGAGTCCTCAAGAAGCGTGAGAACCTTTGCTCTTTCCTGTCAGCTGGAGTTACACCTTGCCAAAGATCCGAACTTCTGTTTGCTCCTCTTTCCAAGTGCCTCTTTCCAGAGGACCTGATTAAGGAGATTGCTGCTTCTTTGATACAGAAGGATACTCACGATCTGGTTGCGTCCTCTGCTCGCAAAGCCACCCCTTTGCCTACCTTGTCAGCTAGACCAAGGATGGACACTCCAGCGTCCCGATTTATTCCGCCCTTTCGTGGCAGAGCCTCCAGCAGAGGAGGTGCTCGTGCCGAAGGGAGACGTGGAAAGAAGAAAGGAACCAAGTCCTTTAAGGGCAGAGTCTGACTGCCAGCTTCTTCAGACAGCAGTGGGAGCCAGACTCAAGAACTTCTGGCAGACCTGGGAGAAGAGAGGCGCAGATGCACAATCTGTGAAGTTGCTCAGAGAGGGGTACAAGATCCCGTTTGTACGAAAACCCCCTCTAGCAACGTCTCCCATCGATCTCTCTCCCAGGTACAGAGAGGAAGACAAGAGACGAGCATTGAAACAGGAAGTGTCTCTCTTACTAGAAAAGGGAGCGGTAGTCAAAGTCCTGGACCATCAAACCCCGGGCTTCTACAACCGTCTCTTCTTAGTGTCAAAGAAGACAGGAGGGTGGAGGCCGGTGCTAGACGTCAGTGCGCTGAATGTCTTTGTCACCAAGCAGACGTTCTCCATGGAGACCACAAAGTCCGTTCTAGCAGCGGTCAGAAGGGAAGACTGGATGGTCTCTTTAGACCTAAGGGACGCATACTTCCACGTCCCCATCCACCCAGACTCCCAACCTTTTCTGAGATTTGTTTACGAAAAGGTTGTCTACCAGTTTCAAGCCCTGTGCTTTGGCCTAAGCACAGCTCCTCTTGTGTTTACGAGGCTGATGAGGAATGTAGCCAAATTCCTTCATTTAGCGGACATCCGAGCCTCCCTCTATTTGGACGACTGGCTTCTAAGAGCTTCTTCCAGTCGTCGCTGTCTGAAGGATCTAAAGTGGACTCTAGATCTGACCAAGGAATTGGGTCTCCTTGTCAATTTGGAAAAGTCTCAAGTGGTCCCATCCCAAACTATTGTGTATTTAGGGATGGAGATTCACAGTCTAGCTTTTCGGGCTTTTCCGTCGGCCCCCAGAACAAGCCAAGCCCAGTTATGCATCCAGAACATGCTGAAGAAGGAACGATGTTCAGTCAGGCAGTGGATGAGTCTGATAGGGACCCTATCATCCCTGGAACAGTTCGTGTCGTTAGGAAGACTACACCTCCGTCCTCTTCAATATCACCTAGCTTTTTACTGGAAAAAGGACAAGACGCTAGAAGCGGTCTCGATCCCCATTTCCGAGAAGATGAAGTCTTGCCTGACATAGTGGAAGGACAGTATCAGCCTCAGAGAGGGTCTGCCCCTGGCTGTTCAGACTCCCAACCACGTTCTCTTCTCGGACGCATCGGACATAGGCTGGGGCGCGACATTAGACGGTCGGGAATGCTCGGGAATTTGGAACTCGAGTCAAAGGACAATGCATATCAACTGCAAGGAGCTACTGTCAGTTCATCTGGCCTTGAAAAGCTTCAAGTCTCTCCTTCAAGGCAAAGTGGTGGAGGTGAACTCGGACAACACCACGGCTTTGGCGTACATCTCCAAGCAAGGAGGGACCCACTCTATGACGTACGAGATCGCAAGGGACCTCCTCACCTGGTCAAAAGGTCAAAACATTTCGCTAGTAACGAGGTTCATCCAAGGCAACTTGAATGTCATGGCAGATTGTCTCAGTCGGAAGGGACAAATCATTCCAACAGAATGGACCCTCCACAAGGATGTGTGCAAGAGACTTTGGGCCACATGGGGCCAGCCAACCATAGATCTCTTCGCAACCTCGATGACCAAGAGGCTCCCAATATATTGCTCACCAATCCCGGACCCAGCAGCAGTTCATATAGATGCCTTTCTCCTAGATTGGTCACATCTAGACCTATATGCATTCCCTCCGTTCAAGATTGTCAACAAGGTACTGCAGAAGTTCGCCTCTCACGAAGGGACAAGGTTGACGTTAGTTGCTCCCCTCTGGCCCGCGAGAGAATGGTTCACCGAGGTACTTCGATGGCTAGTGGACGTTCCCAGAACTCTTCCTCTAAGGGTGGACCTTCTACGTCAGCCACACGTAAAGAAGGTACACCAAGGCCTCCACGCTCTTCGTCTGACTGTCTTCAGACTATCGAAAGACTCTCGAGAGCTAGAGGCTTTTCGAAGGAGGCAGCCAGGGCGATTGCTAGAGCAAGGAGGACATCCACCCTTAGAGTCTACCAATCGAAGTGGGAAGTCTTCCGAAACTGGTGCAAGTCAGTATCTGTATCCTCGACCAGTACCTCTGTAACTCAAATAGCTGACTTCCTTTTATACCTGAGGAAATAACGATCTCTTTCAGCTCCCACTATCAAGGGTTACAGAAGCATGTTGGCATCAGTCTTCCGTCACAGAGGCTTAGATCTTTCCAACAATAAAGATCTACAGGACCTCCTTAAGTCTTTTGAGACCACGAAGGAGCGTCGTTTGGCTACACCTGGTTGGAATTTAGACGTGGTACTAAGATTCCTCATGTCAGAAAGGTTCGAGCCGCTACAATCAGCCTCCCTTAAAGATCTCACCTTAAAGACACTTTTCCTGGTTTGCTTAGCCACAGCTAAAAGAGTCAGTGAGATTCACGCCTTCAGCAGGAACATCGGATTTTCATCTAAAACGGCTACATGTTCTCTACAACTTGGTTTTCTAGCCAAAAACGAGCTACCTTCTCGTCCTTGGCCGAAATCGTTCGATATTCCAAGCCTATCGAATATGGTTGGAAATGAACTAGAAAGAGTCTTATGCCCTGTGAGAGCTCTTAAGTTCTATTTAAGACGAACTAAACCTTTACGAGGCCAGTCAGAAGCTTTATGGTGTTCAGTTAAGAAACCATCTTTGCCTATGTCAAAGAATGCTTTATCCTATTTTATCAGACTGTTAATACGAGAAGCTCATTCACATCTGAGTGAGGAAGACCAAGCTTTGCTGAAGGTAAGGACACATGAAGTTAGAGCTGTCGCAACTTCCGTGGCCTTTAAACAAAATAGATCTCTGCGAAGTATAATGGACGCAACCTATTGGAGAAGCAAGTCAGTGTTCGCGTCTTTTTATCTTAAGGATGTCCAGTCTCTTTACGAGGACTGCTGCACTCTGGGACCATTCGTAGCAGCGAGTGCAGTAGTGGGTGAGGGCTCAACCACTACAATTCCCTAATTCCATAACCTTTTTAATCTTTCTCTTGAAATGTTTTTATTGTTTTTGGGTTGTCCGGAAGGCTAAGAAGCCTTTCGCATCCTGGTTGATTTGGCGGGTGGTCAAATTCTTTTCTTGAGAAGCGCCTAGATTAAAGGTTTTGATGAGGTCCTGTTGTATGGGTTGCAACCCTTCATACTTCAGATCCTAGGGGTCGCTCAGCATCCTAAGAGGATCGCGAGGCTCCGTAAGGAAGACGTACTTAAAAAGGCAGAGTAATTGTTCAAGTCGACTTCCTTACCAGGTACCTATTTATTTTGTTTTTGTTATTTTGATAACTTCTAAAATGAAATAAAAATTCTTAGCTCATAATGATGTAAACATATTTTGCTGGTCTCTACCCACCCCCCTGGGTGTGAATCAGCTATTATAATCACCGGCTAAGTTAAATATTGAAAAATGTTATTTTGATAATAAAATACATTTTTGAATATACTTACCCGGTGATTATAAATTAAAGGACCCTCCCTTCCTCCCCAATAGAGACGCAGTGGACCGAGGAGAAAATTGAGTTCTTTGTTTACAATGAGTACTGGGTATCTGGACGACAGATGGCGCTGTTGAAGTACACCCCCTACCTGTGTAGCGATCGCTGGCGAATTTTTTCCTTAGAGTTTTTCTGTCGAGCAACAGAGTTGCAGCTATTATAATCACCGGGTAAGTATATTCAAAAATTTATTTTATTATCAAAATAACATTTTTTCAAAATTTGGGCATATTAGGTCTTTTCCCAAGTTTTCTGGGACCTCTCCTGTATTCCAGATCACCAGGAAAAGCTAAAAAAACTAAGAAGCTAACTGAAATAAATTCACTTTAGACAATAGATAAAAGGCTTGTACTGTCAGTCACATTTTTTGACACTAGTGGAACTTCCTGAAAACTGAAACCCATTGTCTTCCTTTTCTCATGCCGCTAATTTTCCTTCCCACTCTTACGCCCCTCAAACACCAACACGCTCGCTCATGCCCAGAACGTTCACTAACTACGTCCTGTAGAATTGTTGTGAATTGAGTAAAAGAAAGAAAATTTATACTTTACCTAGACGTAGATTACTATACATTCATATCGAAGACAGAAGTCAAAATTTCCAGACATAGAATATATACAATTGTACTCAAAGGGTTAAAATAACACTAGTCAACATTCTGTTTACAATAGTGATGTATTAATATACCAAAGTTAGAAGAATTTTTCTTAGGGCATAAAATGTAATGAATAACCCCAGTACAGTATATATTGTGTTCAGTACTGTAGTTATATACACAACTCTTATGCATGTTACTCAAAACAAAGTAGCCCGGTATGTTTTTGAATTTAACTCTCCTTGAGTGTGTGTATGTTAAGTAATTAAATATATTTTATGATATTCATGGTTGTTTTATTCGAGTAATTTATATCTTTACAGAACAAGAACGGAACACTGTAAAAGCAAAAAGGTCGGAACAACAAGTTTACAGTGTGAATATTGCAGCTGATATTCCTGATGGAGCAGTTCTTGAGGTTTGATATTTGAGTATTTTATATGTAACATAAGCACACTGCTCAGTTCTTGCTTAGTAGCTAAATTATTCCATTTCTTGAAAACATGATTATCTGATATTGTAGTACAGTACTTGGTTTCACTACTAACCTATCACTTATATACTGTATAATCCAAATTTATGATCTTTAAATGTCCTAAACATGAAAGTCTGTTATCTAAGACACATGTGCGTATTTGACACCTGGAGCCACAGGTCAACTTCAGAGGACTAATTCATTTTTCATAGTTCTGCAGTATTTCCAACAGGTTAAGGGGTGTGGAATCACTAACTCTGGCTTGGTATTTTTGGAAATTCGGATAATTGCGTTATTGGCTAGGAGAATGTCTATTTCAATTTTTTTTTTTTTTATGAAGATAATTTGTTTTATTGCTAAAAAGACACTTTTATATACTGTATTTATGCAAGCTTGTCTGGTGCCGTACACATTTCTGACCTAGGTACATATTTATTAATTTTATTTTTTCTAAATCCAGGGAAAGCTATTTATTTTAGTACTGTATCCTTATGCAGTAATTCCACAATTTTCTATATTTTTCTGTGGAATGAATTGTCAGTTTTCTTATATTCTTTATACATACATACATATACCAAAGGCACCTCCCCCAATTTTGGGGGGTAGCCGACATCAACAATGAAACAAAACAAAAAGGGGACCTCTACTCTCTACGTTCCTTCAGCCTAACCAGGGACTCAACTGAGTTCAGCTGGTACTGCTAGGGTGCCACTGCCCAACCTCCCACATTATCCACCACAGATGAAGCTTCATAATGCTGCTACCTCCGCGGTCATCTAAGGCACCGGAGGAAGCAGCAGGGCCTACCGGAACTGCGTCACAATCGCTCGCCATTCATTCCTGTTTCTAGCACTCTCTCTTGCCTCTCTCACATCTATCCTCCTATCACCCAGAGCTTTCTTCACACCATCCATCCACCCAAACCTTGGCCTTCCTCTTGTACTTTTCCCATCAACTCTTGCATTCATCACCTTCTTTAGCAGACAGCCATTTTCCATTCTCTCAACATGGCCAAACCACCTCAATACATTCATATCCACTCTAGCTGCTAACTCATTTCTTACACCCGTTCTTTCCCTCACCACTTCGTTCCTAACCCTATATACTCGAGATACACCAGCCATACTCCTTAGACACTTCATCTCAAACACATTCAATTTCTGTCTCTCCATCACTTTCATTCCCCACAACTCCGATCCATACATCACAGTTGGTACAATCACTTTCTCATACAGAACTCTCTTTACATTCATGCCCAACCCTCTATTTTTTACTACTCCCTTAACTGCCCCCAACACTTTGCAACCTTCATTGACTCTCTGACGTACATCTGCTTCCACTCCACCATTTGCTGCAACAACAGACCCCAAGTACTTAAACTGATCCACCTCCTCAAGTAACTTTCCATTCAACATGACATTCAACCTTGCACCACCTTCCCTTCTCGTACATCTCATAACCTTACTCTTACCCACATTAACTCTCAACTTCCTTCTCTCACACACCCTTCCAAATTCTGTCACTAGTCGGTCAAGCTTCTATTCTGTGTCTGCTACCAGTACAGTATCATCCGCAAACAACAACTGATTTACCTCCCATTCATGGTCATTCTCACCTACCAGTTTTAATCCTCGTCCAAGCACTCGAGCATTCACCTCTCTCACCACTCCATCAACATACAAGTTAAACAACCACAGCGACATCACACATCCCTGTCTCAGCCCCACTCTCACCTGAAACCAATCACTCACTTCATTTCCTATTCTAACACATGCTTTACTACCTTTATAGAAACTTTTCACTGGTTGCAACAACCTTCCACCAACTCCATATAACCTCATCACATTCCACATTGCTTCCCTATCAACTCTATCATATGCTTTCTCCAGATCCATAAACGCAACATACACCTCCTTACCTTTTGCTAAATATTTCTCGCATATCTGCCTAACTGTAAAAATCTGATTCATACAACCCCTACCTCTTCTAAAACCACCCTGTACTTCCAAGATTGCATTCTCTGTTTTATCCTTAACCCTATTAATCATTACTCTACCATACACTTTTCCAACTACACTCAACAAACTAATACCTCTTGAATTACAACACTCATGCACATCTCCCTTACCCTTATATAGTGGTACAATACATGCACAAACCCAATCTACTGGTACCATTGACAACACAAAACACATATTAAACAATCTCACCAACCATTCAAGTACAGTCACACCCCCTTCCTTTAACATCTCAGCTTTCACACCATCCATACCAGATGCTTTTCCTACTCTCGTTTCATCTAGTGCTCTCCTCACTTCCTCTATTGTAATCTCTCTCTCATTCTCATCTCCCATCACTGGCACCTCAACACCTGGAACAGCAATTATATCTGCCTCCCTATTATCCTCAACATTCAGTAAACTTTCAAAATATTCCGCCCACCTTTTCCTTGCCTCCTCTCCTTTTAACAACCTTCCATTTCCATCTTTCACTGTCTCTTCAATTCTTGCGCCATCCTTCCTTACTCTCTTCACTTCTTTCCAAAACTTCTTCTTATTCTCTTCATATGACTGACCCAATCCTTCATATGACTGACCCAATCCCTGACCCCACCTCATCTCAGCTGCCCTCTTTGCCTCGCGTACCTTGCTCTTTACTTCCACATTTTTCTCTCTATATTTTTCATACTTCTCTATACTATTACTCTGCAGCCAGTCTTCAAAAGCCCTCTTTTTCTCTTCCACTTTTACCTTCACTCTTTCATTCCACCATTCACTGCCCTTCCTCATGCTGCCTCCAACAACCTTCTTGCCACATACACCATTTGCAATCCCAACAAAATTTTCTTTTGCTAACTTCCACTCCTCCTCTAAATTACCAGTTGTTCCGACACAAATACTCACCGAGAACTACTTTTCTTGGAGTCACTTGTGATCCCTCAATCTCGACCAAGGTTTTTCCCGCCGTTACCCCCCCTACTCCGTTCTATATAGGCTTACCCCCGCCGCCAGAGAATGCGCCCTGAGGGCAGGATTAGGGGAGGTCACTGCATCTGGGTCAGCATCCCCATTAAGTTCCTTGGTCGTGAGCAGTACACAGCTCACTCTTCTCGCTCTCTCGATCCTTTGGCGCGTTTGTGTTCCACGTGTTTCCAGCGTGGGGACTTTTGTTTTTTGCGTAGTGCGTTATTCGCAAGTGTTACAGTGCGTTCTCCCTGTGTATATCCCAGTGTACTTATAACTCGCTAGTGTTGTGCCTTTCGTGTGCGAACGATGGAGCATGTGCGACGTTGCCCTGGTCCTAGAGCCGGAAAGTCGTGTGGGGCTTTCCTCTCTAAACCAGAAGTAGACCCTCACTCCCTTTGTTCCACGTGTAGGGGGAAAGTTTGCTCCTCCGCGGACACGTGTCCGGAGTGCATAAGTTGGGATGATATCCAGTAGGTACGCTACGGTACCAAAAAGAAGAAATCTTCTAAGCGTTCCCCCAGGAAAGTTAGTGGCGTTCCTTCGTTACCGTCGGCCAGTGATCGGTCCGACGAAGCCTCGGCTTCTCCGTCTCCTTCGCAAAGGAGAGGGCAACAAGCCCCCAGTGTTGTGGATAGTCAAGGCGTTCTTTCCGGGGAACCCAGTGCGAGGGAAGAACCAAGGGCAGGCCCCTCTAGGGCTAACGGAGGGTCCGGTAGTGCTTCAGGTGAATCAGGCCTCGTGGAAGGGGACCACGCGTCCTCGGAAGACCCCATATGGGGCAGTGTTGTGGTTTCAGAGTCTCCTCCGCCCTCGTGGGCCGGTGCGTCGGGCTCTCCCCCGCCAGGGGACAGCCAAACTAGAGTTCGCCGCCCGAGTAGCGATGCCTTCGGGTGGAAGTTGCCGAAGACACCAGGGAAGTCACCGCTAAGAATGGACGTGACCCTGGACCCCTGGCCCCCTGGCATGGATAGAGTAGACTCGGTGCCGACGATCTCCACGGCTGTTCCCGAGGACTTCCTCCAGCATTCGATCTCGGACGTCCAGCGGCGAAGAACTTCCCCCGTGGATCACGCGGGCAGCCGTTACGCGAGGAACGTGGCGCCGTCGGACTCGTCAGAGATAGACTCATCCTCCGGGGAAGAAGTCAGGGAGAAACGGCGCAGGAAAAGGGAGCTGTCCGAAAGCGATCATTCCCGCTCTAGGTCAAGGTCGCGACATAGCAAGAAGCGGCCCCGCTCCCACTCCCGTAAGTATAAGAGAAATGCCTCTCCCGGCGGCGCCTGGGTCTACGTCCCTTCAGGAGAGTCCAAGAGGCTCTACTCTCCAGACTCTCGTTCCAGTGAACGTGCGTCTAGGCTGCCGCTCCCTACGCACAGCCTAGAACCGCGCGACCTGCCACGCAGGAAAGACCTCTCACAGAAGCATAAGTCCTCGAGGCCTCCGGTTCACCCCGCCCAGCGGGGGGAAACGCGCTTCTTTGAAGGCAGCCTGACCGAACCAGCCCAGCTGGTGCGGTCATCAAGTAAGAAGGATCGGTTCCCGTTGTCGGGTCAGCCCACCGGGACCGTGACTTCTGCTTCCAGAGCCTTGGGGCAACCGAGGGCCCTCCCTGAGCCGGTGGTACCCGCCTTGCAGCGAGATCCACCCTCTTACGGAGCTCCCTACGGTTACGGGTCGGCCCCCCTTGACCCAAGAGCGGGACGACCGGTCTACCGAACAAGCAACCCGGCGCCCCCGCTCCAGGCCGAGGCCTCGGCTGACGGAGGAGAAGCTCCCCCGTCGGAGGACTCCGCATACAGAATAGTGGTGGGCCTCATCAGGAGGCACCATGGGATTACAGAACCCTCGGCACCTAAGGGGAATTCCTGGAGATCAAGCCTCCTGAGAATCACACATCACGACGTCCTTCCGAAGTCCTCCCTGGCCCTTCCTCTTGCCCCAGACCTAGTACTAGGACAAGAGTACATAGACAACTTAGTGGCCAGCAATGCGGAAGCCCCCAAGTCCCAGAGTGCCTCGAAACTGCTCCAGAGCCTCAAAGCACAAGGGAAGGTTTACATTCCTGAAGGGCAGCGCCCAGGCCCCTGTAGAGTGGACCCGGCCTTGGACATCCTGGGACAAGGCGGCTCGGACGAAAGGGCCGCGTCAGCCCCGGTTTCCTTCTCGCCTACGGAAGCCGCCATGATGGAGGAGATGTCGAGGGACCTGGTTAACGTCTCCTCATGGCTGGACTGGTGGGCCTCCACGTTAGTAAGCGTGCAAGCCTCCATCGACCCCGAAGATCCAGAGCAGCAGAGTCTCCTGACGGACCTTCTCACCTCCGGGGGGAAAACTCTGAAGTTTCTAGCGTACCAAGCGCTCGCCTTGACGGCCAACTGGGTACTAAGGAAACGAGACACGGTTCTATCTAAGGTGTCGAGGAGGATCCCAGACAGGGAGGCCCGAGCTGTGCATAGCCTACCCTTGTGGGGTGAGTCTCTGTTCCCTTTAAAAGAGCTGGAAAATCTAATGGAGAAAGTGTCCAAGAAAAAAGAGGCCAATGTCCCCAGACAAGCGTCATCTAGAAGGCCGCCATACAGGAGGTCAGCCTCGGATAGCGCCGTGACTCCTCAAGCCGCCCCCAGCACTTCGAGGAGGGACGCCCCTTCCTCCTCCTGGACAACAACTCCTCAGCCCTCCCGCAGAGGAGCACCAGCTTCTTCAGGTCGGGTTACTCCGAAGAGAGGCAGATCAGGCCTCCCCTTTAGGAGAAGGTAGAGGGAGAGGCCCCCTACTCCCGCCCAAGCCTCGGGTTGGGGGATGCCTCAGACCTCATTGGCAAGCATGGAAAACACAAGGAGCGGATCCTTGGACGGTGTCCGTCCTGAAAGAAGGCTACAGGCTCCCCTTCATAGCGGACCCACCTCCTCTTATTCCAGCCAGCCAGACAGAATGGTTGGCCCCCAGGGACCTGATGAAAAGGGCCACCCTTCAAGAGGAGATTTCCTCCATGTTAGAGAAGGGGGCCATGGAAGAGGTCCTTCTCCCAGGCCCAGGCTTCTACAGCCGCCTGTTCCTGGTAGAGAAAGCAACAGGGGGGGGGGGGGGGGTGGAGACCCGTGATAGACCTGTCGGCCCTCAACAAGTTCGTCAAGAAGACGGACTTCAAGATGGACACCCCAAAATCCGTCCTGATGTCCTTGCGGGAGAAAGATTACATGATGACGGTCGACCTCAAGGACGCATACTTCCAGATCCCTGTCCACCCGTCGAGTCGGAAGTTCCTCCGGGTAAAATGGGGTTCCCAGATCCTGCAGTTCAAGACCCTTTGCTTCGGCCTGTCGACGGCCCCTCAAGTGTTCACGAGGGTCTTCGCGACAGTCTCAGTGTGGGCTCACGAACGGGGTATCTGTCTCATCAGATACCTAGACGACTGGTTGCTCCTTTCCAACTCAAAGGCCCTCTTGGAGGAACAAGGGAGAAACCTCCTCCAGTTCTGCAGGAATCTGGGAATCATAATCAATCTGGAAAAGTCGAACTTAACACCATCCAACAGAATGGGATACTTGAGGATGACGTTGGACACCGTGCAGGGGAAGGTTTTCCCCTCGGAAGACAGGATACGGAACTTCAATCACATCATTCAGCCGTTCCTGTCAGAACATTCCAGGAGGGCGAAAGACTGGCAGAGACTAATAGGTCACCTGGTCTCATTGGAGAAACTAGTTCCCCAAGGGAGGATGAGGCTCAGACCCGTACAATGGAACCTCAAGAGCCTCTGGTCCCAGACAGGCTCTCAGAAGGCATTAATTCCTATCCTTCCAGACACGAGAACCTCCCTAGAATGGTGGCACTGCCAGTCGAACTCCCTCAAGGGAATGCCCCTCGGGTCCTGTCCCCCCGAGTACCTCCTGTTCACAGACGCCTCCAACCAAGGGTGGGGGGGCCCACCTTCTGGAAGAGACAGCAAGCGGTACCTGGTCGGAGAGCGAAAAGCATCTCCACATCAATGTCCTAGAGCTAAGAGCAGTCCAGAAGGCATGTCTGCACTTTGCAAGTCGGTTAAAGGGAAACACCGTGGCGTTAATGTGCGACAACGCCACGGTAGTAGCCTACATAAAGAAGCAAGGGGGCATGAGATCGAAGGAACTGTGCGACCTCGCCATAAGCATCCTACATTGGGCGGACGAGCAGCAGGTGGTGCTGCTAGAGAGGTTCATCCCCGGGAAGAGAAACGTGCTAGCCGACGGCCTCAGCAGAATGGGTCAGATAGTAGGGACAGAGTGGTCTCTACACCCAGAGGTAGCCAGACTCATCATTCAACGCTGGGGCTCCCCGGTGATGGACCTCTTTGCAACAAAGCTCAACGCCCAACTACCGGTCTATTGCTCCCCGGTACCAGACCAAAAGGCAGCCGTAGAAGACGCCTTCCAGCACAAGTGGGACAACTTGGACGTGTACGCTTTTCCCCCCTTCACGCTGATAAGGCAGGTATTCAACAGAGTAAGGGCCTCCCAAAACCTAGGGATGACTTTGGTGGCGCCCTGGTGGCCGGAGAGAGAGTGGTTCGCGGATCTAAAAGACCTAGCGAGCCAACCACCTTGGCCTCTGCCCGCCAGGTCAGACCTCCTGCGTCAACCTCACTTCCTCAGGCTCCACGACAACCCTCTCTCTATTCGCCTTCACGCCTGGAGACTATCGAGCGGCTCTTGAAGAAGGAGGGGTACTCCTCCTCCACAGCTAAGAGAATGTCCCTATACCTGAGAAAATCCTCTACCGTGGTATACCAGGCGAAGTGGGCCTCCTTCACGAAGTGGTGCTCGGAGAAACACATAAGACCGCTTAAAGCTTCGGTCCCGGACATAGCTGAGTTTCTAGTGTACCTTAGGGATGAAGTAGGAATGTCAATCCCAGCCATTAAAGGATTACGAGTCGCCTTAGGCCAAGTCTTCCTCCTGAAAGGCATCGACCTGGGGACCTCGTGACACATAGCGATGCTGATTAGGAGTTTCGAGCAGTCCTGCCCTCCTCAAGCTAGGAGAGTGCCCAGGTGGGACCTGGCCAAGGTCCTGAAAATGCTAAGTCGTCCTCCCTTTGAACCCCTGAAAGATATCGGAGACAAAGACCTCACCCTCAAGACCGTCTTCTTGCTAGCCTTGGCTTTGGCTAAGAGAGTGGGCGAGATCCAGGGTCTGTCTTACGACGTTGCACACTCCAAAGGATGGAAAGAAGTGTCCTTCAGGTTCGTACCCTCCTTTGTGGCGAAGACTCAGAACCCAGCAGTCTGGGACCCGAGGTTTGAAGGTTTCTCAATTCCGGCCATTCCCAAGACAGGCAATACAGAAGACTTGAAGTTATGCCCAGTACGGACGCTCAGAAAGTACCTGGAAAGGACGGCTCATCTCCGACCAGGTACCAAGAACCTCTTCGTTTCCGCAGGTGTTAATAAGAAACAAGTCTCCAAGAACACCATTTCCTTCTGGCTGAGACAAGTCATCGCTAGAACCTATGAAGAGGATAAAATGGCAGTGCCAGGCACTCCCCGCCCCCATGACATCAGGGGTCTGAGCACCTCCTTGGCCTTTGAGAGAAACATGGCGGTGGGGCAGATCCTGCAAGCAGGCACTTGGTCGCACCAGTCGACCTTTACTGCCCACTACCTCAAGGATTATTCAAGGAAATCCTTGGACGGGTTCTCCATTGGGACAGTCATTGCCGCCCTCCAAACTGTGTAGCGGTAGGCCAGAAGATGTCCCCAACGGTGAATAAATTCTTCGCGACTTCATCAGGAGAAAATCACCAGAAGAAATTTTAAGAGGTGAGTCTTAGATAATAGCATAAGGTTCCGCAGTTACCCTCACTCCGCTCTCTGATAGGCCCCGCATTCCATAGCCCTCTAGGCACTATGTGCCGAGTCAAGTGGCAGAATAGCACTCCCGCCTCCTAAAGTATGTCTCCAAGAAAAGTAGTTCTCGGTGAGTATTTGTGTCGGAACAAATCAAAAATTTTAAATAATTTTTATTTTTCCTAACATACTCACCGAGAACTACTTTTCGGGTAATGGCCCTCCCTTCCGTCCCCGAGTGCCAGCCTTCCATTGCCAAGTTGGGCTAAGCGACGAACTTAATGGGGATGCTGACCCAGAGATGCAGTGACCTGCCCTAATCCTGCCCTCAGGGTGCATTCTCTGGCGGCGGGGGTAAGCCTATATAGAACGGAGTAGGGGGGGTAACGGCGGGAAAAACCTTGGTCGAGATTGAGGGATCACAAGTGACTCCAAGAAAAGTAGTTCTCGGTGAGTATGTTAGGAAAAATAAAAATTATTTAAAATTTTTGATTTTCTCTTATTCTCACCTCGTCATATGCCATTTTCAACCTTTCCTGATATTTAGTTTTTACCCCCGGTTTTATTAGCTCTTCAACCCTCACTAGCTCCCTTTTACATCCTTATATTCTTTATGGTAGACGTATTTGTAAATAAACATTTGCTGCATGTCTCTTTACAGTATGTTCTTTGTATTTCTTCATGTGCTCATTTTTATATTTACAATTTTCATGTTATGATTACAGTACAGTGTGTTGAAGATGCAATATCTTTGGTAAATATGCCAAAAGTACAATATTTACCCAGAAAAATGCATAGACAAGAATATGTTTTAGTAGCCATGTCTTGCACATGTGTGCGCATAGGTGCATTTAGGCATACACTATATATTTGTGTGAGAGGAATGATATTTTGGAATTTGATGGAAGGATTGGCCACTGCTTAGTGTAAATAACTGTGAAATTTGATGATTATCTCCTTATGATTTCTAGTGGTGAGGAGAATCACTGTTAAAAGCTCATACTATACTTTACATAGCAAAATCTATTTAATGAATTTTTACTAAAATTCCCCGAAGGCCGATTTCTCCAAATATAAAATCTTTACATTCACTTTTAGAAAATATAAAATTTCCATAAGAAAAATAGTCACTTTAGAAGTGACTTCTATACATTGATAAAATAATACATACAGTATAAAAAATTAGAATGCTAATAAAATTTTCAGTGTTCAACTTATAGTGTATATAATTTTTTAAGTAGTTTTGAAATGAAAAAAAAATAAATTGAAAAACAAAAAAGTAGTAGGTGCTTGAAGTAACCCCAAAATAATATTGTATTATTGTGGCTGAGTCACTTTCCTTAACAGAATACCCCCATGAGAGTGGGGCTGAGACATGGATGTGAGATGTCGCCGTGGTTGTTTAACTTGTATTTGATTGAGTGGTGAGAGAGGTGAATGCTCGAGTGCTTGGACGAGGATTAAAACTGGTAGGCGAGAATGACCATGAATGGGAGGTAAATCAGTTGTTGTTTGCGGATGATACTGTACTGGTAGCAGACACAGAAGAGAAGCTTGACCGACTGTGACAGAATTTGGAAGGGTGTGTGAGAGAAGGAAGTTGAGAGTTAATGTGGGTAAGAGTAAGGTTATGAGATGTACGAGAAGGGAAGGTGGTGCAAGGTTGAATGTCATGTTGAATGGAGAGTTACTTGAGGAGGTGCATCAGTTTAAGTACTTGGGGTCTGTTGTTGCAGCAAATGGTGGAGTGGAAGCAGATGTACGTCAGAGAGTCAATGAAGGTTGCAAAGTGTTGGGGGCAGTTAAGGGAGTAGTAAAAAGTAGAGGGTTGGGCATGAATGTAAAGAGAGTTCTATATGAGAAAGTGATTGTACCAACTGTGATATATGGATCGGAGTTGTGGGGAATGAAAGTGATGGAGAGACAGAAATTGAATGTGTTTGAGATGAAGTGTCTAAGGAGTATGGCTGGAGTATCTCGAGTAGATAAGGTTAGGAACGAAGTGGTGAGGGAGAGAACGGGTGTAAGAAATGAGTTAGCGGCTAGAGTGGATATGAATGTGTTGAGGTGGTTTGGCCATGTTGAGAGAATGGAAAATGGCTGTCTGCTAAAAAGGTGATGAATGCAAGAGTTGATGGGAGAAGTACAAGAGGAAGGCCAAGGTTTGGGTGGATGGATGGTGTGAAGAAAGCTCTGGGTGATAGGAGGATAGATGTGAGAGAGGCAAGAGAGCGTGCTAGAAATAGGAATGAATAACGAGCGATTGTGACGCAGTTCCGGTAGGCCCTGCTGCTTCCTCCGGTGCCTTAGATGACCGCGGAGGTAGCAGCAGTAGGGGATTCGGCATTATGAAGCTTCATCTGTGGTGGATAATGTGGGAGGGTGGGCTGTGGCACCCTAGCAGTACCAGCTGAACTCGGTTGAGTCCCTGGTTAGGCTGGAGGAACGTAGAGAGTAGAGGTCCCCTTTTTTGTTTTATTTCAATTGTTGATGTCGGCTACCCCCCAAAATTGGGGGAAGTGCCTTTGGTATATGTATGTATGTATTTTTGAAAATCAATGAATCATTGTATTCATACCTTTTCATCTGTTCACTTTCGTAAGTAATTAGGTGTTAAGTGAACTAATGTGTAGCTCAATTAGCAGATCAATCATCTTCACCAGCATAGCTGTCTTTTATTGGATTGTTTAAAGTACAGTAATTATCTTTACTTATTTTATAGAGAATATTGTTACCACCAGTGATCAATTAGTGCCAATTTCAGTATTTTTTATTTCTTTATGAGTTGATTTGGTATTTCACAAGTTTTTGGTGTCAATGATGTAGGCTAAGTTAATCATGTTTTTTGGGCTTAGGCCATGTCGTGCTGATGGAAGGGGTGCTATAGGTAGCCTTCTAAGGGATATTTGCTACAGTGATACTTCCATAGAATTAAAACCAAAGGTCTCCAGGAGTATCTAATAAAGGGTATCGTATAACATTGGGACGTATTTTTAGATACGACACATGGCAATCTTCACCTCGAATAGATTTAACACTTCGATGTAAGGGGGAAGAGTGGCAAAAAGGAAGAGGTGCCGTTCTAGGTACCCGGTGGATCCCCTTCCCTACTACTACTGTGACTCCATTCCTATTCTTGTAGCCTGCTAAGAATGTGTGTGCTCTCCCTAAGCCCGGTGTTTTTTCAAGATTTGGATTTTATTTCATCTTGCAATCATCAGCATCTTCGTCATCTAGAAAGTTGAGTATTCAATCTTTCCTTGGTGTAATTTTGTGCTCACTTTTCACGGTTAAATTCAGTAATTTAAGTGTTTTTTGGTGGGCATTGCCGATGCCTGAGGCAGCCATTTCATGACTGCTGTCGCCCCATTATATTATTGTATCTAATTTAGATAGTCTGGCGACCGTTTCATGGCTATACGCTAATATTTTAGCTATTTAAGCAATTTATATAAGATGTGATATTACATGCATGAATTTTAACTTTTTAAGTTATTTTTTTACTTTACATTAACATATTCGTGCTGGAGCCCCTGTGGTACTCGATCGCCTTTCCCGGGGCTCCTACCGTAGCAGAGTTACCTTCGCTCGTATTATGCGTTTGTAAAGTGTTTCCCCTTGTTTAGCCTCTGTTTTTATCGTTTCTATTTGATTCTGATGAGTTTATTTATTCTCTCGAATCTATGGAGTATTCCAGATAGTTACGATAATAGTCCTCTCTCTGAGAGAAGAGGCTGATCCCTTCCTTCCCTCCCTGAGTTATGCTGCCGGCATAGGCGTCCGTTGCTGTCGAGTAGAATGAGTTCTTCCTGCCTCCAACTTTGAGACAGACAGTATCATACTCAGGGTGCCTTTGTTTTGCCGACGGCAGTGTCGTCAGCATGAGAAGTCCTACTTCCCAGCTCATTGTTTTGGGGAGGGCGACATGGCCTGCTGCCGCCTCTTACGACAATGAACTATAAGACCCTTCTCCCCCCCCCCCCCTGTCATCTTGTGACAGCGTGTTATCACAAGATTCTTTCGCTGGTATTCTGACAATCGCCCCGGCTAGCCGCGACGGTTGCGTTACCGGCAGGTGTTCTGCCAGCGGCACTCAGATACTTCGTCTCACAGCTGCCTTCTCTCAGACTTTCCTTCCTTGATCGGAAGTTGATGAGAATGAGGGAGGGCTGAGACGTCTTATGACAGCCATCAGCATGAAACCTGATATACTTTGAAAGTCCTCAGCTCTCTCTTGAGTTGCCATTTGCATTCTTTAGCCGCCAGCGCTATTGCCAGCGGCAGGACTAGTATGCAGATGGGTGGGAGCCAGAATCTGCCAGATTCTTCCCCTTTCCATTGGAACTTTCACTCTAGAAGGTAGATTGTCATTAGGCATACATTCCTCTGATACTTTCCAATATTATGTCCATTCATAATAGTGGGAAACCCTTTTTATTTAATCTTTCTCTCTTTCTTTTGGTTAGCACTGTCAGGTACTAATTTGCTGCCGACGGTGACTGCCGGTAGTCTACTGAATGTAATTATACAGTAGTATATAATGGATTTTGATCAAAGTGAAATATCTATTTTTGGGTGAGATGGCCATGTCGTCCTGATGGAAGGGTTCCTATAGGTAGCCTTCTAAGGGATATTTGCTACAGTGATACTCCCATAGAATTAAAACCAAAGGTCTCCAGGATTCCAACTCCTGGCACGAGTATCTAATAAAGGGTATCGTATAACATTGGGACGTATTTTTAGATACGACACATGGCAATCTTCACCCTGGATAGATTTAACACTTCGATGTAAGGGGGGAAGAGTGGCAAAAAGGAAGGGGTGCCGTTCTAGGTACCCGTTGGATCCCATTTCCGACTACTGTAACTCCATTCCTATTCTTTCCGTTAAGCAAAAATGGCCACAGATAAAGTAATTTTGGGAGGAATCAGCAAAAAGGTTGGTTCCATCAGGACCACATGGCCTTCTCATTCAAAAATAGATTTTACACTTTTAAGCCGAGCCCTCCAGCACGGGTAAGTACCGAGCTGGACAGGGGGGCCAACATAACACTATATCGGGTAGATGCCGATCGGTAGGATAACACAAATAATTAAAACTAAAACTGCCTCGCGAGAGTCCCACTCAAACTAAAGCAAAATAACTAGGTGGTAAAGATAAAAAACACTGGGTAAAAACGTTATAACGCGAAGTAAACCAACTAGGAAGTGCCCGAAGGCGAGCAGGCATGCCAACCTAAGTTCAAAACTATGATACGTAGCATAATATCATAATAACATATGATATAAAAATATAATAATATAAAACGGGGTGTGATCGGTGATAATACCCAGCGAAAAGGTTCAAAACAAAAAACAATCAGTATAGAAGACTAATTGTAAGGCGTTAAGAACGAGTGAAAGGAGGTAGCCAGCCAACATGGCGGCCTCGAAGCGGGGCTGACGAATGGTGAATAACATAAAACTGTGATAGCAATAAAAATAATGGCAAGGCTACCCCCAAAGACTCAAAACTCATAGATCTGGTACTTAACTTAGATGGGGAGACATTAGAATCAGACATCGTGCACAAAATCCTGAGGGAAACACCGAAAACACCGCAGAGAATAACACAAGAGTGAACAGCGAGTGCTATGAAAAAGGAGTGACGTCACTGGCGTGGGTTGGGTTGTTGGTAGCGGAGTTTGGAGGTGGGTGTTGAATGGCACCTCGCTGTAACAGGGATATTGAAGAGGAGATATCTAAATGGTGCGAGACCTCTGATTGTGATTTATCACGCCCCAGTATTATTATACTGACACCTTATTAGGTAAGCGAGCTGGGTTCAACCTGGCATTCCTATGCAACTTTTTTCTCTGGTAAATTCATAGCAGTTTTTACCTTAGAAATGATGTAAAAGGAGCATTTCTCGGAGTGGCACAGGTAGAGCCCAGAAATAGATTTTTCCTTCGTCAAAATCCCTTTTTTGGGCTCAGGCCATGTCGTGCTGATGGAAGTATGCTAGAGAAATGTCTTGAAATTACTATTAGATGTGGGTTTATGTAAGTGCCTTCTACTTTGAATAGATTCTCCTTATCTGGTCTACTAGACTTATATGTGGAAATCCAATGATCTCTCAGGCATACCAAACCTGAAGCCGGCTTAGTGCAGTCTGCCCCCCAGCAGGGAAATGTCAATGTCAACAATAAGGATTCAAGGTTTGTATTTCCTATCGAAACAAAAAGGGTAGAGTTTGAAACGTACCCTGTTAACTTACCTTAAGTACCTAAGGTCATGATACCTTTAGGAAAATAAAATTATGACTTCAAGAACCTAAACACCATAAAAGGTATTGTAAAACTCTAACATACTTTATTAGCTTATAATTGAGGGAGCAGTAATAAGACGCAAATACAGTTTAAGTATTTTATTAGGCAACTAGATTATCAAAATGTAGTTGCAACAAAGTATGTATCTGATCCAGCATACAACACATCAAACACATATTTTCTCGTATAGAAAAATTAAAAATACATTATCAAAATAATGCCGCACAATTGAAGATGTGAAAACCAAATATATCTGACATAGTCAGATGTTCGGAAATGCATAAAACACCGTAACGCAAACGTTCACTCGGCACTGGTGTATCAATCAGATATGCACTTACTCAGAACAGTGCGTCAACCATAGTTGTGATCTGCACAAGTGGGTACGTATACCCACACACCCGAAGCACTGTAAAGTCCCAAAACAGTCCACTGTTCAATCGCAGCACTAGATGGCAGGTTTAATCACAATACCAGCCACCACCACAAAATGTTTTATTTCTTGTATTTGCTTTGCGTAATGTTTATAGAAGACCCTGGATGACTTCCACCCAGTGTACGAACAAAGTCTCTCAAAGTCCATATGCTGAAAGAAGTTCAGCGAAGAAGCAACTTTCCTCGGATCGTGACCCGCTGGTGTACTGTCTGGATCCGCCTTGCAAATAAAGTAGGTGAGCTTCGCTCTCAGTTGTTTTAAAGACAGGTTCGATCCTGAGGTTTCGCCTCTGTAGAGCTGTCACTCCTTGAAGTTTAAAGTTCTTCGAAGATAGACCTTAAGACACTACTGGACACAGAGAGGCATCTTCCTTCAATGGGAAGATTATCCAGATTCGAAGCATAGTGCAAGACTTTGTCCAAAGACCACGTGATGGGCTTTGGTGGGGCTGTAGGCTTGAGTCTAGCACATGCTTTCGGAATCTTATTAAAGATTTCACCTGAGAGGTCCACCTCGAAAGCATACAGAAGTGGTCTAGCCAGGGCTGACTTACAAGAAGTAATTGTAGTAGAGGCCAGACCTTGCTCGTGGAGGTGTATGAAGAATGCAAGACAGAAGTCTATCGACATTTCTGTCGGTTTCTTTTCTTTCACAAAGGTCACCTATTTCTTCCATGATGATTTGTACTGTCTCCTAGTAGAACATGACTTGTACTCTTCAATGAAGTCAACTTTATCCCTTGAGATTCCATACTTTTAGCTCGCCGCTAAGGCGAGAAAATCATGAGATGCAGGTTGCTGGTTCTCGAGGATGAAGCGTAGGCAGTCGACTTCTGGACCAGTTGGGACAGCACTGGATTCGGCAGTGGGAACAACTTCAGATTCAAGTCTAGGACTAGAGGCAACCAATTGCTCTTGGGCCACTTGGGGGCTACCACTGCTGCCGTCCCTCTGAAGGATCTTAGCTTGTCGAGGACTTTTAGCAGGAGATTGGTTGGTGGAAACAGGTAGATGTAATTCCACCTGTTCCACTCTAGAGACATGGCATCCATCGCTTCTGCTTGAGGGTCCAGGTAAGGGGCTACGTAACGAGATAGTTTCTTGTTGTCGCTTGTTGCGAAGAGGTCGATCTGCAGTTCTGGGACTTTTCCCAAGATGAAGGAGAATGAGTCTGCGTCCAGGGACCATTCTGTCTCTGTGGGCTTTCACCTGGATAGAGCGTCCGCCGTCACATTGCGGATCCCTTGTAGATGAACTGCTGATAAGTGCCATTTCTTCTTCCTTGCCAGGTAGAGGATGGCTAACATCACATGGTTGATGTGAGGTGATCTCGAGCCTTGTCGATTTAGACACTTTACTATCACCTCGTTGTCCAGGACCAACCTGATGTGGGTTGATCTGCGAGGAGATAGTCTCTTCAATGTCAGGAACACTGCCATAGCTTCCAAAATGTTATAAAGTTTTCTGAACTGGCGCAACCAAGTCCCTTGCACCTTCCTGTCGTGAGAATGACCTCACCATCCTTCCAAGGAGGCATCTGTATGGATCACTACCGATGGTTGTGGTGGGTGCAGGGGAACTATCTGCGCCAGACTCTTGGCTGTGGACCACGGCTTTAATTGTCTGCACAACAAGGCTGGAGTGAACTTTAGTTTATCTCTTCCAGCGTTCAATGCGTATTTCCTCCAGACACCTGATGCATCTTTTAAACGTGCCTTTAGCACTGGGTCTGTCACTGCTGCGAACTGTAGAGAGCCCAAGACTCTCTCCTGTTGGCGTCCTGAAATCATCTTGTAACGGATTAGTCTCCTGACAGACCCTGCTATCTCTCTCCTCTTGGATGCAATGGAGAGGTGGTATGACTTTTAAGTTCCATTGGATTCCCAACCACTGGAACTGTTGAGCTGGAGTGAGGCAGTTGATCTTGAAGCCTAAATGTTCCAGAAACTGGATCACTTTTTGAGCTGCCTGCAGACAAGTAATCTTGAATGCTGCCCATACCAACCAATCGTCAAAGTAAGCTACCACATGAACACATTCGGTACGTAGCTGTTGAACGACTGTATCTGCTAGCTTGGTGAATATCCTTGGGGCTGTGTTCAGTCCAAAGGGCATTGCTCTGAAGACAAACTACTTCTTCTGTACTCTGAATCCTAGGTAGGGGGGGGGGGGGAGAGGCGACTCATCGGGAGATGCCAGTAAGCATCTGCCAGGTCTATTGAGATCGTGAACGCCCCTTTTGGCAGAAGGGTCCTTATGTGTTGTTGTTCTCGATGAACTTGTTGAGTGGAGACAAGTCTAGAATGACTTTGAGTTTGTCTGAGTCTTTCTTCGGAACACAAAACAGCCTTCCCTGGAACTTGATGGACTTCGCTTTCCTTTTCACCTTCTTGGTCAAGAGTTCTGAGATATATTCTTCTAACAAGGGGGTGGAGTGTTGGAAGAATTCTGGGAAACTGTCCGGAGTTTTGCTTCACTTCCACCTGAGTCCATTCGTAATTAGGCTGTGGGTTCAGGGATCGAAGGTCCAGCGATCCCGAAGATGATGGAGTCTGCCCCCCTACCTGAAACCCCTCATTGCTTGGAGGGTCCTGCAGACTTACCTCTGCAACCACGTCCTCCTCGGCCCCGAGAGAAACTACCTCTTGGAGAACTTCTCCTGGAACCTCTTCCTCTCTGGCTGGGACGAAAGGAAGTCGACTGCTTTTCAAAGGTAGGGTTGAAAACAGGTGACTGAGTTACCAGCTGCTGAGGGACCATCTGGAAGGTGGTCTGAGGCACTGTGGTCATGGTCATGGCAGGAACTTGCGCAGGTCTTCGAGGTCTCCTTGCCCTCTTGTTCTTGGGTTGGGGACCTCCCTCCGTAGAACACTTCCTCTTCGAGGGCATACCTCATTTTTGGAAAAGGTTTATGTTCTCTGTCGCTGCCCTCGCAATGACCTCTTGGACCAGATCTTGTGGAAAGAGGTCTTTATCCTAGATGCTCGAGGTAATCAACTTCCGTGGTTCATGCCAAATGGTCGTTGCAGCCAGAAAAAACTCTCCGCAGGCTCTCCTCGCCCTGAGGAAAGCGTAAAAGTCCTTTACAAGGGTACCCATGTGAGACTTGGCCAGGAAAAGGAAGATTTCTTGGGCACTATGCTTGCTCGCACTTAGTTCCAAGCAGTTCTGATGAGAGAAAGAGGCTGCAAGTCTCTCCTTCGACTCCTGTTCCATCTTCAGAAGATGGTCTGGCAACCTAGGAAGGCTCTCGCAGAACTGCTGTCCAGCAATCTCTGGGTCTAGTTTGGAGACGGAGAAGATTAGGTGGACATCCTTCCACTTTTCTTCACTAGTAGGCAGTTCGAGGGAGAATGGCTTGCATTCTTCCAAAGTTGGGCAGGGTTTTCCCTCGTCGGCAGCTTTGACAACAGAGTCGAACGCTTTCTCTGTAAAGGGAAAGGAGATCGAGGAAGGGGCAAGAAAAGTAGTGTGCTTCTTGCTCAGCGCTGAAACTTTCGTGTCGGTATAGTCCGATCCCTTCAGGGGCTTCAAAAGGATGGCCTGCGCCTTATCGTGTTCAAACATGATGACCTCTTTAGGTACCGTTTCTTCTTGGGTCGCACTCTCGTCCCGCAGTCTCACATAGCACTCGGGATAAGCAGAGAAGCTAGGCCAGAACTCGAGGTCTTCAATAGGTCTGGCTCCCAGCTTCTCAGAAACAAACAGTTCCCATCCATCATGGGCATGTGCTCCGCATACTTCCAGGGATTGGTATCGGAGCAATGAAGGAGGTCGGACACTAAGAGGCTTCTTAGACGTGCCCTTGACGGCCCCGAGATGGTCAATCTACTCCTGCATGGTCCTTTACTGCTGTCTGAAGGACTCCTGCATGGCCTTCTGCTCCTGTTGGAACGACTCCATGAGTTTAAGAGACGCCAGAATCTCATCACTCGCACTGGCCTGAGCAACAGGTTGTGGAGTCGCTGCAGAGGGCGTCGATGGTAACGACTGGTATGCGGCCAAAGCAGAGTGGGGGTCTTCTGTCGCCGTCGAAAGGGATTCTTCTTCCTCCATGAGGGAAAGGTCCTCTTCCTCTTCAGGGATGCCGTGCAGCAGGTGTTGTTCTTTGCCGGAGGACACTTCTGACATCCTCACTTGCTGGATGTCCATGTTCTCTACGGTCCTACTGGTGTCAGATGAAGGGAGACTGAAGCTATTCCTTGGACACCACCGCGATAGGAAGGGCCTTGGGAACAACATATGCCTCAGGGAGTTGTTCAGTAGGTATAGTCCCGGGAGTTCTGGAACCCCCTTACCCACTTGTGAAGGGTATCCTTCGCCGTGTCCCTTGTCGCTAGGGTAACTGAAGGGGCTTCGCCGAAGCCGTTGGTTAGAAGAGTCAAGCAAATGGTGCAGCCTTTCAGGTCCCAATACTTCAGGACTCCTGTGATGATGCAGCAGTGGGCATGAGACCTACACTTCGTGTGGCCACAGAAGTCCCTCCCCTTGTGGTTGCAGAACATCGCTCCACATTTCTCCCCAGGATCATCCTGTCAAGAAGGAGAAAATTTCAATGTGTACAATATCTTGTATCTCACGGATATATAAAGCATGCATTATATGATAACAATAGCAATCACTATTGTATATGGTAGCTTAGAATAGTAAGCTTGAAAGGAAATAAGAAAAGACATATCCGAGTGTATTCTCTTCCCAGACTATTGATGAGACCTCCTTCCTTATTAATACTAAGCTTCCCTTTTAGGGAATGTTACAAGGGAGAGAAACTCCAGAAACTAGTGTTAGTAAATAATTTATACCGACATCCACCACCTGTAGTACTGTTTGTTCCAACACAGGAACTTACCTCGAACTACTTTCATAGGAGTTACCTGGAACCTCCTCTCAAACGACCAGAGTTTTGTGTAGTTTACCCTACTCCCGTTTTCTGTAATGGTAGGCCTAGGCGGAAGGATACATGCCCTGAGGGCAATGCCGAGGCAGGCCACATGTGAGCTTGGGTCGCGACCTTCAGTAAGTTCTCTGGTCGCGTCGTGATATCATCTCAACGCTCCTCACATCTCAGTGTGACCCTTTGTGTTGTGTACCGCGTGTGTGACCACGTGTTTTACGTTGTGCTCTCCCTTGTGCTTCGTGCTTCAACTCGTATTCCCTTGTGCTTCGCGCTTTAGCTTGTGTTCCCTTGTGCTTTCGTTGCGTTCCCTTTCTTTTTCCGCTACGTTCCTGTGTCCGGCGGTATTGAGTTAGTGCGAAATGGAGCATACCCGCCGTTGTCCTGGGCCTTGGGCCGGGAAATCGTGTGGCGCGTTTTTATCGAAGCCCGAGGTGGACCCGCATACCCTTTGTCCACGTGTAAGGGTAAAGTGTGCTCGCTTTCGGACACGTGTCCCGAATGTGTTACGTGGAGCGAGGTTCAGTGGGTTAAGTTCGGGACTAAGGAGAAGTCTTCGAAGCGGTCTCCCAGGAAGGCTAGTCTTTCTTCTCCTGCAACATCGGCTGGCGAAAGGTCGGATAGAGTCCCTTCTTCTTCCCCTACCCAGAGTAGGGGACGAGGTAAATCGGTTAAGGGGAAGAAGTCAGATCTTCTTCCCCAGGAAGGTCTTGATTCTGGGGTGTCTGTATCTGTTCAGGCGTGTGAGGGGCCTGAGGGTATGTTTAGTGGGGGTCCGCGGGACGTTGCATGTCTCGGCTGGGGACCCCATGTGGAATAAACATGTTCCTTTTTCTTCCCCAGATTCTTGGGTGGACGTTTCAGGTGCCTCCACAGCGGAAGGCGCCCCAGAGAGAGAAGATTCCCTGCAGGAGGATCCCCTTGGATGGAGTCTACCAAGGACGCTGTGCAGGTCGCCCTTGAGGGTGGAAGAAGGTCTGAGCCTCCAGCACCTTCGTCGGTGGTTCCCGACATGTTTTTGCAGCCTCCAACGTCAGGTACGCAACAGGTGTTGAGCAAGGCTCCACCCGTACCGCGTTCCCGTTATGGAGAGGGGTCGTACTCGTCCGCAGCTGGGTCTTCTTTGTCGTCGGAGGCGGAAGATTGGAGGAGACACAGAAGGAAGAGAGACAGATCCAGGCGAAAGCGGTCTGTCTCTAGGTCTCCGTCGAGGTCTCGATCTAGCAGGAGGAGGTCTCGTTCCCCGCGAAAGAAGAGCAGGAGGAGTGCCTCCCCGAAGGAACAAGAGGAGTGGGTCCTAGTACCCCGCAGTAATCTTAAAGACCTTACTACGGTCACGGGCACTGCGGTCAGGCTTACCGGAGACAGTCCTCCTAGAAGGGCCTCCGACATCGTAAGAGGCGACAGTAGGCCATGTCGCCCTCCTCAAAACAATGAGCTGGAAATAGGACTTCTCGTGCTGACGACGCTTCCGTCAGCAAGACAAGGGCACCCTAAGTATGATATTGTCTGTCTCAAAGCTGGAGGCAGGAATAACATCATTCTACTTGACAGCAACGAGGACAGACAGCGACGGACGCCTGTGCTGGCGGCACAACTCAGGGAGGGAAGGAAGGGATTAGCCTCTTCTCTCAGAGAGTGGACTATTATCATAACTATCTGGAATACTCCATAGATTCGAGAGAATATATAAACTCATCAGAATCGAATAGAAACGATAAAGACAGAGGCTTAACAGGGGGAAACACTTTACAAGCGCATAATACGAGCGAAGGTAACTCTGCTGCGGTAGGAGCCCCGGCAAAGGCCATCGAGTACTACTGGGGCTCCGGCACGAATACGTTAATGTAAAGTCAAATAATAACTTAAAAAGTTAAAATTCTTGCATGCAATATCACATCTTATTTACATTGCCTAAATAACTAACATATTAGCGTATAGCTGGGAAAGGGTCGCCAGACTATCTGAATAAGATACGATAATATAATGGGGCAACAGCAGTCATGAAATGGCTGCCTCCGGCATTGGCAATGCTCGCCAAAACACGCTTAAGTTAATGAATTTAACCGTGAAAAGTGAGACCAAAATTACACCAAGGAAAGATTGAATACTCAACTTTCTAGATGACGAAGATGCTGATGATTGCATGATGAAATAAAATCCAAATCTTGAAAAAACACCGGGCTTAGGGAGAACACACACATTCTTAGCAGGCTACAAGAATAGGAATGGAGTCACAGAAGTAGTAGGGAAGGGGATCCACCGTGTACCTAGAACGGCACCCCTTCCTTTTTGCCACTCTTCCCCCTTACATCGAAGTGTTAAATCTATTCGGGTTGAAGATCGCCATGTGTCGTATCTGAAAATACGTCCCGATGTTATACGATATCCTTTATTAGATACTCGTGCCAGGAGTTGGAATCCTGGAGACCTTTAGTTTTAATTCTATGGGAGTATCATTGTGCCAATATCCCTTAGAAGGCTACCTATAGGAACCCTTCCGTCAGCACGACATGGCCTGAGCCCAAAAAATTTTCTAACATATCCTGTGTTCCCTATCGTAGACGATTGTAGAGACCACACACTTTTATTGAGGTTGAGTAATCCTTCAATACCCAGATGGTGTGGCGGGATGTAAACAAACACAACCCCCCCACACCCTTGATCACTCCTACTTTCTCAATATCCCACAATACAAACTTTCCCCTGACTCTACTTAAAACTGGACTCTTGGACAGAAGGAAAATGAAAACAAAACATAACCTTAACACTATATTCTTAAAAGTAAACGCAATCATAAACCAAAAAAAACACTTATCACGAATCATAAACAATATTAAATATACAACCGTAACACCATTCAAATAAAAAAACCCTAACAACTTAAAATTACCACACCCAAAACCAATATTTGTTTATGAGTGGAACTCTTTATCCACACACACGTGACACACCAAAACCAATATTTATTTATGTGTGGACGTCGTTGTCCACACAAGGGCCAACAGTCCTTTTATAGCCCAACCCCACAACTCGGTTGCAACGCCACAATATGGCAACACTTGACACTCAGTCAATACAAAAATGTTTTCATTGATTTAGTCCGTGAGCGTAATCATCATCATCATCATCCTCATCGGTATCATCATCATCAACAGCAATCAGAAGTAAATTCGGTCCGGGTCGTCAACAAATAAATCAATCTGAGCAGTCTTAAAACAATCTAATACAGGCCAGGTCGTCAACTAAAGATCGGCATTCAAAAATAACTCTCCAAAGGAGGAATCGCGGCCTGCCAAAATAAAAAAGAAAAACACTTATGAACACTCCTAACTAACTTAACTATCGCACTATAATCAAAGATAAACAATAAACTTTCTATCACTCATGAACGCGCCTAACAAAAATAAATAAAAACAGTACTTACTCAGAACATAAAAACACTAAACAGCCGGCTTCCGAAGAACAAAAAAAATGCAGAACCGTCTCCTTCTATCGTCCAGAATCTAATGCTTTCGCCCAAGACATTCATCACCGCCTATCCTAGCTAAAAAATGTAAACAAACAACCTCAAATATACCAACAATCTTTCCAACTTCAAACAATCATTCGCTAATTATCCTTGTTCTTCGGCGCGCACCGCGGACACACAAAACACGCACACACAAACGCACATACACACATACTCTCTCGCGCACGCGCGATCTAATCAAAACTAAAGCAAATGAAATTCTCTCTCTCTCTCTCACAAAACTATGCAAATAAACACTTACTCTCTCTTGCGGTTTGACAAAACTTAAGTAAATAAACACCCACACTCTCTCTCTCTCTCTTGATTTGGCAAACAAAAAAAATAAATTAAGATAAAATTAATCCTCCACATTCCTCCCCCCTTACTTTGCCAAATCCTCACACAACACTTACCTATTTTCTCATCACCCAGTCGCAATCAGGAACAGGGCCTCGGCTTCGGGTAACTGGGCCTTCATATACCTGCACTCTCTCATTCACTTCTTCCATGTCGTTTTCATTCAACGTACTATTACGATTCCCGTCTATGCTCTGCTCGTCTAAGATATCATTCACTATTTCATCTACCTCAGTTTCATCTGGCCCGAAAATCCCACTAATTTCTGTCAACAATTCATCCATTACATCTAAACCATTTTCTACTTTAACAAAAGAATCATTCATACTGCTTATCATTCTCCTATCTTTCATTCTCGTGTCCGTCATACGTTCTCTTGCCTCATCTAACGAAAAACCACACACACTATAAGTATCATTCATACTCATCCAAGTTTCATCTGTATTAATACATTTATCTTCCATACTCACCTGTACATTTACACCCTTGTCCTGCTTATTCTGATTCCCGCCAACAACTACAAAATTTTCCTGTCTTTTACCCCCAGTAAAATTCTCAGACTTCTTTTTCTTTCCATACTCTACTAACACCAATTGCTTATCTTCTAAACCTAATGCCTCACACATACTCGGTTCATACTTGTTCGTTTTCAGCCATTTATTCATACCATTCTCCTGAATATATCTTGGTACCTCCTTCCATTTCCGCAACTGATTGTGGTGTGCCCTAACCTTTTCCACACTACCATCCACACTTACTTTACCTAAAACATAACTCAACCCACTAGAACCAACATCTAACACCTCATATGGACCTTCAAACTTATCACGTACCTTATTGACATTCATTCTTCCTTTTTCAATTACTTCTTTTAACACTTTCTCTCCCACTTTGTAGCTTTCAAATCTCTCATTTGCTTTCTTCCAAACATCTCTATCATTCTCGGACACACTCAATCTCGGTCTTACTATTTTTTCAAAATTCAACACAAACTTACACGGAGACATACCAGTACTCTTGTGCACCGTCGCATTATACGCCCACAACGCACGCCCAACATACAAATCCCAATCATTATCACATGTACTCATCATCCGCAAAATTTCTGTTAAGGTTCTTACAGTCCTTTCAGCCAAACCATTCGCACTTGGCATATACGGAGTCGAATACACATGTTCAATGCCCCATTCTCTCAACATCTGCTCAAACTCCCATCCAACAAACTCCGGACCATTGTCACTTAACATTTTTGCAGGCTTACACACACTCATCGGCAACATCACTTGACTTACCATTCTCGCTACAGTCTCACTTCTTTTATTCTTGATGGGTACTGCATATGCAAACTTGCTCATATGATCGACCATGACAATCATTCCCACATGTCTTCTCGCAGTCACAGGCAACGAAACACAATCAATCACAAACATCTCAAATGGCTCTTTCATATGTAACCTCAAAATAGGCGGACTTGCATGCATGCTCTGATACTTCCCCTTCTGACAATCCTCACAAGTAGTCGCTACATCCCTACAAATTTGACTCAACCCAGGCGTAAACAACCTCTCTCGCATGCATTCCCACAATTTATTCTTCCCCATATGCCCATACCTGTCATGCACTACCATACACATACCCACAGCTGCATGCATTGGAAATACAGGAACATATATATCTTCATCCATTCCCCTATGCAAAAAATACACAATATTCTTACAAACAATAAATCTTTTAACAACTTTCTTATACGCTTCCAAATCACACGGCCATTCTTCCACCCTAATACCATTTAAAATACATTCACGTAACCTATTTATCTCTAAACATTCACCTTGCATTTCTTCCACCTCTTCTTTGCTCAACAAATCATCTTCACTTTTTGCAATATCAATCATGCCAACAAAATTCGCCATGAATACACTATTATCCTCGATTACTATTACCTTACAGCCATTCTTTGAAAGCAAACCCTTACCAACATCAACTGACACATGGTGCAACCTCAAAAAATCTATTCCCATCAAAAAACAACTAGGCATTTCATTCTCTCCCATTACAATAAAATTATGTTCAACTTCCATACTCCCTAGTTTCACTTTCAACCTCACTTCTTCCCAAACAAGTAAACTTCCCTGACCTATTCCATGAATTCTCACACTCGTACACTGTCTTTTCACTTCCCAATTGTACCTCTCAATTTCCCTGATAACCGACTCATTTACTAATGACACTTGAGCACCCGTATCAATTAAACTACAATATTCATTCTCATTTATATTCACATACGTCATCATCCTTCCTTTTACACCATGCATACATACATTTACTCTCCTTTCAATTCTGTCACTCACTTCACCAATATGTTCATCATCATGTTCACTGTCCTCTATACCCCCATATCTTAGATTAAGGTCACTTGCACCATTATCCTTCTCACTCAACAATTTGCAACATTCCTCCTTACATTGAATCCTCAAAATATATTCCCTATCATTCTCCTTACATGCCCTATATTCCATCGGTCGATTCCATCCAAAATACAAATACACAGTTACACCATACAACATACTTACCACCATTAATATCTTTGATAATACTTCCCCTTCTAGTACACTACTCTCCTCCTCATATACCATTTCTTTTGACACTTCATTCATCACCCTTCTTTTAAGCTCGCTTACGCTACCTGGTATTTCCGTATCTAACCCTTCTTGTATTAACTTACTTAAACCCATTAGGATACACTTATACACCATATCTTCCCCTTCACAACTCTGCTCCACAACTAAACCTTCAGGCAACCTTTCAGAATTCTGATTACTCTCTTTATCTTCCATCCTCCCATGCATCCTCGACATCGCATCTGCTATCACATTCTTATTTCCCGGTACATATTCTAACCTAAAATCAAATTCATTCAAATCCTCTATGGTCCTAGCAACCCTTGCATTCACACACTCTTTCCTTATCATGTACACTAGGGGCTGATGGTCAGTACGCACAATGAATTTTACACCATACAAAAATACTTTCAATGCTTTCACACAAAATCGTATTGCAGCCAATTCCCTGTCAATCGTCGAATACTTCCGCTCAGCTTTATTAAACGCTTTACTAACATACGCTATTACTCTCAATTTCTCTTCTCCATTTACTCTCTGCGTTTGAACCAAACAACCACCCATACTCACCCCACTCGCATCCGTATACAACTCTAGCATACTCGCATTTTCACTGTAGTCTGGAAATGCCAAAGTGACGTCTTTCGCGGCCTCTTCCTTCAACCTTTCAAACGCTTCTATCATCCGATCATCCCATTTCAATTTTGTACTATTCCTTTTACCCGTCCATTCATTCAAAGGCTTCCCTATACCTGAACAATCTCTAACAAACTTGCGCCCAAACTCAACCAAACCAAGAAAACCTCGCAACTCACGCACAGTCCGGGGACGTGGAAATTCTCGCACCTTATTCACAAACTTGTCACTCTTCCTTATACCAGATTCACCCACTACATGCCCAAGAAATTCCACCTCCCTGGACAACCATGTACACTTCTCAAGCTTAATTTTCACACCAACTTCAATTAACCGCATCAACACTGCCTCAAGCAACCGCATATGTTCCTCAACAGTCTCGCTCGCAATCAGAATATCATCTATAAAAACAGTCACCTTCTGTCGATCGAAACCAGCCAATACAACATTCATCGCTCTTTGGAAGGCAGCAGGCGCATTAGCAAGACCAAAACTCAACCTTTTAAATTGGTAGTGACAATTTGTACTTGAAAATGCGTTAATGGGCCTGCTCCCCTCTGCCAGAGGCATCTGATAATAGCCCCGCACCAAATCTAATTTAGTAAAAACTTTCATTCCATGCATCTTATAAACACAATCAGACACCACATTCATTGGAAAACGTTCTTTAACAGTCACCTCATTCACCTTCCTATAATCAATACACATACGTAAACTTCCATCCGGTTTTCTTACAGGTACAATAGGGCTATTCCAGGCACTCTCACTCCTTTCTATTACACCCATACGCTCTAATTCCTGACACTGCTCCTCTATCTCCTTGGCAATAGGCGGAGAAAAATGCCTGGGACGCTGATATATGGGGGTATCATCACTGAGAACTATTTTAAATTCTGGCAGGTCTGACCCCCCACAATCATCGTCACCGAGACTCACAACTCTCCGCTTATCCCATAACATCTTAAGCAATCGTTCCCTTTCGACCTCACTTATACTCTCATCTAACTTAATTCTTCCTTTCAACGTATCGTAATCCCAATCGTCATCGTTCTTTACCTTACCAGCCATTACCTGTCTCGCCTTAACATATCTTCCATCCTCTACATTGATCAGTGTATACATACATCCCATGCAATCGCCCTCACGTATTCCACGTACTCTCTTCCTCCTAATACTCGGCAACAACCTTACATACACCTTGGGTTCCTGCATATTCATAACACCATCATATATATATGCACTCGTTTTCACCAAATTACCTGCTTCCATACCTTCCACTACATATTCATCCTCGTCACTATTCGAAATTCCCAGACTGCTCGGCCATGCAACTTTTACACTAATAACCTCGCCTTTCTTACCCGATAACTTTACACTTTCCCTTGCTACCAATGGCACTCCCTTCCACACCTTCGTACTCACTCTGCCGTCTTCCTTTAAATAAAATTCCCCACAAATATTACCTTTAACCTTTATTTCAATCATATTCACACTTGGATGTACAATCATACCACATTTTTTCAGAAATTTATACCCAAGCAGTACGTCATATTTCTCATTCGCTCCCTCAACCACGTAAAAATCATTATCCTCCATCATCAGCCCCCCAATCATAACATTTTCCCGCAACTTCCCTTGCACAGGCATACGCAAATTACCAATACCTTTTACTTCACCCTTACATCCCTTAAATTCACAAACCTCTTTTACCTTATCATATGCATTCCTAAACATTAAATTGACACCACAACCAGTATCAATCAAACCAACCAACTCTACACCATTAAAAATCATTTTCACACTCATGCAATCATGTGCCCTTTCTCCCATCACATCTTCATGCAATAAACCCTCACGAACATGCATCACATTCACTCCCCACACACACGAGGACTCACCCAGCTGAACCCTCTGAGTATTTAGTTTCCCGAACATCCTGGCTGACTTGATCCCTTCTTTCTACAAACCCTAGCTACATGCCCATCTGCACCACATTCAGTACACTTACCCCGCGGCTCCTTGCACATTCTAGCATAATGACCATCCTTACCACAATTACCACAAATTACATTCATACGATTATTACGGCATCCACTCGCTATGTGTCCAGTCATACCACACCGATAACACTTAACCACTTTCTCTTTCTTACAGTCGCTAATACGATGCCCTGTCTCTCCACACCCGAAACATGCTCCTAATGCCCATCTACACTCGTTCTTTTTATGTTCTACCTTCCCACACCTATAACACCTCTCTTCACGGATACCACTACCTAACCTAACTTGCTGCGTACTAGCACTTCTATCTCTCCAAACTTGATTTCCCTGTCTAAACCCGTCATTTCTCGGCATGGGTATTCCTACATTACTCACCCTAACACTTCTATCTATTACACTATCAGCGGCCCTCATTGGCCCTCTCATAACAGCATCTCTAAAACTACCAAATTCTGGCACACATTCCTCCATTCCAGTTCTTACACTCACAGATTTACTTTCTTTCATACACCTATCCAACTCGTAATCCTCAACTATCTCTAAAATATCATCCCAAGTCAATCTCTCTCTAGTCCACCTCATTTTCTCCTTCCGTTTCAAATTAATAAACTCACACACACTCTCTGGTACTGTACCCAAAAACTTCTTCATTAGTTCCTTATTTTCATTTATTCCTTCGTCCCCATACTTCTTTCTAGCCAATGTTTCTAACCGACATACATACATCGAGATTGCTTCACCCACCTTCATTCGTGCTTCATCAAAATCATTTTTTCGCTTATACCTAACACTACATTTCATACGTTTTACCTGTTCAATTATCCTATTCTTTACACTTTCATACTCAACCTCTCCTACACTCATTATCACCCCATACATCGTCAACAAATATCCTGACAAAAATTCTCCCAACTCCCTAGCCCAAACTCTCTTACTATCCCCATACTTAGCCTGACAAAACTTTTCATATTCCCTAAAGAAGTCATATACATCCCTACTGCTATGTTCATTAAAACTTGCACACCTAGGAACCTCTCTCATAAACACTGTCTTACAAACTTCCTCTACTTCATTCTCACTACTATCTTCACTGTCTACTCCCTTCTTGTTGCCTTCTTCTTCATTTGAATACAATGAATCTAGTTCTACACTCAAAGTCCTATCTTTAACTATTCCCTTCTTACCCTTTTTCTTATTTACCACCTTCACCCAATCATGATCATCCTCACTCACACCCTGACCTTTCTTCTTTTCTTTCTTCACATTATCTTTACCTTTCTTCTCCTTCTTCCTATCACCCTTCGTTCCAATCTTACTATGTCTAGGCCCTTTACTTTCAATATCACTATCACTACCTTCCCCATTATCACTTACCCTATCCTCTTCCACCATCAACCCGTTACCAGAAGCAGAAGCCACTCCTCCGACTGCACCTTCACCTATGACAGTTTTCATCATCCCCATTACTTGCCCCATCATAGCTTCCATTCGTTTCTCATTTTCTCGCATCCTCATCTCAACACCCTCTTCCACTCTCTCTACAGTTCCCTGAAGTTCCCTAAGTTTCCTTTGCATCTCCTCATTCTCACTACTTAACCTCGCATTCTCCAACAACAACCTCTCCTCTCGCTCATTAGACAACCGCAATTCCTCCTTTAAAATATACAACTGTTCTTCCAGTTCTTCCATTTCGATACCATTAATATTTTAAGTATTTTCAAACCTATTTACCCTTGTCCAACAGTCCAGTTTCAATCCCACCTTCGACAGTCCTTTACTTTCAGTCCCTGTTCGGGCGCCAAATTTATGTGGCGGGATGTAAACAAACACAACCCCCCCACACCCTTGATCACTCCTACTTTCTCAATATCCCACAATACAAACTTTCCCCTGACTCTACTTAAAACTGGACTCTTGGACAGAAGGAAAATGAAAACAAAACATAACCTTAACACTATATTCTTAAAAGTAAACGCAATCATAAACCAAAAAAAACACTTATCACGAATCATAAACAATATTAAATATACAACCGTAACACCATTCAAATAAAAAAACCCTAACAACTTAAAATTACCACACCCAAAACCAATATTTGTTTATGAGTGGAACTCTTTATCCACACACACGTGACACACCAAAACCAATATTTATTTATGTGTGGACGTCGTTGTCCACACAAGGGCCAACAGTCCTTTTATAGCCCAACCCCACAACTCGGTTGCAACGCCACAATATGGCAACACTTGACACTCAGTCAATACAAAAATGTTTTCATTGATTTAGTCCGTGAGCGTAATCATCATCATCATCATCCTCATCGGTATCATCATCATCAACAGCAATCAGAAGTAAATTCGGTCCGGGTCGTCAACAAATAAATCAATCTGAGCAGTCTTAAAACAATCTAATACAGGCCAGGTCGTCAACTAAAGATCGGCATTCAAAAATAACTCTCCAAAGGAGGAATCGCGGCCTGCCAAAATAAAAAAGAAAAACACTTATGAACACTCCTAACTAACTTAACTATCGCACTATAATCAAAGATAAACAATAAACTTTCTATCACTCATGAACGCGCCTAACAAAAATAAATAAAAACAGTACTTACTCAGAACATAAAAACACTAAACAGCCGGCTTCCGAAGAACAAAAAAAATGCAGAACCGTCTCCTTCTATCGTCCAGAATCTAATGCTTTCGCCCAAGACATTCATCACCGCCTATCCTAGCTAAAAAATGTAAACAAACAACCTCAAATATACCAACAATCTTTCCAACTTCAAACAATCATTCGCTAATTATCCTTGTTCTTCGGCGCGCACCGCGGACACACAAAACACGCACACACAAACGCACATACACACATACTCTCTCGCGCACCCGCGATCTAATCAAAACTAAAGCAAATGAAATTCTCTCTCTCTCTCTCACAAAACTATGCAAATAAACACTTACTCTCTCTTGCGGTTTGACAAAACTTAAGTAAATAAACACCCACACTCTCTCTCTCTCTCTTGATTTGGCAAACAAAAAAAATAAATTAAGATAAAATTAATCCTCCACAATGGTTTTCGTTGATCATCTGGGATTTACAATACCTGATCTTATTTAACACAGTACTATAAGTGGATGATGTTGGTATGAATTACTTACTAACACTAACTCTAGTTTCTAGAATTTCTCTCCCTTGTAACCTTCCCTATAAGGGAAGCTTAGTATTATTACGGACAGAGGTCTCGGCAATAGTTTGGGAAGAGAATACACTCGGATATGTGTCTTTTCTTATTTCCCTTCAAGCTTACTACCCTAAGCTACCATATACAATAGTAATTGCTATTGCTATTATATAATGCATGCTTTAAATATCCTTGATACAAGATCTACTCATTGAAATTGTCTCCTTCTTTACAGGATGATCCTGAGGAGACATGTGGATCGATTTTCTGCAACCGCAAGGGGAGGGACTTCTGTGGCCACACGGAGTGTAGGTCTCATGCCCCCTGCGGCATCATCACAAGGAACCTAAGGTATTGGAACCCGAAAGACTGCACCATCTGCTCGACTCTTCTAACCAACAGCTTCGGCAAAGCCCCTTCAGTTCACATAGGGACTAGGATCTTGGCGAAGCTTACCCTTCGCAAGTGGGTAAGGGGGTTCCAGACCTCCTCGGGACTACACGTAGCGAGCAACTCCCTGTGGCGTCTGTTGTTCCCCAAGGCTCGTCTAATCGCGATGGTGTCCCCAGAACAGCTTCAGTCTCCCTTCAGCCAGCAAAAGGTTGACTCTGACACCAATAGGACCGTAGAGGATGTGGACATCCAGCAAGAGAGGATGTCAGATGTGTCCTCCGGCAAAGAACAACACCTGCTGCACAGCATCCCTGAAGAGGACAAGGATCTTCCCCTCATGGAGGAAGAAGAATCCCTTTCGACGGCGACAGAAGACTCCCACTCTGCTTTGGCCGCATACCAGTCGTTACCATTGACGTCCTCTGCACCGACTCCACAACCTGTTGCTCAGGCCAGTGCGAGTGATGAGAATCTGGCGACTCTTAAACTCATAAAACTCATGCTGGAGTCGTACCAACAGAAGCAGAAAGCCATGCTGGAGTCCTTCAGACAGCAGCAAAGAACCATGCAGAAGATTGACTGTCTCGAGGCTGTCAAGGGCATGTCTAAGAAGCCTCTTGGAGTGTCCGATCTCCCTCATTGCTCCGATACCAATCCCTGGAGGTATGTGGAGCACATGAGCATGATGGATGGGAAACTGTTTGTTTCTGAGAAGCTGGGAGCCAGACCTATTGAAGACCTCGAGTTCTGGCCTAGCTTCTCTGCTTATCCCGAGTGCTATGTGAGACTGCGGGACGAGAGTGCGACCCAAGGAGAAACGGTCCCTAAGGAGGTCATCTTGTTTGAACACGATAAGGCGCAGGCCATCCTTTTGAAGACCCTGAAGGGATCGGACTATACCAACACAAAAGTTTCAGCGCTGAGCAAGAAGCACACTACTTTTCTTGCCCCTTCCTCAATCTCCTTTCCCTTTACAGAGAAAGCGTTCGACTCTGTTGTCAAGGCTGCCGACGAGGGAAAACCCTGCCCAACTTTGGAAGAATGCAAGCCATTCTCCCTCGCACTGCCTACTAGTGAAGGAAAGTGGAAGGATGTCCACCTAACCTTCTCCGTCGCCAAATTAGACCCGGAGATTGCTGGACAGCAGTTCTGCGAGACCCTTCCTAAGTTGCCAGACCATCTTCTGAATAAGGAACAGGAGTCGAAGGAGAGACTTGCAGCCTCTCTCTCTCATCAGAACTGCTTGGAACTAAGTGCGAGCAAGCATAGTACCCCAGAAATCTTCCTTTTCCTGGCCAAGTCTCACATGGGTACCCTTGTGAAGGACTTTTACGCTTTCCTCAGGGCAAGGAGAGCTTGCAGAGAGTTTGTCCTGGCTGCAGCGACCATTCAGCACGAACCACAGAAGTTGATTACCTCGAGCATCTGGGGTAAAGACCTCTTTCCACAAGATCTGGTCCAAGAGGTCATTGCGAGGGCAGCGACGGAGAGCACGAACCTTCTCCAAAAATGGGGTATGTCATCAAAGAGGAAGTGTTCTACGGAGGGAGGTCCCCAACCCAAGAACAAGAGGGCAAGGAGACCTCGAAGACCTGCGCAAGTTACTGCCATGACCACAGTGCCTCAGACCACCTTCCAGATGGTCCCTCAGCAGCTGGTAACTCGGTCGCTTGTTTTCAACCCTACCTTTGAAAAGCAGTTGACTTCCTTTCATATCAGCCAGAAAGGAAGAGGTTCCAGGAGAGGTTCTCCAAGAGATAGTTACAATTGGGGCCGAGGAGGACGTGGTTGCAGAGGTAAGTCTGCAGGACCCTCCAAGCAATGAGGGGTTTCAGGTAGGAGGCAGACTCCATCATTTTCGGGATCGATGGACTTATGATCCCTGGGCCCACAACCTAATTACGAATGGACTCGGGTGGAAATGAAGGAAAACTCAGCCCTGTTTTCCAGAATTCTTCCAACACTCCACCCCCTTGTTAGAAGAATATATCTCAGAACTCTTGACCAAGAAGGTGATAAGGAAAGCGGAGTCCATCAAGTTTCAGAGAAGGCTGTTTTGTGTTCCGAAGAAAGACTCAAACAAACTCAGAGTCATTCTATACTTGTCTCCACTCAACAAGTTCATCGAGAACAAGAAGTTCTGGATGCTTACTTTGCAACACATAAGGACCCTTCTGCCAAAAGGGACGTTCACGGTCTCAATAGACCTGGTAGATGCTTACTGGCATCTCTCGATGAGTCGCCTCTCCCCCCCTACCTAGGATTCAGACTACAGAAGAAGAAGTTTGTCTTCAGATCAATGCCCTTTGGACTGAACACAGCCCCAACAATTTTCACCAAGCTAGCAGACACAGTCGTTCAACAGCTACGCACCGAAGGTGTACAAATGTTCGTGATGCCAGACAAAACAATTTAGTAACATCAAAATTAAAGGAAGATGTAAACATGAGTAATCTGGCCCTGAACGAACAAGATGTGAAAATAGATGACTTGGAAAACAAACTTGGGAACCTTGGCGCAGACGCAGCAAATTCCACCCAGATCACCGACCTCACTGAGAAAGTTAACATTCTTGCCATGAATATGGAATCAATTAAAGCAACACTTCAAACATTGATAGACCCAAAACCGGAGAAACCGACATTTGCTTACAAATTTAAGGATAAAAGTCTGTTGTTAATTAAATTAACTAATACAACATCTAAAATTACTGAAAGAATACATGAGGTTGAACAAGCACCTAAAGACATTCCTATACTTAACACGAGGTCAACTACGAATGGAAATGTTGTAAACTTTGCAAACAATATGATCAGAGAAGAGGTGGCAAACAAAATTCAGACATTGGTGGCTGACACTGAAACGAGAAAAATCAGAAAACTAAAACCCAAGATAATGATATGCAATGTATACAATGATGAAGATGTAGTAAATGCTTTGATTCAAAGAAATTGCTGCCTGGAATATATCCAAAATATAGAAGATAAGTGTAGTCCTATAGAAAAATGCCTCGGGGGACCACCCACCATGTGCTGAAATGTGATCCTGAAGTTCGGAGGGCTATTCATGATAATGGGGACAGTTTCGTTACGATGGGGTATCTATAACATATGTGATAGGTACCACGTGATTACCTACTATCACTGTCAGAGGTATGGACATTTTGAAAAAGATTGCAAGTCTAAGAATGAAGATAAAGTCTGCGGAAAATGTTCTGGGAGACACTCCACCTGGGATTGTAATTCGGAAGTGTCAAAGTGTATAAACTGCACAAAGTTAAACAGACCAAGTGACCATACAGTAAATTCTAGAGACTGCAATGCTTTTGACTTGGAATTGAAAAGACTAGTGGAAAATACTGAGCATGGTTACTAGGGATGTCATAAACTGGTTATGTAAATATACAATCTGTAGGTAATAAGACTGTTCAAATTCGAGAATTGATAAACGAGAAATATTTAGATATACTAGCATTATCTGAAACATGGCTAAATAACTTGGACAAGGCAAAGATCACTGAAATGACGCCCCCCACACATGCCTTCTTTCACATACCGAGAGAAGGTAGGTTGGGTGGGGGTGTCGGACTCTATTCATAAAAGTTACTCATCAAAAAACGTTGAAAAGAATTAGTGTAACAAGCTTTGAATATATAGAAATAAAATTTACACCAAAAAATAAAAGAGTATCCTTTTTAACAATCTACAAACCTCCTAGAACAAACTAGTATCTTTTTTTAAGAATTCAGTACTCTCATTGAAAAGGTTATCATGGAGAAAAACGAATTAGTTATCTGTGGAGACTTCAATTTTTGGATGGATGACGCATCAAATCCTGACGCTTTGGCATTTAGTGAGTTACTAGAATCATATCGACTATTGAATAATGTCAACTGCACAACTACTTTAACTTGGCATACGCTAGACTTAGTTATAAGTGATGATATGAATAATTTTGTATCTGATATAAAAGTCGAAGAGAAATGTACTATCTCCCCAGTTCACAAACTAATTACGTTTAGTCGACCTCTACAGAAACATGCATTAGTAAAGAAAATAAACTTTAGACATAAGTCAAATTTTTCTCCTACTGTATTTATTGAGGAAGTTACAAAAGAAAATAAATGATGCTATCAACATTCCCTGTGATCATGATGACCGTCTGTTAGGAGCTAAGTGTGCTAACGGTCTTATGACCACTTACAATAAAGTGAGTAAAAGTGAATATGATACCATGTGCCCACCAACGGAAAAGACTATAACCGTAAAAGACCAATCTCCTTGGTTTAATGGAGACTTTGGTAAAAAAGAGGGAAAAAAGACGTAAATAAAGTGGAATAGGTTAAAAACTGAAAGTACTTGGGTAAAATACAAAACTGCTGCGTGTCAATGTAACTACCTACTAAGAAGGAAAAAAAGTGAATACTATAAGAGAAAGATCCTCAAAGCAGCAACAGACATAAATAAGTTATATCGTCTATTGAATGGTATAATGGGAAATGTTAAAGAAAAGAAGCTACCTGATGAATACAGTGACCAGGAGTTAGCAAAATAATTTTCTAGTATTCTTTAAAAACAAAATTGAAAGTATAATCAGGTCATTTGTAAATACTCAACATCAGATTAATGAGACACCAAGCACACAGACAAAATTAATACGATTTAGCAACATAACACAAGATGACATCACCAGAATTATCAAGAGAGCAAAGAAAACAAAGTGCGCGATCGATCCTATGCCAATATCTGAAGTAATTAGAGAGAGAGACTTTTCTAGTCTAGCCGAAATAATAATGAGAATAGCAAATGCAAGCATTGATGAATGGAAGTTTCCTAAATCTGAGAAAATGGCTATAGTCACACCAGTTCTGAAAAATGCACTGAACTACCAGGAATTAAGCTCATATAGACCTATTTCAAATCTATCCTTTGTCTCAAAAGTGCTTGAATAAGGGATTTTGACGAAGGAAAAATCTATTTCTGGGCGAGGAACCTGTGTCGCCTAGTGAAATGCTCCTTAAAGCACTATTTCTAAGGCATAAATATTGCTAAATATACCAGAGAAAAAAGGAATGCCAGGAATTAACCCAGCTCGCTCACTCAATGAGTGTCAGTATAGTTACTGGGCCGTGATAGAGCCACGACCATAGGTCCCTCACCAGTTAGACCTCTCCTTCATCAACATCCCCTACTACAACTATCCTCCCTTCACCCCTACACCTCCCCACCCCCCTACCTTTATTCCTCCTAGCACCCCAAGCTTGGACCAGCCAGGGTGAGGGAAAAGGAGAAGGGTGGGTTCACTGGGCGACACAGGTTCCGCGCCCAGAAATAGATTTTTCCTTCGTCAAAATCCCTTTTCTGGGCTCGACCTGTGTCGCTCCGTGAAATCATAACAGAGAAATGGTCCCAAGCTTGGGAACACTCAAAAATAAGGAACTGAAAATAAAAACAGAACATGTAAAAAAGAGAGTTTAATAACCAAACAGAAACTATCAAAAACAAAAAGCACAGAGGACAGGGAACTTCTTAAAATAAACAGCCAGATATACTGGTGAAACTCTCAAGACTCAAAAATTTAAATATAACAAACAAAGGCATAAATACATAATACACATTATTATTATTATTACTATCCAAGCTACAACCCTAGTTGGAAAAGCAAGATGCTATAAGCCCAGGGGCTCCAACAGGGAAAAATAGCTCAGTGAGGAGGAAAGGAAATAAATAAATGAAGAGAACAAATTAACCATAAATCATTCTAAAATAAGAAACAACGTCAAAACAGACATGTCATATAATAAACTATCAACAACATCAAAAACAAATATGTCATAAATAAACTATAAAAAGACTATGTCTGCCTGGTCAACAAAAAAGCATTTGCTCCAACTTTGAACTTTTGAAGTTCTACTGATTCAACCACCCGATTAGGAAGATCATTCCACAACTTGGTCACAGCTGGAATAAAACTTCTAGAGTACTGCGTAGTATTGAGCCTCGTGATGGAGAAGGCCTGGCTATTAGAATTAACTGCCTGCCTAGTATTACGAACAGGATAGAATTGTCCAGGGAGATCTGAATGTAAAGGATGGTCAGAGTTGTGAAAAATCTTATGCAACATACATAATGAACTAATTGAACGACGGTGCCAGAGATTAATATCTAGATCAGGAATAAGAAATTTAATAGACCGTAAGTTTCTGTCCAACAAATTAAGATGAGAATCAGCAGCTGAAGACCAGACAGGAGAACAATACTCAAAACAAGGTAGAATGAAAGAATTAAAACACTTCTTCAGAATAGATTGATCACCGAAAATCTTGAAAGACTTTCTCAATAAGCCTATTTTTTGTGAAATTGAAGAAGACACATCATAAACAGAGGGTAGGGTGTAAACCAATGAATAACAAAGGGGCGGTAGGGAGAGTAGGCTAGGCAGGTTACGGGCCCCTCTATAAAGGGAGACAAGGCAAAAAAGAAAAAAGTGGAGTAAAAAAGACAGGACCTAATTATAATGGTTCTTCTATATCCAGAGGAACTATATTCACAGCCGCCACTGCTGCAAATTTAAGGGCCTCCAAAGATTTCAAATAGTGGCGTTTAAAGACTGTAGGTGATTTCCAACCGGTATATCCTTTCAAGTCTTTAAAGTTTATGTGGTGGAAATAATTAACCGAGGTTGCCACTGCCCAGACATCATGGGCATGAGGGACTGAATGAGGATTGGCTTGTTTAATAAAGTAAAGAATCTGCTGCCTAATCCCCTTCAAGGAAAGTGTTCCTCCATGTTCTCGAACAAACAAAGGGCCTGAAGACGTATCAGAAGTTCTACTTAAGTAAGCTTTCAGAGTGTAGACAGGGCACAGGGAGAGATCCTGAGATAGTGGAACAATCTTCCACGGAGTCCATCGAGACTGAGGATCCTCATTCTTTGCTAAGAAATGCCTATCTGGTGATAGCAGGACCTCACCAGACGAAAGAAAGTCAATGTGACTCGGTTCTATAGATAAGGCCGAGAATTCAGATATTCTGGCTCCAGAAACTAAGCTTATCAAAAATAATGTTTTCCTAAGAAGCATTATGCAGGAGCATGAGTCATTATCAGTGTCAGAGGCCAATTTAAGGACATCATTGAGAAACCAAGAAACCGCGTGTGGACGGGTTACCGGTTTTAGTCTAGCACTAGCCTTGGGAATAGATGAGAAATATGAATCCATAAGATCAATATTGAACCCGAATTGAAAAATTTTCTTCGAGGCGGACTTAATCGTGGTAATAGTACTAGCAGCTAGCCCTCCTTCAAACAAAGTTCTGAAAAAGGTAACAGCCAGATTGGCAGTCAATGTCTGAGCATCCGAGTCCTTCAGAAACCTCGCTGACTTCTTCACAGCAGAATCATCTTCATAGCAGAATCATATTGCCGAAGGGTGGAATCCCTCTTATCCGATTCCAGGAAAAATGTGTTAAGGGGATCTATATCAGCATCCTTCTGAGCCGCAAATTTCATGAAGTCCATAAAGTTAGGGCACTCAGAATTCTTGAGGAAGCTGACACATTGCGAGTTTGTACTGTTTGAGACAACATTTGGTTGGGAATCCGTTGAGGAGGGAGACCGAGTTCTGCCAAGAGGGGAAACCAATTGCTTTTCGGCCAGTTGGGAACCACGAGAGCAATCTGTCCTCGGAAGGACCGGAGCCTGTCCAGGACTTTCATCAGCATGTTGACCGGAGGAAACAGGTAGATCCTCTGCCAGGCGTTCCAGTCTGTGGCATAGGCCAAAGGGTCCAGGTTGGGGGCCACGCAACATTGGAGTTTGTGGTTTGAGTCCGTGGCGAAGAGGTCCACCTGAAGATCCGGAACCTGTTGGCAGATCCAACGGAATGATGCTTGATCCAGAGACCATTTCGACTCCAGGTTAGCCGACCGGGATAAAGCATCGGCTACTACGTTCCTGACACCCTCCAGGTGAACTGCTGTCAAATGCCAATGGTTCCTTGTTGCCAAGGAAAAGATGGCAATCATTACTTGATTGATGTGACCCGACTTGGAACCTCCCCTGTTGATGCAATGAACTACCACCGCGCTGTCCAGAACCAACCTGATATGCTGATCTTGCGACGGGGAGAGCTTCTTCAGAGTCAAGAATACCGCCATGGCCTCTAAAATATTGATGTGTATCTGACGAAAAGTCACCGACCACAAACCCTGGACCTTCTTGAATGGAGAATAACACCCCTCCCCCAACTGCTTAGGGAGGTGTCCGTATGGACTATTAACATCGGCGGAGGAAAATGAAGAGGTACCGACTTCGCCAAGTTCTCGACCTTCGTCCATGGGAGAAGTCTTTTTCTGAGGATAGATGAAATCCTTGACACCTTGTCTCGAAATTGGTCGTTTGCCCTGGACCGCCAAACTCAATTGATGTCCTTCAATTTGGCTTTCAGTAGAACGTCCGTGATGGAAGCAAACTGGAGGGAACCCAGGACCCTCTCTTGGCCCCTCCAAGATGTAAATTTGGCCTTGAGAAATTTTCTGGTACCCCTTGCGATCTCTTTTCTCTTCCTCGGGGGAATCGACAGTTTGTGGGTGTTCAAATCCCATTGGAGACCTAACCACTGGAAGCACGACGCCGGAACCAGGCGGGACTTTTTGAAATTGACTCGGAACCCTAGATGTTCCAGAAATTTTATGACCTTGTCCGTCGACTCGTGACTCTCCATGTCGCCGTTGGCCCAAATAAGCCAATCGTCTAGATAGGCCACCAACTGTATGCCTTGAGTTCTCAACTCCTGGACTACTGCTTCCGCTAACTTCGTGAATACCCAGGGAGCGATATTTAGACCAAATGGCATCACCTTGAAGGCTAATGCCCGTTTGCCCAGTTTGAATCCCGGGAAAGGACGAAAATGACGCGCTATTGGAACATGATAGTAAGTGTCTGTAAGATCGATAGAGGTGGTGACGGCCTCACGAGGAAGTAAGGTCCGTACCTGCGAAACGGTCAGCATACTGAACTTGTCGCAATGAATGAAGTTATTCAAACGAGTCAGGTCTAAAATGACCCTTCGTTTGTCGGAGTCTTTCTTTGGCACGCTGAACAAGCGACCTTGAAATTTTAAACGCCTGACCTCCTGTACCTCATTTTTGAGAATCAGATCTCGGGTGAAATCCGTGAGATCTACTGTCGGACTCTGATAAAAGGTGACCGGTAGAGGGGGTCCTTGAATCCAACTCCACCCTAGACCGTTGGACACGATGCTGTGTGCCCATTTGTTGAACGTCCACCTCTGACGAAACAGATACTGAATAGCCTCCCCGCTACCTGCGGATCCTCATTGGGTTGCCGATGGCCTGCCACCACGGCTCCCTCGGGATCCTCTGCCCCTCCCGGAAACTCGACCACCTCCCCTGTAGCGAAAAGGTCCTCTAGACGTACTCCCTTTCGGTTGCCTACTATTCCCTTGAACCAGGCCTTGCGATTCATTGGCAGGATTAAAAGCAGGCGAAGTTGAGAAGGAAGTCGAAGGCTGAGGTGGCTGGCTTACCAGCACAAGCTGACAGTAGCATCTGAGACACCGGCACTGCCTGAACCACAGGTTGGGGTTGGGAACCCTGGAAAGGAAGAAACCGTCTCGCCTTCTTCCTACTCCGTAACTGTGTGCCACCGGATTCAAACTTCCTTTTAGGAACAAGACCCCACCTAACACGAAGGGTCTGATTGACTCTGGCTGTCTCACTGAGGATGGCATTGATCACATCCTGTGGGAAAAGGTCTGCCCCCCAGACCGAGGCTTTTATCAACCTGTTAGGTTCATGACGGATGGAAGCTTCCGCTAAGAAGCGCGTGAAGCGAAGACTTTATAAGGATCTTGAAGAGAGATTCATCAGCGTAAACTAATGAAGACATCTCCGCCATAGTAGCCGAATTAATAGATCTACTTAATCGAACACAAGCTTCATATTCCATCCGAATCTACGAATCTGGCAACTGGGGAAGACATTCACTGAACTGTGTCGTCGCACAGTCCGGAGCCAACTTCCCCGCTGTGAAGGTCGCCGGTGCATCAATCCAGCAAACTTGGTCCCCTGGGAAGAGCAAAGAAGTCAGATCGGTTTCCCGAAGTTGAGGCATAGGTTTATCCTCCATGACCGCTGTCAAAGTAAGATCCACCACTTTGGTAGTGCATGGAGTAGGAGTTTGCTCCTCGTCAACAAACACGTGCCCTTGTGAGGAGTTAACTTCGTGTCCAAGCATTCCCATTTATTCAGGGTCTGGAACCAGGTGGACTGGGCTTGTTCCTTAGGAAAAAATAAGTCTCCTTCGGCACTTTATCCACCCTGACAAGCGCGTCCTCCATCTAGCGTGTGTAACCTGGGAGTGGGAATTGCAAACCCGGTGGATAAAATTCAAAATCCTCAACCGGCCGAGTACCACAACCTTCAATCGTCAACATGCCTTCCGAGAATGGGGCATGTAGAGCTAACCTCCACGGGTTGCTCTTCACAAATGCCGGTAGCTTAGAAGCATCCGGGACCAGAAACTGCTGTTGCTGTGGGAGACTGGACCTCAAAAGAGACTCCATCATGGACTCCTGATTCTAAAGCCGTTCGCCAAAAGAGTTCAACAACTATAGCCGATCAGCAATAGGGGCAATATGGGATTGTACAATACTTCCCACTTGCGCCATAAGCTGACTCGAAAAAGCCGCCGGATCAAAAGCTAAATCTGGGGACTTAGCCTTTGAAGCAGAGGAAGAGAGAGAATGCACTGGACTAAGAAAAGGGACCTTAGAGCGCATGCTACCTACATCACCTACCACCCTACCTGTACCAGTCGAATCAACGACCATAGGTTCTACATTCAAGTTAATCGCAGCCACGTCATCAAGAACATCATCGCCTAAGCCCACTAAATCATCAGGGAAGGCTTGAGTCTCATCGCGAATCCTGGCGATGATTGGTGCCGCCACATCAGAAGCCACCGCCGCCGACATCTTGGCATTAGGGTAAAGGAGGGAACACATCTCCTCCGCCAAAATATATGGCTGTCTGGCCTTAACATTGCAACCAAAACCACCAACCCAGGTTTTGAGGGTCGCAATGGAAGCTCTCTTGATGGCCGGAGAGGCCTGAAAGAGACACCCGTTAGAAATCATGAAAGGGTGGTACAGGGGAATATCGCATTATCACTCTAAAATCAGTATGTATCAAAATATTGTTCCCACATAAATGTAACCAATATCATCAAAAGTCTGAGACAGACAGAAAATATAAAACGGGGAAAAGAAAAAAGTACATACCGAATCACTAGTCACGTCAGAGTCCAGAGCATAACAAATCTCGCACCCATCCGGATGCCAGACCAACAGGTCGTCCACCGGGACCGCACACCTGGCATGGGAGCGACAAACCTAATGGCCACAAAGTTGCTGCAATACAGCAGTACATGCCGTCTCCTGATAGCGTACCCCCTGCAAGATAAATGGTACACGAGTATAAAAAAAATTATCCATTGCCAGGAACCCCGGCGATAAAACTTAAAGAGTAAATTCCGCTGTGTTAACTGCCAAAAACACGCGTGCGAAAGAGCTAAGAGAGTAATCAAATAATAGCATTCAATAAACAACGTACCCCTCTGTCATGCCAGAAATAAGAAACATAAAGGTCCGGAGCCTAAGAACGATGAGTGGATACCGATAACCAGTCCGCCAGACTATAATTGTAATGAGTTTCTCAGCACACGGGATACCCACCGGAGTGGGAAGCGTAAGCAATAAGGGACAAGCAGACGAGGAACCATCATCCAAATCCGTAGGCACTGGAATACATAAAGTAAATAAACATGACTAATGACAGATGGGAGAAAAATAGATAATGTAGCGCCGGAAGACGTGTAAATCCTGCACAAAATTTAACTCTATGTAAGAAATAAATCTCCGGAATACGTGCATAAGTCTGGCCTAAAAAATTAAATGCTATGTAATAACTCTAACACGCACCATAAACTTCACCGCTGTCCCCCTCTCTCGTGAACTAATCAGTTACCAAAATACATAAACCATTATAGGATAAAGAAAAATATCAGAACAGAGTAGGATATCTGTATCCGATCAAAGAAACAACCACCAATAGTAGAAATGATTCTCAATTATCCCAGCCCTCCGGAACGGGAGGATAAACGGATGGATAACCCGAGAGGGGGTGTCGTGAGTTGAGGCGCACACTCAGCCTCGTGGGCCTGGTGGCGAAACAAGGAGAGTGCTACCCACAAAATCAGGTGACCTCTGTGTGGTACCACCCTCCGAAACACAAAGGAAAGACCCGATGAGGCGCAAGCATGTAGCTTCCCGCGAAGCACGTAACAAACAATATATACAGTAATGGCAGACGTAGAAATATATAAATTCACAAAAATAAAAGACAATGAAATGTAATTGAATAGGCTAAATCGACAAATAGAGTAAATTAGGGGGAAAGGAACATGCCGTAAAAGAAAATAATAACAAAACCTTCCAAAACCGGGTAGCTGCCGACTAGGAATGGAAAAAAACATTTAAGCACAAAATAAGCCTCCAAAATCGGGTAAAGTACCGACTAGGAAGGGCAGAGCGCAAACAACATGTGTTCTGACTCCCCGTAAAACACTCAAGAATACATAAAATCTCTTGAAAGGCTACCGACCGAAGCCGCATACGACTCTGCCAAGCAGGTCAACAAACACTGTCCAAAAGGCCTAAATAAAATGAAATCATGCCCAATTATTAAAATAGATGTCCAGATCACAAAAAGGGACTACAATTAGTATGAGGGGCTAATGGAAAGTCCGACAAACCAAGGAGATCAAGAGGAAGCGACACCAAAATGGCCGCGAACACACCCGTAAGGGAATGTGAACAAACGTCTAAGAAAAAACCAACAAGGTAATTGAATTAACAAGTGTTGCTACCTCGAAATCCTAAACAGACAACTATAATACTCAACTTGGGAGGAGGGATCTCCAAAACATCGGACATCTTCAAAAACACAAAACAACACAGAGCAATGAAAAACACGTCTGAACCTTCGCTGGTGCTAAGGAGGAATAAAGGTAGGGGGGTGGGGAGGTGTAGGGGTGAAGGGAGGATAGTCGTAGTAAGGGATGTCAATAAAGGAGAGGTCTAACTGGTGAGGGACCTATGGTCGTGGTTCTATCATGCCCCAGTAACTATACCGACACTCATTGAGTGAGCGAGCTGGGTTAATTCCTGGCATCCATGCATTCCTTTTTTCTCTGGTATATTTAGCAATATTTATGCCTTAGAAATGGTGCTTTAAGGAGCATTTCACGGAGCAACACAGGTCGAGCCCAGAAATGTAATTCTTGAACAACTAGTCACCCACATGGCAGAGGAGGAGACCAGCATGCAAACTACAGGATGAATTGGTGCATACATTGAAATACTGTGTTAAGAAGATGAAAGCAAGGAACAATAAGGTTCCAGAGATAATAGTGAAAGTTAAATTAAATGGGATACCAATTGATATGGCATTGGACACGGGAGCTTCTGTGTCACTGATAAGTGAAGAGTTCTACGCTAAACATCTGAAAAATACAGTGCTTCAATCCAGCAATATTTTGCTGAAAACCATGACGGGAGAAAAAATTGAAGCCGTCGGGATATGCTACATAACTATGGAAGTTCATGGACACAGAGTGGAGGAAGTGCCATTGTATGTGGTGCAGGGGAATGGACCTGCCTTATTCGGTAGGGACTGGCTGCATTTTGCGAAATTTGACTGGAAAAAGTTAGCTGTAAATCATCTGCATTCGGATATTCTGAAAACCTCAAAGTTCGAAGAACTGTTAAGGAAATATGGTGATGTCTTCGATGGTGAACTGGGTACAGCCAAGAATATAAAGGCTCATATTCGTGTAAGAAAGGATGCAAAACCAATCTTTTATAAAGCGAGGACAGTTCCTTGTGCAATCAGGGATGCTGTGAATGCAGAACTTAAAAGACTAGAATTGGAAGGAATTATTGAGAAAGATGACTATAGTGAGTGGGCGGTACCGATAGTGCCAGTTTCAAAAGACAATGGTTCTATTAGGATCTGTGGTGACTTCAAGGTCACCATAAATCGTTATGTGGAAAACCCTGAACATCCAATGCCAAATCCAGATGAACTATACCAGCGACTGAACGGTGGAAAATCTTTCTCAAAGTTAGATTTATCGCAAGCCTATCAGCAAGTGGAATTAGATGAGGAATCTAGGAAATATGTCACGATTAACACACCACTTGGTTTGTACAGATATACACGTTTACCATATGGTGTCTCAGCACCACCACAACTTTTTCAGTCTTTAATGGATAAAGTTCTGCAAGGAGGACCTTGTGGATGCAACATAGATGATATTAGTCTTACTGGAAGAACCAAAGCTGAACATTTACACAATCTTGAAAAGGTACTTGAGCGGTTGCACATCAATGGGTTGAAATGTAATTTGTCGAAATGTGAATTTATGAAGCCCTCCTTGAAATATTTGAGTTTCATTGTGGATGAAGAGGGTATCCATATGACGGAGGATGCCATTGCAGCAGTCACGGAGGCACCAAGGCCAGAATCAAGGTCTGAAATGCAATCCTTCCTGGGGCTGGTAAACTATTACCGTCGTTATGTGCCAAATCTCTCATCAGTCGTAGCGCCTCTCACGGAATTACTGCATAAAGAGAGAAAATGGCCTTGGTCAGTAGTGTGAAAGAGCTTTATCCAAGATTAAAAAAATGCTGACCACTGAAACAGGAGTATTAGTGCACTATGATTTGAGTAAACCTGTGACGTTGGCAGTAGATGCATTACCCAAAGGACTTGGAGCAGTGCTTTCCCATATCACTAGTAACGGAGAGAGACTAATTGCTTATGTATCAAGAATGTTAACACCCACTGAATGTAACCATTCCCAAATTGAGCGTGAGGGTTTGGCAATGATCTTTGGACTACGGAAGTTTCATCAATATTTATATGATTGTAAATTCACCCTTATTACAGATAACAAACCACTGTCATACATTCTGGGACCCAGGAAGGGCATTCCAGTCCTTGCAGCTGCAAGAAAACAACGCTGGGCTATACAGTTGGCAGCTTATGATTATGACATTGAATTACGTCGTTCAGGTGACAATGGAAATGCTGATGCACTCTCACGGTTGCCTTTACCAGACTGTGAATCCGATGCATCAGATAAGCTTGTAAACTGGACACAAGAAGCAACTGCATTTAACAGGCACCAGGTGAACTCTCTTCCTATAACTGGGAAATCTGTTGCAAGGGAAACTTTGCATGATGCTGTACTGGCTAGAGCTTTATATTATACAAGAAATGGATGCCCAGACTCTGAGTACATAGCACAGGAACTGAAACCCTTCCATAGCCGTCAGCGTGAGTTTTCAATTGAAGAGGGATGTCTTCTATGGGGTGCCAGGGTGGTAATACCATCGAGATATAGGATTCAAATCTTAGAAGAGCTACATCGTGGTCATCCGGGAATTGTTAGGATGAAAGGTTTAGCTCGCTTGCATGTGTGGTGGCCGAATATCGATGAAGATATTGAAAACACTGTGCAAAGGTGCTCTGCTTGTCAGGCTACACAGCCAATGCCGACTCGTGCTGAGGGTAATCCGTGGAAATGGCCTTCTGGTCCGTGGAAAAGAGTACATGTTGATTTCGCAGGACCATTCCTGGGATAAATGTACTCTACCTCATTATGATTGACGCATATTCAAAATGGCCAGAAGTACACCCAATGAAATCAGTTACACCTATGAATACCATCGAGATCATGCGGCGAGTATTTGCTCTGCATGGGGTTTGTGTAGAGCTCGTGTCTGATAATGGAAGACAGTTTGTGGCTGAGGAATTTAAAGAGTTCATGACCCAAAATGGTGTAAAGCATATACTGATACCCGCTTATCACCCAAGCAGTAATGGGCAGGCCGAAAATACAGTAAGAACATTCAAACAAG